>NC_056744.1:1801712121-1802038371 GCF_019279795.1 Protopterus annectens
AGAGGAAGAGCCCATTGAGCCGGGCACCCTGTTTGAGGATATAACCTTTGGGGAAACAATCTGCAAAATGAAAGACCACTTTAAGTGGGACTCTACTAATATGGCAGAGGTGCAGAAGAGGATGTTCATCGTGCTATGCTGCTGCAGTCATCACACTTGGGTTATCCTGCCATCAGGCGGTCCCGCAGTCGGCTCGAATTCCAAAGCCTTGGTCTGGCGTCGGTTGTCGTCGCTTCTTCCCTGACGTCAGTGCGGCAGGAGATTAAAAGAGGCAGCTAACGCCATTTTCTCCAGTCTTTCTTGCCATGCGGTGCCGAAGCAGAAGCAGTTCGCAAGTGCCGATCGGCCAGCTCCTGAGATTTTCGAACAGAATTTCAGCCGAAGTCTTCTATAAAGCTAAGTACCCCGTTGGGGAAACTTTTCTTGCCTCAGACCGATGTCAAACAAAGTTAATAATTGTATTTCTTGTGGGAAGTAAATACCTCGTAAGGATTTTCATTCTTATTATATACATTGCCTAGGCCCAGACCACGTCGTCTCTGGTTGTCGGTTTTGCGCTAGGTTCAATAAACGCACTATTAACCGCCCGACATTATTTTGGCAGAAAAATTCAACTACATCATGTCGTCGGAACAACCGACAACAGCTATTTTTAAAAAACGCAAGGACAAAGACAGGCAGCCTAGACCAGATACCGAGGTTTCGGTCAGGTGTGCCGCCGGATCTCCGGTATTCAGTGAGGTGCCTACGCAGCCCCTGACTACCGCAGATTTAGAAAATACGACTACCTCTCAGTCAGAATCGACTGGGCCTCTGGAGCCTGTTCCTTCTCAACTCGCGGACGCCAGCCCTGGCAGTGAACCGGAGACTATGGACAGGCCTTCGGTTTCAGAAGGCGTCTTTAAACCGACTACTCTCTGAGTTAAGTCCTACGCTAAGCTTCCAAAGGTTAAGAAACCGGGACCACAGACTCCCACACAGGCCCCTATGCCTAAAAAACAGATGCTCAAAATGGCGGAGGACCCGATTACCCTTATCAGAGGTTCACAGCCCCCTCCTGACAAAAGGCCTAGACTGGAGGAAGATTTACCTCCTTCTGATCAAGAATCCATTTCCCCAGCAGACTCTGAGGAACAGGATTACCCCTACCCTCTCTACGAAGACTCAGATGCTGAGGAGTCTATGCCCTCTGTATCCCCCCCCAAAGACCTTTATTTTGGGGAAACCCTGCACACCATGAGAGAGCATTTCCACTGGGAAGGACAAGATTACTCTGACTCCAAGAAAAGACTCCGTGAGTTTCTTCTTCTCCCTCAGCATAGACCCCTAGCCATTCCTCCAGTTTTAGACATTCTGGATGATGTTTACACTGAATCTAGTCTAAATCCAGATTCCTTACCTCCAGCACCAGCTAAACCAGACAGATACTATTGAGTCACTGACTCTCACAAGTTTTTATATAAAAGCCCTGCTGCAGACCCAGAAAACATTTCCCAGGGTCCCAAAGGGGTAAAGGCCTCTACTGCTAAGAATCCACTACCTGCAGAAAGAGATTCCAGGGCAGTAGAAAGATGGGGGGAAAAGTGTATACGTCTGCCACTTTGGCCATGAGGGCATTAAACTGCCAATTCCACATGATTAAATACCAGCAGTACTTGCTTACTCAGTTAAAACAGAAAAATGATCCCTCAAACAGATCAACCAGATTTCAAATGGATACAAGATTTGTTGCATGCAGCAGAACAGGTGGGAAAACATAGCTTGCATTGTGGTTTTGATTCTTTGGAGGCCTCATGTAGAGCAGCAGTCACAGGGTCTGTAATACGTAGACATGCTTGGCTAAATGAGCAGACTTTACCAGAACATGTCAAAGCAAAATTACTGGATGCTCCACTGCAAAAGGATGCGTTATTTGGTGTCAAAGCAGAGGAAGTTTTAAAGAAAATGGAAGAAAAGGCAAAATCAATGCAAACAGTTAAAGATTTTTTACAGGTACAACCTCCTCGCTTCAGCAGAAACTGGCCATCAAAAAACTGGTCCTTTCCTGCTTCAGACAGACCCCAAAGGGGCAGGTACAGACGCCCTAGGGGCAGAGGCCAGGCACAAGGTTCCTTTAGGCCTAGACAATGGCAAACAACAACTCAAAGAGGGGGAGACGACAGATCTCAACCCTTCAGGAAACAAACTCAATGACTTTCCTCTTCGTCTGCCAAGCAAAATTGCCCAGGCAGCACCTCTAGGAGGAAAACTGGCTCTTTTTCCACAAAATTGGCACATCATAACAAAGGACAAATGGGTTCTGGATATTATTACCCGAGGCTACAGATTTCATTTCCACACTTTACCATGGATGAGAGGCATGCCAAATCTGCCAACAAACCAATGGGCAGAGGCACAAACACAAATTTCAGCTCTCATGAACATGAAAGCAATTCAAAAGGTACCTGCAAAAGAGCAAGGTCAAGGATTCTACTCAAGACCGTTTCTAGTACCAAGAAAGGACAAAGCCTGGAGACCCATCTCAGACCTTTCAATTCTAGACACGTACCTGGACATACCCAAATTCAAAATGCTCACAATACAGCAGCTTCTTCCCATGCTGGGCAAGGAGTCTTGGCTGGTAACGTTGGACCTCCAAGAGGCATACCTGCATGTCCCTATCAGACAAGATTGCAGAAGATACCTCAGATTTTTGGCAGGCACAGCGCATTATCAATTCTCTGCATTGCCCTTTGGCTTATCTACTACGCCCAGAGTATTCACGAAATGCCTGGCATCAGTAATTGCATACAGCAGACAACGAGGAATACAAATTTACCCATATCTGGACGACTGCCTGATCCAAGCGGACAGCAAAGACATCCTACTACAGCATCTGGCATTTGTAACAAAGTTGCTAAGTTGCCTAGGGTACACAGTAAACAAAAAGAAGTCAAAACTAATACCCTCACAAGAAATAATTTTCCTGGGTGCCAGCTTGAATACAATGACCCAGATGGCTTACCTCACGCCAGACAAGCAAAAACAACTGACTCAATACTTCAAAAAGATGGCAACTTCTACCCAGCTGACTGCAAGGAAAATCCTGCAGGCATTGGGGTACATGGCATCCTGCATTCAACTAATTCCACATGCAAAGCTGCATATGAGGAAATTACAATGGTACCAAAAAAGTGTATGGTCCCAACACAGACACAGCCTCGAAGCAAGTATAACTCTCATTCCCTGCCTTCAAAAAGAGTTTCTATGATGGGCTCAAGCATGCCAAGCAAACAAGGGTCTTCCTTTTGTCTTACCTCCAGCAAACCAAACCTTGACAACAGATTCATCAGACTACGCCTGGGGTGCACACATGGCAGGACAATGCATACAGGGCAAATGGTCTGCAAATCAAAGGCATCTACACATCAATCAAAAGGAGATGCTAGCTGTAAAAAAATGCACTAACAGCCTTCAAGGACCTCTTGCATCCAGGACAACTTCTAATAAGGATGGACAACACCACAGTTATGTGGTACATAAATAAACAAGGAGGAACGCACTCCTACCCATTATGCAGGCAGGCAATGGCCCTGTGGAACACAGCATTAACTTACCAAGTACAACTGCAAGCGCAATTCCTGCCAGGAAAGGAGAACATATTGGCAGACGAATTAAGCAGAAATTTGGCAGATCCTCACGAGTGGAGACTACACCCACAAGTATTTTCAATGATAATTCAAAGGTGGGGACCACCAGACATAGACCTGTTTGCCTCAACCAACAATTGCCAGCCTCAAATATTTTGCACAAGGACTTATCCCCTGGCCTGGAAAGTGGACGCCCTATCATTCAGTTGGACAGCATTGTCAGTCTGCGCCTTCCCACCTCTGCCTCTACTGACCAAGGTATTACTGAAAGTAAGATCAGAGAGACCACATATGATCCTCATTGCCCCGGACTGGTCACGTCAGCACTGGTACCCACTGCTACGAAACCTGACTCGTAGCCCTCCATGGATCTTACCTCAATTCCCTGTACTGTTAACCCAACAAAACTCTCAGATCCTTCACAGTCAACTAAGGACCTTAAATCTAGCTGCATGGAGAATACCTTAAATTATCAATCAACACTCCTCTCAAAGGACGTCCAGAAGGTCATTTTGGAGGCCAGGAGGCCCAGCACCAGAAAAACTTACTCAGACAAATGGAAAAGATTTTTGTGTATGGAGCCAGGCCAGAAGTCTAAATCCTGGCATCCCAAATATTCCTCAAATACTCCAATATTTAACTGAGATGCTACACAAAGGCCTTTCTTTCTCATCTATAAAGATCCAAGCTTCAGCCATTTCAGCTCAATATGATACGGATCCTCCCATTTTCTCTCATCCTTTGCTAAGGCAGTTTCTCAGAGGGGCAAAAAATATAAGACCCCCCCGAAAACCACCAACTCCAACTTGGGATCTAAATTTTGTGCTAGAAAAGTTAACACTACCTCCTTTTGAACCAGCCTTTTCAGCAGAGCTTCAGTACTTGTCCTGGAAAACAGCCCTGCTGCTGGCTATCACCTCAGCACGCAGAGTCTCAGAACTGCAGGCACTAATGGCAGTGGAA
Source organism: Protopterus annectens (assembly GCF_019279795.1). Lineage (NCBI taxonomy): Eukaryota > Metazoa > Chordata > Ceratodontiformes > Protopteridae > Protopterus > Protopterus annectens. The sequence goes on from NC_056744.1 coordinate 1,801,716,714, forward strand.
CCTTTCATCATTTTCCATCAGGACAGAGTATCTTTACGAACCAACCCTTCCTTCATGCCAAAGGTAGTATCTAGTGTGGCTCTCAATCAGACCATACACTTGCCCACCTTTTATCCAAACCCACAGAATAAAGGAGAAAGACTCCTTCACTCTTTGGACATTCAGACAGTTACGTTACTATTTGGACAAGACAAAGACCTTCAGAAAATCTGACCAACTCTTTGTTTCCTATGCACCAGGTTCAGAAGGAAAGGCTATTTCAAAACAGACCATCTCCAAATGGATAGCACATTGTATCCGCTTTTGCTACTCGCACCATGGGAAAGCAGTGCCTGCTAATATTAGGTCTCATTCTACCAGGGCTACAGCAACCTCAGCAGCCTTCCTCCGAGGAGTCCCAATAAAGGACATTCTGGAGGCAGCTACCTGGAGTTCAGTGCACACCTTCACCAAGCATTACCACCTTCCACTGTACTCAAAAACCAGAGCTGGATTTGCCACTGCAGTCCTGCAGGGCATTTTAGCTGCACCTAACCCAGTTTAGTTCCTACCACCCAACTATAGCTTTGGGACTCAACCCAAGTGTGATGACTGCAGCAGCATAGCACGATGAACATAGTACAGTTTTATACCTACCATAAATGTAGATGTTCGAGTGGTTATGCTGCTGCAGTCCAGGTTACCCTCCCTCCATCCCCTCTACCTAACAAGGGTTTTCTTATACCTCCATGTACATCAACCTTTTTGGATGCATGTCTATATGGTGTATTTGCTTACAACTAGTACTTTTGTTTTTTCACTAAGGTATGTTTTGCAAGCTACTTATTTTGCCTTATTAGTTTGGGGCACCTGACATCTGGGGCAAGAAAAACTGAAGAAAATGGCATCGGCTGCGTCTTTTATACCCCTGCCGCACTGACGTCAGGGAAGAAGCGACAACAACCGACGCCGGACCAAGGCTTTGGAATTCTGGCTGACTGCGGGACCGCATGACGGCAGGATAACCCAAGTGTGATGACTGCAGCAGCATAACCACTCGAACATCTACATTTATGGTAGGTACAAAACTGTACTTTCTATGACCTCATACAGATAGACTCTTCCAGTCCATCTGCTATTCCCCCCTGTTCTGCAGGATTTTCTAGATGCTTTTTCCACAGCGACCCTCAACCCTGACTCCCAACGTCCAGCCCCAAGCAGGGCTGACAGATTGTACAAGGTCCCAGAATCAGAGAAATTTCTCCTTAAGTGCCCTCCAGCTGACCCAGCCACATCTCCATTTCCACTGATAGGGCTTCCAAACTTCTGCCTACTACAGCTATTCTTCCAGCTGATAAGGACAGCAAGACAATGGAACATCTTGGGAAGAAAATCTACACTTTAGCCACCCTGTCTGTCAGGGCCACAAATTACCAGACTCACATGGCCAAGTACTCCTTAGTCCTGCTGGATAAGGCCACTGAGGAATTGGCTGACATCCCAGACTGTGCAGCCAAAGCATCCCTGTCCTCCCTGCTAGCCCTCACCTGTCAGGTGAATAGACACTCCATAAGGTGCAGTTATGATGCAGCTGAAGCCTCAGCTAGGTCAGCTGCATCAGCTTCTGCTTTAAAGAGATACTCTTGGCTACGTCTTCAGCCCCTCCCTGACTACTTCAGGGCTAAGCTTACTGATGCCCCTTTAGATCATTCTGCCCTGTTTGGCTCCAAAGTAGCTGACTACAGCAAAAAGGCAAAGAAATGCAGGACCTCAAACACCTGCTAGTCTTGCCGTCCCTAAATTCCATAGGAACTACCCTGCCGAAACACAATTCATTAGGAAGCCTTCTCACCCTATGGTTCCCTCCAGGCCTAGGAGACCTCCTAGAAAACAGCCTCCTCTGGCTAGAGCTTCTCCAGCCACCAGTCAGAGGCCTCCCTTTCAAGATAGGGCAGGTAGTGTCTGACTACCAGCCAACCTCACTATCTCTCCCTCCTAACTGACTACCCCTACCTGCCCATCTCTCTCACTTTCTCTCTGTATGGTCCCACATTACCTCAGACAAATGGGTTCTTTCCATCATCCAGAATGGTTACTTTATGACCTGGATCTCTCCCCTAGTAAAATTATGCTCTGCACAGCCACCCATCAGTCAGCTGCCCCACCTGCAGCCGGTACTCCAAGCTCTGCTGACTCAAGGCGCCATAGAACCAATGTCTCTGGAATCAAAAGGAAGAGGGTTTTACTCCAGAATTTTTCTGGTTCCCAAAAAGGATAGACCATGGAGACCTATACTAGATCTGTCACGTCTCAACCCTTTCCTAAAGGTGCCTACCTTCAGGATGCTCACCCTCCCCACTCTCTTCCCCCTGCTTCTGCCTCAGGGGTTCATAGCAACCCTAGATATAAAGGATGCTCACTTGTACATCCCAGTAAAACCCAAATTCTGGAAGTACCTGAGGTTTTTGGCAGGCTCATCCCATTTTCAGTCCTGTGCTTTGCTCTTTGAGCTTTCCACTGCACCCAGGGTATTCACAAAATGTTTGGCTCCAGTCATTGCTTAATGCAGAACAAAGGGTATCCAAATATTCCCCTACATGGACCACCGGCTGATTCAGGCAGACAATCAGAAGACCCTGCTTGACACTCAGGCCCTTCTGCACCTCTTGCAGTCTCTAGGATTTCAAATAAATCTCCCAAAGTCCCACTTGGAGCCCTCACAGGACATTGTTTTCCTGGGTTGCAGAATCCAGACAGACCTGATGAAGACCTTCCTGCCACCAGACTACCTGCTCTGTGTCCTCCAAGCATCAGAACTGACAGCAAGGCAGTATCTGGGACTTCTGGGTTACATGGCAGCCACTATACCCATGCTCCTCTTAGCAAGACTGCACATGAGGAAACTATAGTGGTATCTTCGATCAGTCTGGACCCAACATTCCCATCCCCTGGAATTCAGGGTTCCTCTTCTTCCCTGCTTGAAACAGAAAATTCAGTGGTGGCTTGTACAGGTGGACAAGAACCCAGGCCTTCCTCTACAGCCACACCCACACACTCAGATCATGCATACAGATGCTTCAGATCTGGGCTGGGGAGCAACACTAGGTCAAAGACAGATGCAGAGTTTGTGGCCAAACACACACAGACTAGAGCACATCAATGTCAGAGAGATGAGGGCTGTCCTCCTGGCTCTACAAGCCTTCCTAACCTACCTCCAGCAAGGCCGTGTCAAGATTTTCACAGACAGCACCACTGTCCTGTGGTATCTCAACAAACAGGGAGGGACCAAATCCTACCTCCTATGTAGACTAGCTCTGCTGGTGTGAGAACTGGCCACCTCACAGGGGATTACCTTGCAGGCAGTTTATATCCCCTCATTTCACAAATCCCAGGCAAATTATCTCAGTAGGACCATTTCAAACAACCACAGATGGATGCTTCACAGAGATGTCTTCCTGGATCTGGTCCACTGGTGGGGTACACCTCAAATAGACCTGTTTGCCTCCTCCACCAACAGGTGACTTCCTGGCTTCTGCACCAGGACACCAGACCCCAAAGCACTGGCAACAGATGCCTTCTCAATTTCTTGGTAGGGGAAATTTCTGTATGCTTCCCCCTCCTTCCCTTTGATTCAAAAGGTGCTGCTGAAAATTCAGCAGGACACACCAAAAATCTTGCTGGTGACTCCCTACTGGCCAAGACAGCACTGGTTCCCCCTTCTCCTTCATTTGTCCAAGGGCAATCACCACAACTTGTCCCCCTCAGTGGACCTCCTCACACAGTCCAAGGGAACACAGATACACCCACGGTGGCATTCTCTGCACCTCAACCTGTAGCTGATAGGATTCTGATCCCCTTTAGACACCTGTACAACAAGGACATGCTCAATGTCCTGCAGGAGGCCAGGAAACCTAGCACAAGAAAATCTTACCTCTCAGAATGGAAATGTTTTTCCATATGGTGTCACAAAAGACAGTTGGACCCGCTGGCAAGTGATATTCCTCTTATCCTGTCTTACCTGTGTGAACTATTCCAGATGGGTCTGGCGTACTCATCCTTAAAAGCACACTTGTCTGCAGTCTCTGCCTGTCTCCCTCTGGATTCACCCCTAGCATCCAGACATCCTGCCAAACTCTTCCTCAAATGGGTACTTCACCTGAGACCCCCCAGGAAACCGTCCTCTCCTCCCTGGGATCTTAACTGTGTACTGGAAAAACTCACACTAGCTCCTTTTGAGTCAGCAGACAAAGCCTCCCTAAAATTTTGCACGTGGAAACTGTTTTATTGGTGGCTCTGACCTCAACCAGGAGGGTCTCAGAGCTACAAGCTCTGGTGGCTACACCACCGTTTCAAGTCTTCCACCTTGACAGGATTACTCTCAGAACTAAACTGTCCTTCATGCCCAAGGTAGTGAATGACCTATCCTTGAACCAGGCCATACACCTGCTCACCTTTTTCCCCAACCTGCAGGGGGAAAGTGAGAGAGTACTTCATTCCCTAGATGTCCACAGACGGCTTAGGTTTTAACTGCATAAAACCAAGTCCATTAGGAAATCAGACCAACTGTTTGTCTCCTTCCACCCCAGAGCCCTGGGGAAAGCAGTAACCAAACAGACCATTTCAGCATGGATCTCCAGGGCCATTTCCTTCTGTTACTTGTACCATGGGAAAACCTTGCAGGGTAACATAAAAGCCCACTCCACTAGAGCAATGGCCTCTTCTGGAACCTTCTTCAAGGGGCTAGACACCAACACAGTTTTTGAGGCAGCTACTTTGTCCTCAATGCAAACTTTCACTAAGCATTACAAGCTGGACCATATCTCTAGGGCCAGGGTGGGGTTTGCCAGGGCTGTCCTTCATGGATTCCTGGAAACTTCTTCCAGGCCACCACCCCATTCACAGTCAGCTTTGGCACTCACCCACATGTAAAATACTGCAACATTGGAGTAGGACATAGAAAAGTTGTGCAAAATCTTACCATAACCATAGATGTCCTTCTCTTCCATGTTGCAGTATTCTTTCCCTCCCTTCTTCCCCTCCTGTCAGGTTGCACTTACTCTTCTGGGTAGTGCTGGATGCGCTATGCCCCACTAGGACTGACTCCGACTGGGGCCTTCTGTTCTGAGAGCTGGTGCATGCAGATGTCACACTTTTATGGCCCACATTCCTTCAGCCACGTCATGCACCTTGAGGTTTGGAATACTGTCCAGACGTATGCGAAAGGAAGAAGGGTAACCTGCATGTAGAATACTGCAACATGGAAGAGAAGGACATCTATGGTTATGGTAAGATTTTACACAAGTTTTCTATCTCTGATTTGGAGCCCCGTTACATTTTGTTGTCATCATGCCATGTGCGCATGGCTCTGGCATTCTGTGAATTTTTTATGACTGTGGTGTGTAGCAGTTCAAAGAAGAAAAGGACAAAACACCAAAGAAAGAATTGTAACTTGATTGACATTTCCATAAATACAAGAGACAGTAACAACTGACAAGCAGATTTGTTTGAAGAGAAGCTGCTAGAACTACACTCCTGTTGCTGTCGTGTGCCCTTTTGACCATTTCTGTTGTATGGAATTGTGCTGGGCACAGTAGAATGGAGACCAGGACCCACTACAACTTCTGTGGATTATTTTCTGCTCCTGCGCCAACCGTTTCCATTACCTTTGGTGGGCTCTTATTAACAACCCTCCATTGAGGAGACTTTGCATTTGTTTTTCTCTAGTGTTGCACCACATTTTCTTTTCATCCTGGTACGAGATTATCACTTTCAGTCTGTCATTTACCAGGATTACCACATTCCTTTGTAAACCTTTCTGACTCTACAGTGACTGCTTTCCATTAACCTACTGCCCTTTATGAACTACACTGTTCCTAATCTAGGCAGTGCACTCCCAGGTGTGAGCTTACACTGCACAGAAGTGAGGTGGGTTCTATCAATGGCCTAGAACCTCAGGCAACAGTCAATTTCATAACATGTCTGCTTGATGGAGTTTTTCTTCTCTGATGTCCATGGGGATCACGGTCTTCCATTTGCAACATTACAGCAAGGAACTGGTTTAGGGTTTGTGAGGCAAATACTTGCAGAACTCCTATGTCCATGATGGCTGCTAGAAAGTCTCATAACAAAGATGATTAATGTTACAGACCTTGGTATCCACTAGGGTAGGCATTCCATGAAGCCCGTGTGATGTCATGTGAAAATGACACACACAAGCTGGCTGCCATTTGGGGGTGTCTGTCCACAATGTAGGGCTCAGCTGTGTCCCTGTTGTGGAGAAGATAGGTCAGCTGCAGCTGGAACACTGACATGCGGAGGGTAAAGGCATGCACTGTCACTTTCACTGGGTCATTCAGTTACTACAGATGCTACTGCTGTGTCTTAGTTCGGTCAGTTTGCATGTTCCTCAGGAAATGCTGGTCTACTTATATCTGCTCATCGTAACTCGGTGTGCAATTGATATACCTTTCTGAATTGCTCTTCCATGTCTGTCCTGATTTTCATTTCTAGTTTATCTGCTTTCCATCATTTTGTTCATTTGTATATTATTATTCCATAATTTGCATTTTCCATGGCAGTGTGGTTGTATCCATGGCAGTGTGGTTGTATCCATGGCAGTGTGGTTGTATCCATGGCAGTGTGGTTGTATCCATGGCAGTGTGGCTGTATCCATGGCAGCGTGGCTGTATCCATGGCAGCGTGGCTATATCCATGGCAGCGTGGCTGTATCCATGGCAGTGTGGTTGTATTATGCATGTCTCTGAGTTGCCCTCTCTCTGCACATCACTGCTATTACTCTGTTCCACCAAATGCAGTAAGCTGATAGTTTCTGAATTTCTGGGTGAGTGTGGTGGTTTCTAAATTTACCAGAGAGCATGGTTTAAATTCTTGTTTTCATATCTTGTCTTTTACATGGCTGGTTTTCCCTTGTTAAACATTTTAGACTGTTGCTGAGATATGACCCACCATTAAGGCATTCATTGGCTTTTGCTTTCATCTGTTCTGCTGTTAGTTTCTGGTGGGTGACATAAATCTTTGAATATCCCATCAGATTGTCTCTAGCTCCCTCTTTTTTCAGGCCATTGTTCATCTTTCCCCAGGTTTTTTCACCATTCCACAAGTCTGCCTTATTCATTCATTCCACGAATGTGTCAGTCCCATCTGTGGTTTATCATAGTCTGCAACATTCTCATTCGGGTCACCTCAAGGTTGGAAGTACCAGTGCCTGGTCATTAAAAAAATAAAGGATGGACACACCTCTTCTGATGGTTTTAAATGCTTAAATGTGAGGTCATGATTTTGCTCATACCAGATTAAAAAATTAACTCTCATGTGAGTTTCAGAGGTATTCTGAGTTGTTTAGTAACTTTTTAAGCCATTGCATGCATATTTAAAGCATGCCTGATTCTTTGTGTTCTGTGTAAGTGGGGGAAAATTTATGGCTTTACTTCAAGTACATGTCCATATTCCGCTTCCACTGATTGAGGTGCCCTTTTGCGGGTAGAACATAATGTTTGCATCGTAGAGATCTTGCATGTATACATCATGTATGTTACAGCATAAGACGTGCATTGTTGCAAAGAGATTTAGCCAGTTAAACCATAGTCCAGATAATATGCTACAAAGTAGCATTTAATGATATTTATACTGAAGCTGTGGAAAATTTATGCGTCTGATTTTTTAAATATGTTTCAGGGATACTAAAGATGTTCATCGTGCATACAGCTGCAGTCATAACAGATGGGTTTTCCTGCCATCAGGCAGGTCCTCAGTCGGCCGAATTCCAAAATCTAGGTCCGGCGTCGGATGTCGTCGCTTCTTCCCTGACGTCAGTGCAATAGGTATAAAAGAACCAGCCAATGCCATTTTCTTCAGTCTTTCTTGCCGCGCGGTGCCCGAAGCAGAAGCAGTTCGCAAGTGCCGGTCAGCCAGCTCCTGAGATTACGAATATTTTTCAACCGAAGACTTCTTGAAAGCGAAGTACCTCGTTGGGGAAACTTTTCTTGCCTCAGACCGATGTCAGACAAGGTTAATAATTGCATTTCATGTGGGAAGCAAATACCGCATAAGGATTTCCATTCCCTCTGCATTCCTTGCTTAGGCCCAGACCACGACGTCTCGGCCTGTCGTTTTTGTGCTACATTCAACAGACACACTATTAAGCGTCGGGCGGAGTTCGCTCGACACTATTTTGGCAAAAAGTTTAATTACATTATGTCGTCGGATACTCCAACTCCAGTTTTGAGTAAAAGATGCAAAGATAAGGACCGACATACGAGGTCCGCGAATTCTACCGACACCACGCTAAAGCCGTCTACAGGTGCTCTGGTTCTCAGCGAGGCGCCTACGCAGCCCCTGACTACCGATGACACTTCATTAGCGGTGTCTTCTGTGCCCGAGGTCACAGGCTCTTCGGCCTACACCCCGATTACAGATACCGAAGCCACTCTTGGCGGGGAAACTCAGAGTTTAGACAGGCCTGCCACCTCTCAAGGTGTCTTCAGGCCTTCTTCTTCTTTTTCCATTAAGGCTTTCACTAAATCTAAAGCAGCCATGCATACTAAAAGACAAGCTCCACAGGGCCCCACTCAAGGCCCCATGCCTAAAAAGCAGATGCTCAAAATGGCTGAGGATTTGATTACTCTTATCAGGGGTTCTCAACCCCCCTCGGACAAAAGGCCCAGAGTGGAGGAAGAATACCCTTCCTTGGACCAGGCCTCCATTACTTCAGAACATTCTGAGGACCAGGAACATTCATACTCCCCTTTTGAAGATTCTGATGCAGAGGAGTCCATTCCCTCGGTCTCCCCCCCTGAGGATTACTCTTTTGGGGAAACTTTGCATACCTTGAGGGAACACTTCCACTGGTAAGGCCAAGAGTACTCAGACTCCAAGAAAAGGCTCAGGGATTTCCTCTTGCTCCCTCAGCACAGGCCTCTGGCTATACCTCCTGTCTTGGACATACTAGATGTGTATTCAGAGGCCAGCCTTAACCCAGATTCTTTACCTCCAGCTCCAGTCAAGCCTGACAGGTATTACCGGGTTCCTGATTCACACCAATTCCTATACAAAAGCCATGCGGCTGACCCAGAAACTATTTTACAGGGTCCCAAGGGAATTAAGGCCTCCACTGCCAAAAATCCATTACCTTCAGAGAGAGATTCCAGAGCTTTAGAAAGGTGGGGGGAAAAGGTATACACCTCGGCCACCTTAACCATGAGGGCATTAAACTGTCAGTTCCGTATGTTAAAGTATCAACAGTTTTTGTTATCTCAGTTGAAAAGCAGAATGTCACAACCTGAACAACCAGACTTGAAGGAGTTGCAGGATTTGTTGCATAGTGCAGAGCAAGTATGTAAACATACCTTGCAATGTGGTTTTGATGCTTTAGAGGCCTCATGTAGAGCTGCTGTTACAGGATCAGTCATACGTAGACATGCTTGGCTCAAAGAGCAAACCTTACCAGATCATGTCAAAGCAAAATTACTAGATGCACCTCTTCAAAACATGTATTGTTTGGGGTTAAAGCTGAGGAGGTATTAAAGAAAATGGAGGAAAAGGCAAAATCAATCCAAACTGTGAAAGATTTCCTACAGGTACAACCACCACATTTCAGTAGAAATTGGCTTTCAAAAAATTGGTCCTTTCCAGCCACGGACAGACCTCAAAGAGGTAGATACAGGCACCCGAGGGGTAGAGGGCAATCTCAAGAATCATTTAGAGGTAGACAATGGCAAGCACCTACACCAAGAGGTGGTGAGGATAGTTCACAGCCATTCAGAAAACAGAACCAATGACTTTCCCCTTTGCATGCCAAGCAAGGCTCAAATGGCAGCACCTTTAGGCAGAAAACTGGCATTATTTTCGAAAAATTGGCATATTGTCACAAAAGACAAATGGATCCTGGACATCATAGACAGAGGCTACAGATTCCACTTTCACACCCTTCCAAAAATGAGAGGCATGCCAAACCTGCCACACAATCAAAGGGCAGAGGCACAAAAACAAATTTCAGATCTCATGGACATGAAAGCTATTCAAGAGGTACCTGCAAAAGAACAAGGTCAAGGTTTTTACTCCAGACTATTCCTGGTACCAAGGAAGGGCAAAGATTGGAGACCTATTTTGGACCTATCCATCCTAAACACATATTTACTCGTACCAAAATTCAAGATGCTCACATTACAGCAGCTTCTTCCCATGCTGGGCAAGGAGTCTTGGCTGGTAACATTGGACCTCAAGGAGGCATACCTGCATGTCCCAATCAGACAAGATTGCAGAAGATACCTCAGATTTCTTGCAGGGTCAACCCATTATCAATTCTCTGCATTGCCCTTTGGCTTATCTACTGCGCCCAGAGTGTTCACGAAATGCCTGGCATCAGTAATTGCCTTCTGCAGACTTCAAGGGATACAAATATACCCATATTTTGACGACTGCCTGATCCAAGCGGACAGCAAACACATACTTCTCAAACACCTGTTGTTTGTAATAATGTTGTTGAATTCTCTGGGATACACAGTCAACAAAACGAAATCAAGACTAATACCCTCTCAAACAATAATTTTCCTGGGTGCTAGCTTGAATACAAACACCCAGATGGCCTACCTCATGCCAGAGAAACAAGGGCAACTAACTCAATACTTCAGAAAACTGGCAACCCCCACCAGGCTGACTGCAAGGAAAATCCTGCAGGCTCTGGGATTCATGGCATCTTGCATCCTGCTAATCCCATGTGCAAAGCTGCATATGAGGAAACTTCAATGGTACCTAAAAAACTTATGGTCTCAACACAGCCACAGTTTGGAAACAATTATACCACTGATTCCATGTCTTCAAAAGGAATTCCTGTGGTGGGCTCAAGCATGCCAAAGAAACATAGGACTCCCATTCTACAAGCCTCAAGCAAATCAAGTCATCACAACAGACGCCTCGGACTACGCCTGGGGGGCGCACATGACAGATCGGTGCATTCAGGGCAAATGGTCACAAAAAGAAAAGCACCTACACATCAATCAAAAGGAAATGCTAGCAGTAATAAATGCTATTATGTCTTTCAAAGACCTACTGCATCCAGGCCAGCTATTGATAAGGACAGACAACACCACAGTGATGTGGTACATAAACAGGGAGGAACCCATTCATATCCCCTATGCAGGCTAGCCATGTCTCTATGGAACATGGCTGTGGAATTACAAATCCAACTTCAAGCACAGTTCCTGCCAGGCAAGGAAAACACGCTGGCAGACAACCTGAGCAGAAATATGACAGATCCACACGAATGGAAGTTGCATCCGCAAATTTTTACAAAGATAATTCAAGCATGGGGAAGGCCAGACATAGATCTATTTGCCACCCACAGAAATAATTGACAAAATTCTGCTCAAGGACCTTTCATCCACAGGCCTGGAAAGTGGACGCACTCTCTTTCAGTTGGACAAGAATGACAGTTTATGCCTTTCCACCTCTTCCTCTGCTGCCCAAAGTTCTATTAAAAGCCAGAGCAGGCAGACCAAAGATGATTCTCATTGCTCCAGACTGGCCAAGACAACACTGGTACCCACTCCTGAGGAGCCTGACGCATTCCCCACCATGGATCCTGTCTCTAATGCCTCTTCTACTGACTCAACACAACTTCAAAACTCTTCACAGTCAGCTGAAAACATTCAGTCTAGCCACATGGAAGATTCCTTAGCATCACAACAGACCCTACTCTCCAAGGAGGTGCAGGATGTCATTTTGGAGGCCGGAAGACCTTCTACTAGAAAAGCCTACTTCGCAAAATGGAAACAGTTTTGTGCCTGGAATCAGAAAAAGGGTCAGAATCCTGGAATACTGAATTTACCTCAAATGTTACAGTATCTAGCTGAGATGCTAAGCAGTGGACTTTCATTCTCCTCCATCAAAATCCATGCCTCAGCCATTTCTGCAGAATACAACACTGATCCTCCTTTATTCTCTCACCCCCTCTTAAGACAGTTCCTCAGAGGGGCTAAGAATATAAAACCCCCAAGGAAACCAGCAGTACCTGCTTGGGACCTCAATTTCATTCTAGAAAAACTGACCCTGCCTCCTTTTGAGACAGCTGCTTCAACAGAACTGCAATATTTGTCATGGAAAACAGCCTTCCTTCTGGCTATCACCTCAGCACGCAGGGTTTCGGAACTACAAGCCCTCATGGCTGTGCAGCCTTTCGTCATTTTCCATCAGGACAGTTTCCTTACGAACCAATCCTTCCTTTATGCCAAAGGTAGTATCCAGGGTAGCCTTAAATCAGGCTATCCACTTACCTACCTTTTACCCTAATCCACAAAACAAAGGGGAGAGATTACTACATTCCTTGGACATTCACAGACAGCTCCATTATTATTTGGACAGAACAAAGCCTTTCAGAAAGTCAGAGCAACTCTTTGTGTCCTATGCTACAGGTGCTCAAGGGAAGCCTATTTCCAAACAGGCAATCTCAAAATGGATAGCCCACTGTATACGCTTTTGTTACTCTTTTCATGGTAAAACAGTACCTACAGGCATCAGATCTCACTCCACAAGGGCCACAGCTACCTCTGCAGCTTTCCTCATGGGGGTTCCTACAAAAGATATTTTGGAAGCAGCCACTTGGAGTTCTGTACATACTTTCTCCAAGCACTATCACCTATCATTATACTGCAAATCTAGAGCGGGCTTTGCCACTGCAGTTTTGCAGGGCATCCTGGCTCCTAGTTCCACTTAGTGCTTACCACCCCTTTTTTAGCTTTGGGATTCTACCCATCTGTTATGACTGCAGCTGTATGCACGATGAACATAGTGCAGTTTTGTACCTACCATAAATGTAGATGTTCGAGTGCTAATACAGCTGCAGTCCAGGTTTCCCTCCCTCCTTCCCCTCTTGGGACAAGCCTAATGGCGAACACCTCCTCGTAAAACCTCATTGGGGTATTCTTTTATGGTGTATTTGCTTGCAACTTCTGTTTTTTGATTATATTGCATTGCATTATTACATAAATTTATGTTTTGCCTTCCTTCTGGGGGCACCTGACATCTGGGGCAAGAAAAACTGAAGAAAATGGCGTCGGCTGGTTCTTTTATACCCCTGTTGCACTGACGTCAGGGAAGAAGCGATGACATCCGACGCCGGACCTAGACTTTGGAATTCGGCCGACCGAGGACCCGCCTGACGGCAAGAAAACCCATCTGTTATGACTGCAGCTGTATTAGCACTCGAACATCTACATTTATGGTAGGTACAAAACTGTACTTTATGACACTTCATTATAACACAGATTTAAGTGATAGGTTCCTCAGACTTACTATTAAGAAATGCAAGGTAAACTATGTACTCAGGGTAGCAGCTAGTTCAGAGTGTCGCCATAATGCCTTCGTCAGCTGTTTTAGGAAGCTTGGTGTTCTGTACTGAACTTGTCTCTAATGGTACCTCCGTCTCGGTCGCCAAGCACATTGCTAATCTTCCACACAAAATTTTGTGAAGTACTTTTTTTTTGGGGGGGGGGGGTGTTCTTCGTGTTTCACTGTTGCAGTCATTACATTTGGGTAATCTGCTTGCAGGTTGCCCTCAGTCGGCCTGAATAACAAAGTCTTGGGTCCTGTGTCAGTTGCTGTCCCTTCTTCCATGATGTCAGGTCGTCAGGGGTATAAAACATGCAGCCGACGCCATTTTCATTAGTCTTTCTTGCCACGCGGTGCCCGAAGCAGAAGCAGTTCACAAGTGCCTGTCGGCCGACTCTTGAAATTTTCGAGTTTCAGAACCAAAGTCTTCAACCTAAAGCCAAGTACCCCATTGGAGAATCTTTTTCTTCCTCCTTACCAATGTCAGTAAAAGTTAATAATTGTATTACTTGTGGGAAGCAAATACCTCATAAGGATTTTCATTTGTACTGTATTCCTTGCCTAGGCCCTGACCACAACGTGCCTTGCTGTCGGTTTTGTGCTAAATTTTACCAACGCACTATTAAGCGTTGGTATATTTTTGCATCTAAATATTTTGGTTCAAGATTTAACTATAAATGTCGTCGGTTAGCAATCAGACTACCGGAATTCACAAAAAACACAAAGAAAAAGACAGAGACAGACTGTCGAGGTCCAAAACCAACGACAAAGCTTCTCCTAAGCTAGTCGCCGGTACTCAGTGAGGCGCTTTCGCAGCCCCTGATACCCACTACTTTTGATTGGCAGGCCTCTACTGAGACCCATTCGGAGTCCGGTATGCCACAAGACACTTCAAGTATTGAACCTGTGGATGTCTCTACCTTTAGATGGGTCCAGTGCCATTGAGCAGGCACCGGCTTTTGAGGGTGTTTTCAGGCCTAAAGATTTGTATATTAAACCCACGCCATCCTCAAAAACAAGGCCAAAACCAACTTCTATGTCTAAAAAAACTGACACATGGGCCACGTGCTTAGGCCCCTATGCCTAAAAAACAAATGATCAAAATGTCTGAGGAGTTAATTACCTTCATCAGGGGCTCCCAACCCCTTCCTGCTAAGAGGCCTAGGCAAGGCACTGATTATGAATCTTCAGATCCAGGTTTCCATTTCTTCTGATTCCTCTTCTGATCAGGAATTATCTATTCAACCTTATGAGGACTCTGATGCAGACAAATCCATCCCTTCTGATTCTCCTCCTGAGGATTTTTCTTTTGGAGAAACTTTGCATACCTTAAGGGAACATGTTCATTGGGAGAGTCAGGATTTTTCAGAATCCAAAAAGAGGCTTAGGGATTTCCTTTTTCCTCAACATAGGCCTTTGGTTATACCTCCTGTTCTAGACATTGTTGATGATGTTTTCTCAGAATCCAGCATGGCTCCTGATTCCCTGCTTCTGGCTCCTAGTAAGCCAGACAGATATTACAGGGTTCCTGACTCCCACACATTTCTTTTTAAAAATCCTACTGCTGACCCTGAAACAATCTCTCAGGGTCCCAAGGGTGTTAAGGCTTCTACTGTTAAAAATCCTACCCCTTCTGATAGAGACTCCATGGTGCTGGATAGATGGGGTAAGAAGGTTTACATGTCTGCAACCCTGGCAATCAGGGCTTCAAACTGTCAATTTCATATTCTTAAATATCAGCAGCATGTCATGGGCTTACTTAAACAGAAAATGATGTTGATTTCTGACTGTGTGGAAAGTAGAGTTTCAGGATTTATTACATTCAGCTGAACAAGTTGGAAAGCATACTTTGCAATGTGGTTTTGATTCTTTGGAGGCCTCTTGTAAGGGCCGCTGTAACCAGATCTGTGATAAGAAGGCATGCTTGGCTCAAGTAGCAAAATCTGCCTGATCATGTTAAAGCAAAATTGTTGGATGCTCCTGTACAACAGGACAGTCTATTTGGTAATAAGGCAGAAGAAGTTTTGGAAGACAAGCTAAATCTATGCAAACTGTAAAAGATTTCCTGCAAGTGCAGCCACCCATGTTCAGTAGGCATTGACCTACTAAGAATTCGTCCTTTCCAGTTCCCACCAGAGCTGCTCAGGTCAAACCCAGACACTCCAAAGGCTCCAGGTTTCAGTCACAAGGAACTTACAGAACAAAACAATAGGGTGGCTCCACCTCCAAATCTGGAAGTAGCAAGGCACCCCCCTACGATAAACAGTCTCAATGACTTTCCCCTGCCATTTCCAAACACTTATCTTTTGGCAGCCCCTTTGGGGGGAACACTAGCACTTCATGCACAAAATTGGCATATAATTACCCAGGACAAGTGGGTTTTAAATATAGTATCCCAGGGATACAGATTTCATTTCCACACGTTGCCAATTCCAAACGGATGGCCAGATCTGCCTCCAAAACAGTGGGCGGAGGCCCAGAAGCAAGTTATGTCCCTCATGGATATGGGGGCTATTCAACCATTACCAGAAAAGGAAAAGGGACAAGGTTTTTATTCAAGACTTTTCCTGGTACCCAGAAAAGACAAATCATGGCGTCCAATTCTCGACTTATCAATTTTAAACACATTTCTGGACATTCCAAAATTCAAGATGCTGACCCTACAACAGTTACTGCCTATGCTAGGCAAGGATGCCTGGTTGGTAACTCTAGACTTAAAAGAGGCTTACCTGCATATCCCAATCAGGGAATCTTGCAGAAGATACCTCCACTTCAAAGCAGGCTATTTGCATTACCAGTTCTCTGCACTGCCCTTTGGCTTATCTATTGCGCCCAGGGTCTCCACAAAGTGCCTGGCACCAGTAATTGCATTTTGCAGACAAAGAAACATTCAAATTTATCCTTATCTGGACAATTGTCTAATTCAGGCAGAAAACAAGGACACTCTTCTACAGCAACTGGCGTTTGTAAAAAGGCTTCTAACTTGCCTAGGGTACACCATAGAAATCACAACTGCTACCCTCTCAAAAATTACATTCCTGGGTGCAAGCTTGAATACAACTGCCCAGATGGCTTACCTCACGCCAGACAAACAAATCCAATTGATGATCTACTTCAAACAAGTGGCCACAAAAATCCAGTTGTCTGCAAGACAAATTCTGCAGGCCTTTGGGTTCATGGCTTCCTGCATTCTACTAATTCCATATGCAAGACTGCATATGAGGAAACTTCAATGGTACCTAAAAAGCTTATGAAGTCAACATTGTCACAGCCTGGAAACAATGATTCCTATCATTCCTTACCTGCAGCAAGAGTTCCTATGGTGAGCAGAGGCCTGTCACCAAAACAAGGGACTGTCATTCATTCCACCCCCTGCCACCCAAACCCTGACTACAGATGCATCAGACTATGCTTGGGGGCGCATCTGGCAGGGAGATGCATTCAGGGCGAATGGAGCCCAAATCAAATGCACCTGCATATCAACCAGAAAGAGATGCTAGCTGTACAGAATACTCTTGACAGCTTTCAAGGACTTTCTTCATCCAGGACAACTACAGATAGACTGACACCACCACAGTCATGTGGTATATAAACAAGCAGGGGGGAACCCATTCCTACCTCCTTTGCAGACTAACCATGGCCTTGTGGAACACAGTCTTATCTTACCAAATACATCTGCAAGCTCAGTTCCTGCCAGGAAAGCAAAACACTCTGGCAGATGAACTAAGCAGAAAACTTATGGACCCACACAAATGGAAACTGGATCCACAAGTCTTCAGCATGTTGACACGCAAATGGGGGAGCCCAGACATAGTTTTGGGGTGAGGCAAAAAGATCTATCAGTTGGACAAATTCTGCACAAGAATCCATCACAAAAAAAGTTGGAAAGTGGATGCTCTGTCCTTCAACTTGAAAAAAACTATCAGTCTATGCTCCCCCCCCCCTCTGCCTCTGCTCTCCAAGGTTTTACTAAAAGTCAGACAGGAAAAACCAAAAATTATTCTGATTGCTCCAGACTGGTCTCGCCAACACTGGTACCCACTCCTGCGCAATATGTCACACCTTCCTCCGTGGTACCTGCCTCAGACATCTTATCTACTGTCTCAGCAGAACTTTCAAATACACACTCAGCTCCAAACTCTGAATCGTGCAGCATGGCTAATCAACTAATTTCACCAGTTACATCTCTCAGCAAACCTGTGATGGATGTCATTTTGGAGGCTAGAAAGCCTAGCTCTAGAAAATCTTATGCTGGTAAATGGAAAAGATTTTGTGCCTGGAATTAGGCACAAGGAATAAGCACAGAAATGCCCAATATTCCTCAGATTCTGCAATATTTAACTGAGATGCTTCACAAGGGCCTATCTTTCTCTTCCATAAAAATTCATGCCTCTGCCATTTCAGCTCATTACAACACAGAGCCCTCCCCTCTTTTCTCATCCCCTGCTAAAGCAGTATCTCAGAGGGGCCAAAAACTTAAGACCTCCCAGGAGATCACCAACTCCTGCATGGGACCTCAATTTTGTGTTGGAAAAACTCACCCTGCCTCCTTTTGAGCCAGCTGCTACTGTGGGCATAAAATGTCTCTCTTGGAAGACAGCTTTTCTTTTAGCAGTCACTTTCAGCTAGAAGGATCTCAGAACTACAGGCTCTCATGGCAGTGGAGCCTTTTATTATTTTCTACCCGGACAGGGTAGCGCTCGGGACCAATCCATCCTTTATGCCTAAAGTGGTATTCAGTGTGGCTCTTAATCAGACCATTCATCTGCCAACTTTTTTCCCAAATCCACAGAAAAAGGGGGAGCGGATTCTACATTTATTGGATGTACACAGACAACTAAGATTCTACTTGAACAGGACAAAATCTCTAAGAAAATCTGAGCAACTACTGGTGGCATTTACTGCAGGGGCAGAGGGAAAGGCTATCTCAAAAGCGTCCAATTTCAAAATGGATAAGCCATTGTATATTTTTCTGCTGCATGCATCATGGGGAAACCTGTCCCCAAGGGGATTACATCCCATTCCATCAGGGCTGCATCTACTTTTTTAGCCTTTCTCAGAGGGGTTCCTACCAGAGACATTCTAGAAGCTGCTACCTGGAGGTCAGTTCATACATTCACCAAGCATTACCATTTACCTCTCTTCTCCAAATCCAGACCATGCTTTGCCATTGCTGTCCTGCAGGGCCTTATAGCTGCTCCTAATGCTGTATAATTCCATCCTCCCAACCATAGCTTTGGGATTCTACCCAAATGTAATGACTGCAACAGTGAAACACGAAGAACATAGTACAGTTGTACACGTAGATGTTCAAGTGTATTCACTGTTGCAGTCCTGGTTACCCACCCACCAAACCCCCCTTTTTTCTCTTTTTATACCTCTTCTTTCTGTTACTATGCTCAAAAGCCTTTTTGTTGTATTTGCTTTTATTTGGAGGTATATTTTTTGTGTTCTAAATTACATGTATATATATGTGTATATATATATATATATATATATATATGTGTGTGTATATATATATATATATATATATATATATATATATATATATATATATATATATATGCTCCCCATTTGAGGGGCACCAGACATCTGGGGCAAAAAAAACTGATGAAAATGGCGTCGGCTGCATGTTTTATACCCCTGACGACCTGACATCATGGAAGAAGGGACAGCAACCGACGCAGGACCCAAGGCTTTGTTATTCAGGCCCACTGAGGGCAACCTGCCAGCAGATTACCCAAATGTAATGACTGCAACAGTGAATACACTCGAACATCTACATGGTAAGTGAACACAGCTGTACTTTTTAGACAGTCCATCATCAGCCCCCCACCATTCCTCTTCATTCTTCTTGTCCTTGCATCATTTTACACCAAATCTATTTGTCACTTTCCAGAGCTAGAACTGCAAGTTCCTTGCATCCTGATAATGTCCTTGGATCTCTTCTGAGAGTTGCTAAGTCCCTTCTAACAAAAACCTCTCCAATATCTCTCCAACCTGAGTTTCTCCACTGGTTGTAACCCCGATGTATTGAGAGCAACAGCTTTGACACCCTTAAAATAAAAATTGCTCCTCTACTGATGCTGGCAAGTACATGCTTGGTAGACTCATTAGTATTATTTGCAAGGTTATAAAGCATGTTATAGCTGAAGTAATAAACTGTGATATACATGACTTTGTCTGTGATCCTCACCAGTCTGCCTTTGTAAAAGGCAGATTATACCTGCTCATCCTGAGTGTGTTTGGTAAAGGTTACTGAGGCATTGATCATGTGTAAGCAGTTCATGCTGCATGTCTAGGCCTTGTCAAGACCTTTGGTACTATCAGCCATGCCAGAATTGGTGACAGACTCTTAAACTCAAGATTAACCCATACATAGTTTGCTGGATAGGTAATTGGTTGTCTGACCAAACCCATAATGTTAAGGTCAGGGGTATTTACTCTAGACAGAAAAGCATCACCAGAGATATCCCACAAGCCTCCGTAGAGGGCCTTCCTTTGCTTTGGTTTATATATTGGTGTGAAAGCTGGTAGTGTATAGCTAAGCAAGTTTGCTGAATATTGCTGAGAGCAGTTATGAAATACCATTTTGATATTTAAATTCTTCAGCAAGGGCTAGATCAAACAAATGCTTGTTATGTTGATCACAGGCTTGCAGTCTGTGACAAGAAGTGCAGTATAGTTTCTTTTGGTAAGTCTGGCATTATTATAATGTTCCACTTATGTCTGATGCAGTCATCAAAGACTTTGGTACCTTCTGTTGACAGCAGAGACTCCTTTGACCACCATGTCTCTGTGTTGATTAGAAGATCCTTCTTCCTTGCACAACTAACTCATCTTTCCTGGTATCTCCTGAAGGTCCACTGAAGTTAAAATTTCATTTTTTTATCCCTTATTAGGTACATCATTAAATACATTGCCCTCTTTGATACATACTTTGCTAAGCACCTAAACTAGCTCGAGAGACCTAAAGATTTACTTCCCAAAAAGATCTCTGGACTCAATACTGTTAGCTACTGTAATAGAGTAAAAGCCCCGTCTCTTTACTCCATATTGCAAACTCCTGAGGGGTGAACCCCATGTAGCCTTCTGTTCAATGAATGGCTCTGCATTCTTTGAACTAATTCATGTAAGCAGAACCAGTGGTAAATCAAGTACTCACTCTAGAGACTGAAATCTGTACAACCATATCACTATCGCCAAAAGGCTCGAAAGAGACCTAGCCCTGTGTATTTACTGTCTGTGGAATAAGCTGCCCTATGTGTCTAGCAGAGTACTTCCTAACACCTTTAGAACCACTCTGGATGGGTAATCACTCATTTTTGTCTGGGGCATGTGAGGCAAGTCTCCTTAATGGGGGGCACTGTTAGTCTCCCATCAGTACTTGGGTCATGTGATTCAGCTTCTTGATGGTCTTTGTCTTGAGTTTAGTAACAGCCTATGAACCTAAAAAGCTTGGTCTTACAGGAATTGTAGAGTAAACTTAACTGCTCAGAAGCTCTGAAAGTTAATGTAACAGCATGGCTGGATGAGTAATCCGAATGAAGTGTACTTTTAAGTGTCTTGTTTAATCTACATTACCTGTACAGTATGTGTACTGTGAACTCTTTCGCACATCGATGATTCTTTGTTACTCTTTTTGTTCAGGAGTTGTAAAAGGATAGTTACCTGGAGGGAGGACTTCTAGTGGAGATGTTTTTTGTGTTGAGCTGCAGGGTCAGCTCCTTTGTGTCTGCTGCTTTCCATCATCTGCAGTATTTACTACTTGTAAATCATGTTAAATTAGCCGAATCAGACTGTAAAAAAATCATCTGCTCTTTACTACTATTATGTAGGAAGAGAGTAGTGCTGTCCAACCCGTGTAAAATGTGTTATGATATTTTATGAGCTCCTGACAGAAAAAGTTGTTGATTTTGCTATTGAGTCTTAAGCTACAAAGACACCTTTGATTATTCCCATTTTTATAGTGTTGTTCTTGAAGTGTTTGTGTCCGATCATGCTATGCAGATGTATATTCACAGCTGTATTTACTCATTTGAGATGCATGCTTTATTATTATTGATATCTGCTGTTCTAGATTCGAATTCAGAGTGGTGGAGCATCAACTGGCTCTGGTTCAACCTCCACGCCTGTGACTGATGAGCCCTTAACACCAGTTAAAGAGGAAGAGGGCCTGCCCGAGGTGAAAATGGAGCCAAAGGATCAACCTGTGAAAAAGGAACGTGATGATTCGGCCATGGTGGAGTGTAAAAAGGAGGAAGATGAAGTGAAGAAAGATGAGAAGTCAAAAAATCGAGACAGGGAGAAAGATGCTGAGAAAGACAAAGAGAAGGACAAAGATCGTGAACGAGAGAAAGAAAGGCAGAAGTCAGAAGAATCGCGTAAAAGGGACTCTGATGCATTGAAACAACTTCGAGCAGAACTCAAGTAGGTAGAGTTTGCTGAGGGAATTGTCATGGGAGTGGAATACTCAGAGCATGCTGATGTTCATCGTGTTTCACTGTTGTAGTCATTACACTTGGGTTATCCTGTTGGCAGGCTACCCGCAGTCTGCCTGAATTCCAAAGTCCTGGTCCGGCGTCGGTTGCTGTCGCCTCTTCCGTGACGTCAGTGCGCTAGGGGTATAAAAGATGCAGCCAACGCCATTTTCTTCAGTCTTTCTTGCCGCGCGAAGCAAAAGCAGTTCGCAAGTGCCGGTCGTCCGACTCCTGAGATTTTTGAAATCGAATTTCATATCCAAAGTCTTCAATAAAGCTAAGTACCCCATTGGGGAAACTTTTTTCTTGCTCCAGACCGATGTCAGAAAAAGTTAACAATTGTATTTCTTGTGGGAAGCAAATACCTCATAAGGATTTTCATTCTTACTGTATTCCTTGCCTAGGCCCTGACCATGACGTTGCTAGTTGTCGGTTTTGTGCTAGATTTAACCAATGCACTATTAAGCGTTAGTATAATTTTACATTTCATTACTTTGGCTGAAGGTTTAACTATATAATGCCGTCGGAACAGCCGACGACCGGAATTCATAAACGCAAGGGGAAAGAAAAGGACAGGCATCCGAGGTCCAAAACCGATGACGAAGCCTTCTCTAAGCCGTTCGCCGGTTCTCAGTGAGGCACTTTCACAGCCCCTGACACCCGCTACCTCAGAGCCACAGGCTGCCTCCGACTCCCACGTGGAGCCAACTAGGCCTCTGGATACTCAATGTATTGGGCCTTCGGAAATCAATCCCTCAGATGGGTCCGGAGCCGCTGAGCAGGCATCGGCTTCTGAGGGTGTTTTCAGACCTACACAACTTTATATCAAGCCAACCTCAGCATCCAAGACAAAGAATTAAACAGCTTTAAAGACAAAGAAACAAGTACAGCATTCTCCTGGGCAAACTTCCATGCCTAAGAAACAGATGCGCAAAATGGCCGAAGACCTAATTACTTTGATCAGGGGGTTCCCATCCCCCTCCTGATAAAAGGCCTGGACAAGACACTGATTATGATTCCTCTAAAAAGGTTTCCATTTCCTCTGACTCCTCTTCAGAACAGGGATTCTCTCTTCCTCCCTATGAGGACTCTGATGCTGAAGAATCTATCCCTTCAGCCTCTCCTCTTGAGGACTATTCTTTTAGGGAAACCCTGCACACCATGAGGGAGCATTTCCACTGGGAGAGCCAAGATTATTCTGAATCTAAGAAAAGGCTCAGATATTTCCTTTTATTGCCTCAGCACAGACCTCTTGCTACTTCACCTGTACTAGACATTGTTGATGATGTATTTTCAGAGTCCAGTCTGTCTCTTGACTCTTTACCCCCTGCACCAGTTAAGCCAGATAGGTACTACAGGGTTCCAGATTCTCACAAATTTCTATATAAAAACTCTGCTGCTGACCCAGAAACTATTTCTCATGGTCCCGAAGGGTTCAAGGCTTCCACTGCAAAAAACCCTGTCCCCTCTGATAGCGATTCTAGAGCACTGGACAAATGGGGGAAAAAGTTTACACCTCTGCTACCTTGGCTGTAAGGGCTTTAAATTGCCATTTTCATATGCTTAAATATCAGCAATACCTAATGTCTCTGTTAAAACAGAAAATGCAGGCAAACTCTGAATGTCCTGAAAATAAAGAAATGCAGGGTTTATTGCATGGAGCTGAACAAGTGGGAAAGCATACTTTGCAATGTGGTTTTGATTTACTAGAGGCCTCTTGCAGGGCTGCTGTTACAGGCTCTGTTATTCGAAGGCATGCTTGGTTAAAGGAACAGAATCTGTCTGATCATGTTAAAGCAAAATTATTGGATGCTCCATTACAGCATATTACTTTGTTTGGTCTTAAGGCAGAAGAGGTGTTAAAGAAAATGATGGATAAAGCGAAATCTATGCAGACAGTAAAGGATTTCTTACAGGTTCAGCCACCAAGATTTAGCAGGAACTGGCCTTCTAAGAATTGGTCCTTTCCAGTGTCAGACAGACCACAAAGAGGCAGATACAGACGCCCTAGAGGCAGATCTCAGCCCCAAGGCTCATACAGCCCTAAACAATGGGGTGCTTCTACCTCTAAAAGTGGAGAAGACAAATCACAACCATATAGGAAACAGCCCCAATGACTTCCCACTGCCAGTGCCCAACAATTATCTGTTGGCAGCACTTTTAGGGGGAAAGCTAGCACTTTTTTCGCACAATTGGGACATGATCACCCAGGACAAAATTGTTTCTCAGGGCTACAGGTTCCATTTTCACACCCTTCCAAAGGCAAAAGGTATGCCAGACCTGCCACACAATCAACGGGCAGAGGCACAAAAACAAATTTCTTCTCTCATGGACATGAGGGCTATTCAGCGAGTACCACAGCAAGAGCAGGGACAAGGATTTTACTCAAGACTTTTCTTGGTACCCAGAAAGGACAAAGCATGGAGACCAATAATGGACCTGTCTATTCTAAATACTTTTCTGGACGTTCCAAAATTCAAAATGGTGACACTGCAGCAACTTCTGCCCATGCTGGGCAAGAAGGCTTGGCTCGTAACTTTGGACCTCAGAGGCATACCTGCATGTCCCAGTCGGACAATCTTGCAGAAGATACATCAGATTCATAGCTGGCTCAATGCATTACCAATTCTCTGCATTGCCCTTTGGCTTATCTACTGCGCCCAGGGTCTTCACAAAATGCCTGGCACCAGTAATTGCATTTTACAGACAAAGAAGAATTCAAATTTATCCCTACTTGGACAACTGCCTTATTCAAGCAGAGAGCAAGGACATTCTACTAAAGCATCTGGCGTTTGTAAAAAGATTACTAACTTGCCTAGGGTAGACAGTAAATGAAAAGAAATCAAAACTAGTGCCCTCTCAAGAGATAATATTTCTGGGTGCAAGCTTAAGTACAACTGCCGAGATGCTTATCTCACGCCAGACAACCAAAGGCAACTGACTTATTACTTCGAAAACATGGCAACAAAAACCCAGTTACCTGCAAGAAAAATTCTGCAGGCTTTGGGCGTCATGGCATCCTGCATTCTGCTAATTCCATATGCAAGAATGCATATGAGGAAGCTACAATGGTATCTAAAAAGTGTTTGGACTCAACATTGCCACAGCCTGGAAACATTAATTACCCTCATTTCCTGCCTGCAAACAGGAGTTTCGATGGTGTGCTCTGGCCTGTCACCACAACAAGGGACAGCCATTCACTTTACCCACAGCCAGGCAGACACTAACAACAGATGCATCGGATTACGCCTGGGGGGCACACATGGCAGGAAAATGTATTCAGGGCACGTGGTCCGCAAGCCAAATACATCTTCATATCAATCAAAAAGAGATGCTAGCAGTACAGAATGCCCTAACAGCCTTCAAGGATCTTCTCCATCCAGGACAACTATTGCTAAAGACGGACAATACTAGAGTCATGTGGTACATAAACAAGCAAGGGGGCACACATTCCTACCCCCTCTGCAGGCAAGCCATGACTTTGTGGAACACAGCATTGACTTACCAAGTACATCTGCAAGCACAATTCCTGCCAGGAAAAACAAATACTCTGGCAGACGAACTAAGCAAAAACCTCATGGACCCTCATGAGTGGAAACTAGATCCACAAGTCTTCAGCATGATAACAAGGAAATGGGGATGCCCAGACATAGATCTATTCGTCTCCCCTCACAACTACCAACTACAGAGATTCTGCACCAGGACTTATCACAATCAAGCATGGAAGGTGGATGCTCTATCATTCAGCTGGAAAATCCTTACAGTGTATGCCATTCCTCCACTGCCTCTCCTCCCCAAGGTACTCTTAAATGTCAGACGAGAAGCCGAGAATGATACTGATTGCCCCAGACTGGCCACACCAGCACTGGTACCCAGTCTTAAAGAGTTTGTCTCAAGACCCAGCCTGGACTTTACCTCAAATTCCTCATCTTCTGACTCAACAAAACAATCAGATCCTACACAGCCAACTCAGAACCTTAAATCTGGCTGCATGGCGAATAATATAACCACTCAGAGCACACCTCTCTCAAAAGCAGTCATGGATGTTATTTTGGAAGCCAGGAGGCCCAGCACCAGAAAATCTTATGCAGATAAATGGAAGAGATTCTGTGCTTGGAACCAGGCACAAGGAATTGACCCGCTTGTTTCAAATATTCCTCAGATTTTGCAATACCTAACCGAGATGCTGGACAAAGGCCTATCCTTCTCATCAATTAAGATCCATGCCTCTACCATTTCAGCTCATTACAATACGGAACCACCTATTTTTTCACATCCACTGCTAAGGCAGTACCTCAGAGGGGCCAAAACCCCCAAGGAGAGCACCAATACCTACATGGAACCTCAATTTTGTCTTGGAAAAGCTCACACTGCCTCCTTTTGAGCCAGCCAATACAGCCAAGATAACATTCTTATCATGGAAAACAGCTCTGCTCCTAGCAATAACTTCAGCAAGAAGAGTCTCAGAGTTACAGGCATTAATGGCTGTGGAACCTTTTATCATTTTCCATCTGGACAGGGTTTCTCTAAGGACAAACCCAACATTTATGCCAAAGGTAGTATCCAGTGTGGCTCTTAATCAAACCATTCATTTGCCTACTTTTTATCCAAATCCCCAGAATAAAGGGGAGAGACTACTGCATTCTTTGGACATACACAGACAGCTACCCTTCTACTTGGACAAAACTAAAGCTTTCAGAAAGACTGAGCAACATTTAGTGGCATATGCTGCAGGATCACAAGGAAAGGCTATCTCAAAGCAGACCATTTCAAAATGGATAGGACACTGCATTCGTTTCTGCTATGCACAACATGGCAAATCAGTGCCTAAGGGCATTAGGCCACATTCCACCAGGGCAGCAGCCACCTCAGCAGCCTTCCTTCCTCAGAGGAGTATCAACCAAGGATATTTTGGAAGCTGCTACTTGGACCTCAGTGCACACTTTTACCAAGCACTACCACTTGCCTCTTTACTCTAAATCCAGAACAGGCTTTACCACTGCAATTCTGCAGGGCCTTACAGCCACTCCTAATTCTATTTAGACCCAGCCGCCCAACCTCAGGTTTGGGATTCAACCCAAGTGTAATGACTGCAACAGTGAAACACGATGAACATAGTACAGTTGTGTACCTACCATAAATGTAGATGTTTGAGTGTATTCACTGTTGCAGTCCAGGTTACCCACCCACCATCCCCCTTTCTTTGCTGGGACTTATCTGTACTTCTGTATTCTATACAACCTGTAGGTTCATAGGTTCATACTAGGCTATCTGCCCTAGGGCATTTATAAGCCTAGCCAGAATGTGTTTGGCTTTCGCCACCCATTTTAAATTTATTTTGCTATGTCCTTTTTCGAGGTTAGTATACTGTGCCTCTGTCTAACAGTGACACAGAAGTGATACCCGGGGTAAACCTATGATCTCCCATCCACTCATCAAGATTCCTCTTGAAGAGAGTCAATGAGGGACTCTGCCTAACCTGGACTGGGATTTTATTCCAGAGTGAAGGGAGCCTCTGGGTTATGAATCTGTCCCTCCAGCATGTCCTATTTATTTCAGTGCTGAGGTTCAAGTCTCTCGAGCGTGAGCTCGATGGGATTTGGATTTTCTGAGGTGCAGCATGTCCATTAATTCCGGGTTGGACATGGCTTTATACGTCAGGCACAGATCGCCTCTGAACAGGCGGTATGCCACTGAGTAGAGCTGGAGTTTCTTTAACCGGGCAGCATATGGCATCTGTTTGAGCCCTTTGATCCTCTTGGTGAGGTACTTTTGGGGTCTTTCCAGTTGCTGCAGGTGTCTGGTAAGGTACATCCCAAAAGGGGCATTGTACTCAATTATGGGCCTGATGAGGGATGAGTAAAGAGGCACAATGACCTCCCCTGTTCTAGATGTGAATCCCTTCATGATTAGATGGGCTATATAAAATGTTATTCTAACCACTTTGGCCACGTGGTTGTCAAATGAGAGATTGCTATCAACTTGGGTCCCCAGGTCCCTAATTACTTCTTCTGTACTTAATGGATTACCACCTATGTGGTAATTTGTGGGCACTTTGTTTTTGCCAAAGGGGATGACTGTACACTTTTTGGCATTTAGCTTGAGGCCATGGCTCTGGCACCAGTCTGTTTCTATGAGGCCCTTTTGGAGGATGCTTGTGTCGGCTGGAGAGTTGATTATGGCGCCCAATTTGCAGTCATCTGCGAACTTGGTCAGCCACAGTCCTTCCGTGTTGGCCTGTACCTCCGAGAAATATATACCGAACAAGAGAGGTCCCAGGACTGAGCCTTGTGGGACACCACTTTTAACTGGTTTGGAGTCTGACATGGCTCCAGCAATTCTAACCATGTGGGTTCTGTCCTTGAGCCAGTTTGCAATCCATCTAGTGACATAGGGGTTTATATTTAAGCTGGTGAGCTTATCTATAATGCCCAAGTGGGGTAGTGTATCGAAGGCTTTTGCGAGGTCCAGGTAGGCTGTGTGGACCACCTTCCCCTCGTCAGTGGCCTTAGTGACTGTTTCAAAGAAATCAACCAGGTTTAAGAGGCAGGATCTGTCCTTAAAGCTGAACTGGGTAGGATCCAGTGTCTGTAGGTCCCCAATATCTTTATTTATGAGGTCCATGATGATCCTTTCCATAGCTTTGCAGACCAAGCTAGTCAGGCTTATGGGGCGATAGTTTCCAGGATCCGTTGAGGCACCACCTTTATGGAGAGGGACCACTGTTGCTGTACGCCACTCTTTGGGCACATATACTGTTGTAAGGCTGAGATTGAACAGTAGTTTTATGTTTGGGTTTAGCTCTTCTTGGAGTTCATGTAGGACGCAGCCCGGGACACCGTCTGGTCCCATTGATGCTGTGTCTTTTGCTTTGGAGAGGGCGGCTCTTACCTGAGCATCTGAGATGTCAGGGGGGGGGGGCAGCACTCTGCTGGGATAGATATTTGCCCTTTTGGTGGGGAGGGGGGGGGAGAAGTTTGCGCTGAACATGTCAGCTAGGATGTTGGCAATGTCTGTGGGTTCGGTGTATTTTTTGTCATTTAGGACTAATTCTGAGCACATCTGGGAATTACCACCCAGGTTCCTAACATAACTAAAGAAAGCCTTGTGATTATCCTTAGTGTCCTTTGCAATTTTTCTCTCGAAGCTGGCCTTAGACAATTTTATGAAGGTCAGGGTCATACCAGCCTGGGCTACATGCTCAGAGAGCTCCTCTGTCTCTTTTCATGTAGTCCAGGGAGGTACGTCTTGGGTCATTCACACCAGCATGGACAATGACTGAGTCATATTTGTACTTGCCTTGGCGTGACCTGAGTGCTTGTGTTATGTGGCGGATCCTAGTGCCCGACAGGCTGCTCACCGTAACCCTCTCCTTGTTCAGCCTGGTGAGCAGGACGTCAGTGTGCCTGACAATAGTCACCTTTTACAAGTGCATCAGGTGTGCTGTCTAGTCTTAAGGGCTGTGACTGTTCGGTACACTGGCTTTGTGAGGTATGTGTTGCACGTGTTTTGTTTGGTGTATTTGCTTGTAGATGAAGGTATTGTTTATTTTAGTGCATGCTTTTTATAAGCAATGTTTTTAGCCTACCCTTTTTGGGGGCACCTGACATCTGGGGCAAGAAAAACTGAAGAAAATGGCGTTGGCTGCATCTTATATACCCCTGGCACACTGACGTCAGGGAAGAGGCGACAGCAACCGATGCCGGACCAGGACTTTGGAATTCAGGCGGACTGTGGGTAGCCTGCCAGCAGGATAACCCAAGTGTAATGACTGCAACAGTGCATACACTCGAACATCTACATTTATGGTAGGTACACAACTATATTTTTTTGGTTTGTTCCATATATGCCATTTTTCAATCGCTGCCTGGGCTTCAAGGAAAATTTAACATGCGGTAACAGTTTAAAGTTACCAAGAAAAATTTAACATGCAGTAACAGTGTAGAGTAACCAGTATTTTGTTTGAGAGGTGGGCGAATGTAAAGACTGAAACTGTCCATTTGGTAGCTTTACAGCAGGCATAAAGCATACTTAGAGTAGAAGATGAGACCGGTGCTTATTCCAGTAGTAGTTGGTTTTATAGGTCTGGGTGCAGTAGCAGCTTTAGAGAGGGTTGCTGTCTCCAGCACGTAATTATTGAGTCACAGTTATCTTTGAGTAGCCTTTCTTTTGAGGTCAGTAGCTGTGGAGCCTTTGGCAGGAACTTTTTACCTTGCTAGTGCCACCATTGACTGTATATGTGGATGTTCATCGCGTTTCACTGCTGCAGTCATTACGCTTGGGTTATCCTGCCGTCAGGTGGTCCCGCAGTCGGCCAGAGTTCCAAAGTCTTGGTCCGGCGTCGGTTGCTGTCGCTTCTTCCCTGACGTCAGTGCGCCAGGGGTATATAAGATGCAGCCAACGCCATTTTCTTCAGTCTTTCTTGCCACGTGGTGCCCGAAGCAAAAACAGTTCGCAAGTGCCTGTCGGCCGACTCCTGAGATTTCAAATTCGATTTCAGATCCGAAGTCTTCAATAAAGCTAAGTACCCCATTGGGGAAACTTTTTCTTGCCTCAGACCGATGTCAGTAAAAGTTAATAATTGTATTTCTTGTGGGAAGCAAATACCTCATAAGGATTTTCATTCTTACTGTATTCCATGCCTAGGCCCAGATCACAACGTCACTAGTTGTCGGTTTTGTGCTAGATTTAACAAACGCACTATTAAACGTCGGTTTGATTTTGCACGCCATTATTTTGGCCCAAGGTTTAATTATACCATGCCATCGGAACAACCGACGACCGGAATTCACAAAAAACGCAAAGATAAGGGTAAGGACAGGCATCCGAGGCCCAAAACTGACTAAGCCTCTTCTAGGCCAGTCGCCAGTTCTCAGTGAGGCGCTTTCACAGCCCCTGACACCTGCTACCTCAGAGCCACAGGCCGCAACCGATTCCCACGTGGAGTCGCCTATGCCTCTGGATACTCTAGGTGTTGGGCCTACGGAGACTAACCCTTCAGATGGGTCCGGAGCCGCTGAGCAGGCTTCGGCTTCTGAGGGTGTTTTCAGACCTTCACAACTTACCATTGCATCTACAGCCAAGTCTAAAGCAACTTTAAAGACAAACAAGCAAGTACAGCATTCACCTGGACCGGCCTCCATGCCTAAAAATCAGATGCTCAAAATGGCCAAAGACTTAATTACTCTGATCAGGGGTACCTATCCCCCTCCTGATAAAAGGCCTAGGCAGGGTACAGACTATGATTCCTCTGACCAGATTTCTGTATATTCTGACTCCTCTTCAGACCAGGGATATTCCTTGCCCCCCTATGAGGATTCTGATGCTGAAGAATCTATTCCTTCAGTCTCTCCTGAGGATTATTCATTTGGGGAAACTTTGCACACCATGAGGGAATATTTCCACTGGGAGGGCCAGGATTACTCAGAGTCCAAGAAAAGGCTCAGAGATTTTCTTTTATTGCCTCAACACAGGCCCCTTGCTATTCTGCCAGTGTTGGATATTGTGGACGATGTGTTCTCTAAATCCAGTTTAAATCCAGATTCTTTACCCCCTGCTCCAGTCAAGCCAGACAAGGTACTACAGAGTCCCTGACTCACACAAATTTCTTTATAAAAACCCTGCTGCTGACCCAGAAACTATTTCCCAGGGTCCTAAAGGGGTAAGGGCTTCCACAGCTAAAAATCCAGTTCCTCAGACAGGGATTTCAGAGCATTAGACAGATGGGGAAAGAAAGTTTGCAAGTCTGCAACTTTAGCAGTGAGGGCTTTAAACTGCCAGTTTCACATGCTTAAATATCAACATTATTTACTGTCTCGATTAAAACCGAAAATTATTACAAGTGCAGAACAGCCTGATCTTAAGGAAATGCAGGATTTATTGCATGCAGCTGAACAAGTGGGAAAACATACTTTGCAATGTGGTTTTGATTCTTTAGAAGCTTCTTGTAGAGCAGCAGTTACAGGATCTGTGATTCGAAGGCATGCTTGGTTAAAGGAACAAACCTTACCAGAACATGTCAAGGTGAAATTATTAGATGCTCCTTTACAGCAAGATATTTTATTTGGTGTTAAAGCTGAGGAGGTTTTAAAGAAAATGGAGGATAAGGCAAAATCTATGCAAACAGTAAAGGATTCGTTTTAAGAAAAAATACAATGATACATTCAAAGAGGTTGATGAGCACTGCTTTAAGGTTTTGGACAGAAAGGCTAAAAAGTTAGAAAGAGATCTTATTGAATATAGTGAAGGTAGGGCTTACCCAGCCCCGGGTGTCAAGAAAAATTCAAATTTTGATGGAAGTAGGAACTAGAGAAGCGCAGGGTGTAAATGATGGTTATGATTACTCTGACATGCCCAGGAGAAGTGAAAGGTTAGCACAAAAGGGTGCTAACAATGTTCAACAGGGTTTTCAAATTCCCCAGGGCAGACCACGGGTAAAATCAAATCAATTTCAACAGAATGCTTGGGGGAAAAGGCGCTGAGTAATGAAAACCATTCAGCATGTAATGAAATTAAAAGTTCAGTTGTTGTGAGTGAAGAAGGAATCTGCATTATTAATAGTTTAAATAATTTCACTATTTATAACTACACAGACACGCAGATTACTGAGACCTTTTTTGAACTATTTACTAAAGGACTACAATTTGTTCCCGACAGAACAAGTTATTTACCCAAGCTCTTAATCGAGTTGAAATTGTCCATAAGAAACCTGAATTTAGCAGTTTTCTTTAAAAACCAAGGTGTATATGATCATTCACTTTCTAGGAGCAGTATTTTTAATCCTCCCACTCACCCCAAGTTAAAAGTGTTTGAGGAATTAATTGAGAAAATCCTGAGGGACAATCTTGCAAATAGGCAAACTATACATCCCCCTAACTTTCCTTATAGATTACAAGTAATAGTAGATAATCTAAAAAAGGATGGCATAAGGGTAATGAAACCCGATAAAGGAGGGGGTATTGTATTGATGCAACAGTTGGAATATGACAATTACATTTACAACCTGTTACAGGACACAAAAATTTATGAACCCATTTCATTAAATGAATTAAATATTGCACTTGGAAAGGTCATATTCTATTTATACGACCTGTTAATACAAGGTTTCCTAGATGAGAAAACATACAACTATTTATTTGTTTCTAAACCAAAAACACCTATTTTATTTGGCATCCCCAAGGTGCATAAGGGCTTGACCCCTTTAAAGTTTCGTCCCATAGTTGCTGGAGCGGGGGGCATAACTGAACCGTTCAGCAAATTTGTAGATTTCCATTTAAAGAACTATGTAGCTGGTTTGAAATATATCTGTACGGACTCCTGGGAATTTTTAACTAGCCTAAATCAGGATATGGAAAACTCTAATTTATATATGGTCACAATAGACATTGTAGAATTGTTTCCCAGTATCCCCCATGAGCAGGGCTTGGACTGGTTTGGTGAAGCAATAAGTAAGGAATCCGGGCTCAGCAACGGTTTAATCAACACAATACTTGAATTCATGAGAATAGTTTTAAGTAACAACTTTATATTTTTTAATGGGGAGTTTTTCAGACAGAAGAGTGGGGTGGCCATGGGGGCCCCCTGCGCTACAACATATACAAACATTGTTTTACACAAATGGGAAGTAGAATTTATTCATTCTACTGAATGGAGAAAGCACATTAGTTTTTATAAGAGATTCCTGGATGACATTTGTATTCTGTGGTCAGGTTCTAGGCAACAATTTTCTAACTTTATGGATCATTTGTCCAAATCTACGGACTTTCTTCGTTTTACTTATGAAATAAATGATAACACCTTACACTATTTAGATATAAGGTTAACCAAGAATTTGAATAACTTTGGATGTTCTTCATCTCACATTGCTGCAGTCCTAACACTTGGGTAGTCCGCTGTCCCAGTCGGCCCGAATACCAAAGTATAAGGCTGACGTCGGTCAAGGCGCATTTGTCTGACATCAGGACGTCAGGGTACAAATGCGCATGACCGACGTCATATCCTCAGTCTTTTTTGCCGCATGGTCCGATGCAGAAGCAGTATTGCGAGTGCAGGTTGGCGTTCTGAAATTTTCTGAAGTCGGAGTTTCAGACCGAATCAAAGTTGGCTAAGTACCCGTTGGGGAATATTTTGGTTTTTTCTTGCCTCAGTATTTAACCGGATGTCAGAAAAAGTGAATAACTGTATTTCTTGTGGGAAACAGATACCTCATAGAGATTACCAAACATTGTGTATACCTTGCTTAGGGCCTGAGCACGGCGTTGTTGGCTGTCGCTCTTGTGCTAGATTTAACAAATGCACTATTAAGAGAAGATTAGATTGTGCCAGGTTAGTTTTGGGAAGCGTTGTAATTACAACATGCCGCCGGATGCTCCGGCCCGCTTCTAAAAGCGCAAGGACAAAGCAGCGAAGCCTAGGGTGGAAGAACCGTCTGTCCCGGACGTCGGTTCTTTAGAGGGCTCAGTGGAGCCGGTGGTTCTACCAGAAGTTCCTTTGGATTCTCAGGGAGGGACTTTACTGTTACAAGATGTGTCCTCTCAGGAGGTAGGCCAGGCTGAAGGGGCTTCTCAGGTAGCTGTTCTCCCTCCCTTCCTAAGGTGGTTAGGCCCTCCCCTTCTGTTTCCAAGGCTCCTTCTAGAGGCAGGCCAGGGTTAACTTCAGTGGGGGTCTCCCCTAGTTCTTCAGGGTCTCTGCCTAAGAAACATATGCTTAAAATGGCAGAAGATTTGATTACTATGATTAGAGGTTCTATACCCCCCCCCCTGATAAGAGGCCTAGGGTGGAACCTGAGCTTGAGAGTTTTGAGCAGTGTTCGGAGGCTTCTGAGTCTTCGGCTGAAGACTTGCAGGAGTATCCTCCTTATTCTGATTCTGATGTAGATGACTCTACACCTTCGGCTTCTCCTCCTGAGGATTTTTCTTTTTCAGAGACCCTTCATTCCATGAGGGAGCATTTTAAATGGGAAGGTCAAGATTTCTCTGATTCTAGGAAAAGGCTTAGGGAATTTTGTTTCTACCCCAGCATAGGCCTTTAGCTATACCTCCTGTTCTGGACGTGGTAGAGGATGTTTTGCAGAGGCTTCCCTGAACCCTGATTCTTTGCCTCCTGCCCCAGTTAAACCGGACAGGTATTATAGGGTGCCTGAAGCTCATAAGTATCTTGTTAAGAGTCCTAGGGCAGACCCAGAAACTGTTTCTCAGGGCCCTAAAGGTGTTAAGGCTTCTGTTGTTAAAAATCCTGTTCCTTCTGATAAAGAGGCAAGGGCTTTGGATAGATGGGGGAAAAAGGTGTATACTTCTTCCACTTTAGCCATGAGGGCTTTGAATTGCCAGTTTCACATGTTGAAATACCAAAATTATCTCCTTTCACAATTGAAGTCTAAGGTAGATGCTCTGGCGGAAGGTATTGAGCGTAAAGAGTTGCAGGATTTAGTTCATGTTTCGGAACAGGTGGGTAAGCATTCCTTGCAATGTGGCTTTGATGCTGTACAGGCCTCTTCGAGGGTAGCAGCCACTGGTTCTGTTCTTCGCAGGCACGCCTGGCTTAGGGATCAGAATTTAGCTGAACATGTAAAGACAAGGATTTTAGATGCTCCTTTACAATCTGATGTGTTATTTGGTGCGCCTGTGGACGCAGTTTTAAAGAAAATGGAGGACAAGGCTAAGTCTATGCAGACTGTTAAAGATTTTTGCAGGTTCAGCCTCCAAAGTTTAGTAGAAATTGGCCTACTAAGGGGTGGACTTATCCTTCTTATGATTCTCAGTCTAGGGGTAGATCTAGACGTGGTAGGGGCAGAGCTCAAGGTTCTTTTAGGCCTAGAACAGGCAGTTCGCCTGCCCAGTCTTCTGGTGAGGGCAGGGGTCAGTCCTTTCGTAAGCAGACCCAATGACTTGCCTTTTCAGCTGCCAGAGCCTTCTCGCCTGGCAGCACCTTTGGGAGGAAGGCTGGCACTTTTCAAAGAAAACTGGAGTGTTATTACCCAAGACAGATGGGTATTGGATATCATTCACCACGGTTACAGGTTTTATTTCCATACCTTGCCTCCTTTAAAAGGCATGCCAGACATTCCTCCTATACAAAGAAAAGAGGCTCACAAGCAAATTTCTCTGTTGCTCCAGATAGGGGCCATTCAGCCGGTTCCTGTGCCAGAAAGGGGCCTAGGATTTTATTCTCGCCTGTTCCTAGTACCAAAAGGGGAACACGTGGAGACCAATTTTGGATTTGTCAACCCTCAACACTTATTTGGACATTCCCAAGTTCAAAATGTTGGCGTTACAACAGCTTTTACCTCTGCTGGGCAAAGATCACTGGATGGTAACTTTAGATCTCAAGGAGGCTTACCTTCATGTGCCTATCAGACTCAGTTGCAGGAAGTATCTGCGTTTCTGAGCTGGAAATTCCCATTATCAGTTCTCTGCATTGCCCTTTGGCTTATCTACTGCGCCCAGAGTATTCACAAAAGTTCTGGCTCCAGTTGTAGCTTTTCAGGCTAAAAGGAATACAAATCTATCCTTACTTGGACGACTGTCTGATTCTGGCTCAAGAAAAGGACGAGCTTCTTCAGCATCTGGAATATGTGATAGCAGTGCTAAGATGCCTGGGGTATTCTGTGAACGAAATAAAGTCCAGTCTAGTACCCTCTCAAGACATGTGCTTTCTGGGTGTGAGACTGAATACAGCAGCCCAGATGGCCTTTTAACCCCGGACAAACAAAAGAGTCTATCCCTTTACTTCCATCAACTATCTCATCAGTCCGTGCTGACTGCAAGGACAGTCCTTCAAGCATTAGGGTTCATGGCATCTTGTATTCTGGTGCTTCCCAATGCCAAACTGCATATGAGGAAGCTACAATGGTATCTCAAAAATGTATGGACACAGCACTGCCAGGATCTGGACACTGTCATTCAAATAATACCTTGCATTCAAAAGGAATTTTTGTGGTGGGCTCAGTAATGTCACCTAAACAAGGGACTCTCTGTGACCCGGCCAGAGGCGAGTCAGATTCTAACGACAGATGCCTCAGACATAGCTTGGGGAGCTCATCTGAATGGAAAGTGGATACAAGACAAGTGGCCTGCCAGACTACAGCATCTACATATCAACATGAAGGAGATGTTAGCAGTCCAGTTTGCATTGATGGCTTTCAAGGAGTTACTTCTTCCAGGGCAGGTGTTGATTCTAACAGACAACACAACTGTCATGTGGTATATCAACAAGCAAGGGGGAACACATTCTTATCCTCTATGCAGGCAAGCAATGATTTTGTGGGAGACTGCGCTCAGCTTGCAGCTTACTCTTAAAGCAAGGTTTCTGCCAGGAGCACAGAACTCCTTAGCAGATGTGTTAAGCAGGCAAATCATGGATCCCCACGAGTGGAAACTGGATCTTCATGTATTTCAAAAATTGACAGTGTCATGGGGAACTCCAGACATAGATCTGTTCGCTTCTCCACTAAACCACCAGCTGCCAAAGTTTTGCACCTAAAAGTTTTCATCACACAGCTTGGAAAGTGGATGCTCTTCGTTCAGTTGGGAAAATCTTCATGTGTATGCCTTTCCACCTCTGCCTCTCCTCCCAAAGGTACTCCTAAAGGTCAGACAAGACAAGCCAAGGATGATTTTGATAGCTCCAGATTGGCCTCGGCAACACTGGTACCCATTACTGAGGAATCTGGTAAGAAAGCCTCCATGGCCTTTATCTTTAATTCCACACCTTTTGTCTCAGAGGGACGGTCATCTACTCAATGTCAAGCTTCACTCTCTTCATCTAACAGCCTGGCATATTCTGTTTTGAACCACAGCAGGTCTCAACTTCCTCAACAAGTTTTGAATGTGATTATGGAAGCCAGAAGACCTAGTACACGTAAAGTGTATGCAGAAAAATGGAAGAGATTTTTATTTTGGAGTGCAGCAAAGGATTTGGATGTTTCTGAGCCTAATTTGAGTGTGGCTCTGCAATATCTTACTGAGCTATTGGACAAAGGTTTGTCTTTCTCTTCCATTAAGATTCATGCTGCAGCAATTTCAGCTCACTATGATTGTGACCCACCATTGTTTTCTCATCCTTTGTTCAAGCAATTTCTTAGAGGGGCAAAGAATATAAGACCCCACGAAGAGCTCCTACTCCTGCTTGGGACCTCAATTTTGTGTTGGAGAAACTTACTCTACAACCTTTTGAGCCTGCGGCTACTGCTGAGTTGAAATACTTGTCATGGAAGACTGCTTTTTTGTTGGCCATTACTTCTGCAAGAAGGGTTTCTGAATTGCAGGCCCTTATGGCGGTGGAGCCTTTTTTGATTTTTCATAAGGATAGGGTATCATTACGCACTAATCCTTCATTTATGCCTAAGGTGGTTTCTAGTGTGGCTTTAAACCAAACTATTCATTTGCCTACCTTTTATGCAGATCCCCAAAATAGGGGAAAAGATTTTGCACACTTTAGATGTACACAGGCAGTTGCGTTATTATTTAAGCAGGACTAGGGATTTTAGGCAGTCTCAGCAGTTGTTTGTTTCTTTTGCTTTGAGTTCTCAGGGCAAGCCTGTGTCAAAACAAACTATATCTAAGTGGATTGGGTTTTGCATTGCATTCTGTTACTCCCATCATGGCAAGGAGATTCCAGCTGGGATTAGGCCTCATTCCACTAGGGCTACTGCCACTTCAACAGCATTTTTAAGGGGTGGCAACTAAGGATATTTTGGAGGCAGCTACTTGGAGTTCAGTGCATACTTTCTCCAAGCATTACCACCTTCCTCTCTATTCTAAGTCCAGGGCTGGTTTTGCCACTGCTGTGTTGCAGGGCATTTTGGCAGCTCCTGCTTCATTATAGTTTAGCCATCCTCCCTTACCTCTGCTTTGGGATTCTACCCAAGTGTTAGGACTGCAGCAATGTGAGATGAAGAACATAGTACAGTTTTGTACCTACCATAAATGTAGATGTTCAAGATCCACATTGCTGCAGTCCAATTCCCTCCCTCCTTCCCCTCTGTGTTTAGGGGTGGTTGTGTGGGTGAGGTTCTATTTTTTGTACATTTGTATATATTGTACATATTTTAGGCACAGGAGTGTTTTGGTGTTTTTTGGGTTTTGGCCTTATCTTTTTAGGGTCTTCTGACATCTGGGGCAAGAAAAGACTGAGGATATGACGTCGGTCATGCGCATTTGTACCCTGACGTCCTGATGTCAGACAAATGCGCCTTGACCGACGTCAGCCTTATACTTTGGTATTCGGGCCGACTGGGACAGCGGACTACCCAAGTGTTAGGACTGCAGCAATGTGGATCTTCGAACATCTACATTTATGGTAGGTACAAAACTGTACTTTTTGCTTCTCAGATTTTTAGGAAGGATACATATTGTAATTCTTACCTGCACTTTGATAGTGGGCATCCTCTATATATCAAAAAAGGTATTATCAAGGGATAATTAGTGCGAGCTTCTAGAATGTGTAGTACTAATGAATTATTCTTAGAATAAGTGGAGTTCCTTAGACATTTATTTTTAAACAGAGGATATCCTGCTGCATTTTTTCAAACTATATTAAATGAAATTTTGAACAAAAGGGACCAGTATTTCCCTCCACTACTAGGGGCAAAAACAGTAATTCCTAAGAAGCAAGATGTTTTAGATCACAATGCGAACAGGAATTTTATATACACATATTCGCAGGATGCAATTTTTATTGAAAATACTATAAAAAACCTCTGGCCTATTGTTTCTTTACAAGATGAATTTACAAACATTCTTCCAAGTAAAATTTATTTTATTAGGAAAAGAAACATTAATTTGAAGGGTATTTTTGAACAAAAAATAAGCAGTAGAGATAAAGGACAGGAATATGTTACTGTTAAAAGGAAAGGAACTTTTTCATGTGGTAGATGCCACCAATGCTCATTTATTATTAACACTAACCAGGTCCACATCTCCTCCCGTAATATTACAGTAACATCTAAAGACCACTTTTCTTGTAATTCAGCTGGTGTGGTCTATTTAGGGATTTGTCAAAATTGCCCATCATTTTATGTGGGCAAAACAGAAAGGGAGCTGAAACGTAGAATATATGAGCACATAAATGATGTTAGAACAAAGAAAGAAACAAATGCTTTCTTTAAACATTCTTTGAATTGTGCCAACATGTCTATTCGCTTCTTTGTCCTTGACAAGGTACCTCGGGATATGAGAGGAGGGGATTGGGAAACTGCTCTTAACATCAAAGAATTGATGTGGCAGCTGAAATTAAATGCAACCAAGTGTCCAGGATTGAATGAAGGGGTTAGTTTGACCAGTATCCTTAAAGCTAAAAGTAATAAGTTATAACAAGATTTTTAATATTATTCCTTAGTCCCACAAATTGAGTAGCACAAATTAAATAACATTCTTTGGATGGTTTATTTTAGTTCAACATGTGATTTTAATGGCTAGCATATTTGCACATTATAAACTAGACACTTTTTTAGCATATTTTTTGTGTGGGACCCTATTTCTTAATTATCAAAACTATTAAAAAATTCTTATATAGCATGTATATTCCATTCATTTATTAAGATACACATAGTATCTTGAGTTATATTTATTATATACATTTATTTTATTTCATTTCCTTGTTTGTTTAAAATCCAATGTTTGGGAGTACCCAGTAGTTATTGCATTCTTGCACAATAGAGGGGCATTTAAATATGAACTGGCTGCTCATTTTTAAATTTGTTGTTAGTAACGCATTTTATATTTTAAATTTCATTTTTTGGTGCTAATTTGGAAATGACATGAAACAATATTTATTGTGAAAGATTTTAAAACGATATTTAATGCATTTATTGCAGACAATGGTTTCATATAATCCAATGGGACCTTTAAAAACTGTGTAGTAATTTATCACAATTCACTTAATTAATTAATTTTAAGCAATTATTCAATTTTGTGGTTGTTTAAAAGATATAAAAGCACTGTCTTGTTAAAGAAATTGTTACACTTGGAAAAAGCCCGTTACCAACGGGCGAAAGCGCTTGTGTTTGATGTTGTTTGCTGTTTGGATTAAAGACGTTTGACTGAAGATTCCTTTGGCTTGCTATTTTGGCTTTATCCAACTTTTGAAGCTAATACTACAGCTATTGTTACTTCAATAATAAGACTTAACTGCCAACAGAACGAAGGGTGTTGGTCATCCGCATTGTTTTTTACTTGTTTACTTTCTGCTGTTCACTAAACAGTAAAGGATTTCTTACAGGTACAGCCACCAAGATTTAGCAGAAATTGGCCTACTAAAAATTGGTCCTTTCCAGTGTCACAAAGAGGCAGATACAGATGCCCAAGAGGCAGATCTCAGCCCCAAGGTTTTTACAGACCACGACAGGGGGATGCTTCAACACCCAAAGGAGGTGAGGACAAGTCACAACCTTACAGGAAACAATCTCAATGACTTTCCCCTTCCAATGCCAAACTCTACCCTGTTGGCAGCTCCCTTAGGGGGGAAACTAGCACTTTTTTCACAAAACTGGCAAACAATCACCAAACAGGACAAATGGGTGCTGAACATTGTGTCTCAAGGTTACAGGTTCCACTTTCACACTTTACCAAGGCTAAAAGGTATGCCAGACCTGCCACACAATCAATGGGCAGACGCACAAAAACAAATTACAGCCCTCATGGACATGAGAGCTATTCAAAAAGTACCACAGCAGAAACAAGGACAAGGTTTTTACTCAAGACTCTTCCTGGTCCCCAGAAAGGACAAAGCCTGGAGACCCATTCTAGACCTTTCCACTCTAAATACTTACCTGGATGTTCTGAAATTCAAAATGTTGACACTACAGCAGCTCCTTCCCATGTTGGGCAAGAAAGCTTGGCTTGTTACTTTGGACCTCAGAGGCAGACCTGCATGTCCCTATCAGACAAAATTGCAGAAGATACCTCAGATTCATAGCTGGTTCAAAGCACTACCAATCCTCTGCACTGCCCTTTGGCTTCTCTACTGTGCCCAGGGTCTTCACAAAGTGCCTGGCACCAGTAATTGCATTTTGCAGACAAAAAGGAATTAAAATATATCCATACCTGGACGACTGCCTGATTCAAGCAGAGAGCAAGCACATTCTTCTAAAGCATCTGGCGTTTGTAAAAAAGTTATTAAGTTGCCCAGGGTAAACAGTAAACAAAAAGAAATCAAAACTAGTACCCTCACAAGAGATAATATTCATGGGTGCCAGCTTAAATACAACTGCCCAGATGGCTTATCTCACGCAAGAGAAACAAGGACAACTGACTCAGTATTTTCAGTTGATGGCAACAAAGTCCCAACTCCCTGCAAGAAAAATTCTGCAGGCCTTGGGATTCATGGCATCCTGCATACTTCTAATTCCATATGCCAGACTGCATATTAGGAAATTACAATGGTGCCTAAAAAGTGTTTGGACTCAACACTCACACAGCTTGGAAATGGAAATACCACAAATTCCCTGCCTGCAACAGGAGTTTCGATGGTGGGCGCAGGCATGTCACCTCAACAAGGGTCAGCCTTTCACTCTACCCATAGCTAGGCAGACTTTGACAACAGAAGCTTCGGATTACGCCTGGGGAGCACACATGGCAGGAAAATGTTTTCAGACCAAATGCATCTACACATCAATCAAAAAGAGATGTTGGCTGTAACAAAATGCCCTAACAGCTTTCAGGGACCTTCTGCATCCAGGACAATTACTATTAAAGACAGACAACACCACAGTAATGTGGTACATAAACAAGCAAGGGGGCACTCATTCTTACCCCCTATGCAGACAGGCCATGACCTTGTGGAACACAGCTCTATCTTATCAAGTTAATTTGCAAGCACAATTCCTGCCAGGAAAGAAAAATACTCTGGCAGACGCCCTAAGCAAAAACATCATGGATCCTCATGAGTGGAAATTAAATCCACAAGTTTTCAGCATGATAATGCAAAAATGGGGGTGCCCGGACATAGATATCTCTGCCTCCCCACTGAACTGCCAGCTACAAAAAATCTGCACAAGGACTTATCACACACAAGCATGGAAAGTGGATGCTCTTTCGTTCAGCTGGAAAAGCCTACACGTTTATGCCTTTTGAAGGTTCTCCTAAAAGCCAGACAAGAAAAACCACAGATGATTCTAATTGCTCCAGACTGGCCATGCCAACATTGGTACCCAATCTTAAAGAACTTAAGCTCAAGACCCACCTTGGATTTTGCCTCAAATTCCACACCTTCTGACTCAACAAAATAATCAGATCCTGCACAGTCAGCTCAAAACCTTATCCCTGGCTGCATGGCAGATTCATTAGCCAAACAGACAACACCTCTCTCTAAAGCAGTTATGGATGTCATTTTGGAGGCCAGGAGGCCTAGCACCAGGAAATCTTATTCAGAAAAGTGGAAGAGATTCTGTGTCTGGAACCAGGCTCAAAGCCTTGACCCTCTTGTCCCTAACATACCTCAGATACTACAATTTTTAACTGAGATGCTGGACAAAGGGCTTTCCTTCTCATCCATTAAGATTCACGTTTCTGCCATCTCGGCTCATTACAACACAGATCCTCCTATTTTCTCTCATCTGTTGCTAAAGCAGTACCGCAGAGGGGCTAAAAACATAAGACCGCCCCGGAGAGTACCTTCACTTACTTGGGACCTCAACTTTGTCTTGGAAAAACTCACTTTACCTCCTTTTGAGCCAGCCAGTACAGCAGAAATAAAATATATATCATGGAAAACTTCCCTGCTACTGGCAATGACCTCAGCACAAAGAATCTCAGAACTACAGGCACTAATGGCAGTGGAGCCCTTCATCATTTTTCACCAAGACAGGGTTTCCTTAAGAACAAACCCTTCATTTATGCCTAAGGGTGGTATCCAGTGTGGCTCTTAACCAAACTATTCACTTGCCAACCTTTTTCCCAATCCCCCAGAATAAAGGGGAGAGAATTCTACATTCCTTGGACATGCACAGACAATTACGCTTCTGCTTGGACAAAACAAAAGCTTTCAGAAAAACTGAGCAATTGTTTGTATCCTATGCTGCAAGATCACAGGGAAAGGCTATTTCAAAGCAGACCATTTCAAAGTGGATAGAACACTGTATCCGGTTCTGCTACACACAGCATGGGAAGCCTGTACCATCTAACATTAGACCACATTCTACCAGGGCAACTGCAACTTCTACTGCCTATCTTAGAGGAGTACCTACGAAGGACATTTTGGAAGCTGCAACTTGGAGTTCAGTGCACACCTTTACCAAGCATTACCACTTGCCTCTTTACTCCAGATCAGGCTTTGCCACTGCAGTGCTGCAGGGCCTCATAGCCACACCAAATCCTCTGTAGAACCAGCCACCCTGACTCAGCTTTGGGATTCTTCCCAAGTGTAATGACTGCAGCAGTGAAACACGATGAACATAGTATAGATGTCCTTCAAGGATGCATCTGCAGTCCTAACATATGGGTTGTCCTGCCTCAGGCAGCCCTTCGGTCGGCCGGATTCCAAAGTCTGGGTCTGGCCTCGGCTGATGTCGCACTTCACCCGACGTCATAGCTGCTGTTTATTGGGTATAAAGGCATCAGCCGACGCCATTTTCCTCGGTCTTTCTTGCCGCGTGGTGCCCGAAGCAGAAGCTGTTCGCAAGTGCCGGTCGGTCAGATCCAGAGATTTCTACTACCGAAGACTTCTAAAAAGCTAAGTACCCCATTGAGGACGCTTTCTTGCCTCAGCCGATGTCAGAAAAA
Organism: Protopterus annectens; assembly: GCF_019279795.1. Taxonomy (NCBI): domain Eukaryota; kingdom Metazoa; phylum Chordata; order Ceratodontiformes; family Protopteridae; genus Protopterus; species Protopterus annectens. Next base: position 1,801,761,235 of record NC_056744.1, read on the forward strand.
GTAAATAATTGTTTAACTTGTGGGAAACAAATACCTCATAAGGATTTCCACTCTTACTGCCTTCCTTGCTTAGGCCCAGACCACGACGTATCAGCTTGTCTAGCCTGTGCTTCCTTCAACCGACGGACACTTAGACGTCGGTCGGAGTTTGCAGAGGAGTTTTTTGGTCCCGCTTTTGCTTACAAAATGCCGTCGGAGACTCCGACTACACAAATAGCTAAAAAGCGCAAGGAAAAGGACCGACACTCACGGTCCGCGGTTTCGGCTGAAACCGCGGTTAGGCCAACCGCGAGTGTCTCGGTTTCGGCTGAAACAGAGTCCTCGGTTCTTCCTTCGGCCAAAAGCATGCCTCCTATAGCCGAGGCCTCACAGAGTATGGTCGAATCTGCTACTGGTATTACTGCTACAGAAGCAGGCACCCAGGATTTGTCGGATACTATTCCTTTAGACATATCTACCCCTGCACGTGGGGCTGCTAGACCCCCTGCTTCTATGTCCATCAAGGCTTTTGCCAGGGCTAAAGCAGCTAAATCTTCTAAGGCCTTACCTGCTAAAACTCCCCCACATAGGCCTACCTCTAGTTCACAAATACTCAGCCTGGCTGAGGATCTCATTTCTTTGATCAGGGGATCCCAACCTCACCCAGACAGGGCCTCTCAGCCCCCTTCAGATAAGAGGCCTAGGACTGAACCCCCGGAACCTGTCTCTACAGACTATTCCTCAGAGGACTCGGACATTACAGACCCTCAGGAAGGCCCATATTCTCCTTATGAGGATTCTGATGCAGAAGACTCCATTCCTTCTGCTTCTCCTCCTGAGGAATTTTCTTTTGGGGAAACCTTACATGCTATGAGGGAGCATTTCCAATGGCAGGGCCAGGATTTTTCAGATTCAAGGAAAAGGCTAAGGACTTTTTTACACTTACCACAGCATAGGCCTTTAGCCATTCCGCCAGTACTAACAGTTGTTGATGATGCATATAATGATGCCTGTACTGCTCCTGATTCTCTTCCTCCGGCCCCTGCCAAGCCTGACAGATATTACAGGGTCCCGGACACACACTACCATTTGTATAAGGCTCCTGTTGCAGACCCTGAAACCATTTCACAGGGCCCGAAAGGTGTGGCAGCTGCTTCTGCCAAAAACCCTCTTCCCTCTGATAGGGAATCTAGAGCATTAGAGAGATGGGGTAAAAAGGATGTTCTTCATTCCACATTGCTGCAGTCCTAACTATTGGGTAGTCCGCTGTCCAGTCGGCCCGAATACCAAAGTATATGGCTGACGTCGGTCAGGGCGCATTAGACTGACGTCAGTATGTCAGGGTACTAATGCGCATGACCGACTTCATATCCTCAGTCTTTTTTGCCGCATGGTCCGATGCAGAAGCAATTTTGCGAGTGCAGGTTGGCGTTCTGAAAGTTTCTGAAGTCAGAGTTTCAGACCGAATCAAAGTTGGCTAAGTACCCGTTGGGGAATATTTTGTTTTTCTTGCCTCAGTATTTAACCGGATGTCAGAAAAAGTGAATAACTGTATTTCTTGTGGGAAACAGATACCTCATAGGGATTACCATACTTTGTGTATACCTTGTTTAGGGCCTGAGCACGGCGTTGTTGGATGCCGCTCTTGTGCTAGATTTAACAAACGCACTATTAAGAGAAGGTTAGACTGTGCCAGGTTAGTTTTTGGGAAGCGTTGTAATTATAAAATGCCGTCGGATGCTCCGGCGCCGCTTCGGGCAAAAGCGCAAGGACAAAGCAGCAAAGCCTAGAGTGGAAGAACCGACAGTCCCTGACGTCGGTTCTTTAAAAGGCTCAGTGGAGCGGAGGTTCTGCCAGGTGTTTCTTTGGAGTCTCAGGGAGAGACTTTATTGTTACAGGATGTATCCTCTCAGGAAGTAGGCCAGGCTGAGGGGGCTTCTCAGGTGGCTGTTCTTCCCTCTCTTCCTAAGGTGGTTAGAGCCTCACCCTCTGTTTCCAAGGCTTCTTTGAGAGGCAGGCCAAGTGTAGCTTCAGTGGGGGTTTCTCCTAGTGCTTCAGGGTCTTTGCCTAAGAAACATATGCTTAAAATGGCAGAGGATTTGATTACTATGATTAGAGGTTCTATGCCCCCTCCTGATAAGAGGCCTAGGGTGGAACCTGAGTTTGAGAGTTTTGAGCACTGTTCGAGGCTTCTGAGTCTTGACTGAAGACTTGCAGGAGTATCCTCCTTATTCTGATTCTGATGTGGATGATTCTACTCCTTCAGCTTCTCCTCCTGAGGATTTTTCATTTTCAGAGACCCTGCATTCCATGAGGGAGCATTTTAAATGGGAAGGTCAAGATTTCTCTGATTCCAGGAAGAGGCTTAGGGAATTCTTGTTTGTACCCCAGCATAGGCCTTTAGCTATACCTCCTGTTCTGAATGTGGTGGAAGATGTTTTGCAGAGGCTTCCCTGAATCCTGATTCTTTGCCTCCTGCCCCAGTTAAACCGGATAGGTACTATAGGGTGCCTGAAGCTCATAAGTATCTTTTAAGAGTCCTAGGGCAGACCCGAAACTGTCTCCCAGGGGCCTAAAGGTGAAGGCCTCTGTTGTTAAAAATCCTGTTCCTCCTGATAAAGAGGCAAGGGCTTTGGATAGATGGGGAAAGAAAGTGTATACTTCTTCCACTTTAGCCATGAGGGCGTTGAATTGTCAGTTTCACATGTTAAAATATCAGAATTACCTCCTTTCACAATTGAAATCTAAGGTGGATGCTCTGGCAGAAGGTATTGAGTGTAAAGAGTTGCAGGATTTAGTTCATGTGTCTGAACAGGTGGGTAAACATTCCTTGCAGTGTGGTTTTGATGCTGTGCAGGCCTCCTCGAGGGTGGCTGCCACTGGTTCTGTTCTTCGTAGGCATGCCTGGTTGAGAGATCAGAATTTAGCTGAGCATGTTAAAACAAGGATTTTGGATGCTCCTTTGCAGTCTGATGTGTTGTTTGGTTCGCCTGTGGAAGCAGTTTTAAAGAAAATGGAGGACAAGGCTAAGTCTATGCAAACTGTTAAGGATTTTTTGCAGGTGCAGCCTCCGAAGTTTAGTAGAAATTGGCCTACTAAGGGATGGTCTTATCCTGCTTATGATTCCCAGTCTAGGGGTAGGTCTAGACGTGGTAGGGGCAGAGCTCAAGGTTCTTTTAGGCCTAGGACAGGAGTTCCCCTGCTCAGACTTCTGGTGAGGGCAGGGGTCAGTCCTTTCGTAAGCAGACCCAATGACCTGCCTTTTCAGCTGCCAGTACATTCTCGCCTGGCAGCACCTTTGGGAGGAAGGCTGTCTCTTTTCAAAGAAAATTGGGATTTAATTACCCAAGACAGATGGGTTCTGGATATCATTCACCATGGTTACAGGTTTTATTTCCATACCTTGCCTCCTTTCAAAGGCATGCCAGACATTCCTCCTCTACAAAGAAAAGAGGCTCACAAGCAAATTTCTCTGTTGCTCCAAATAGGGGCCATTCAGCCAGTTCCTGTGCCAGAAAGGGGCCTAGGATTTTATTCTCGCCTGTTCCTAGTACCGAAGAAGGGGAACACGTGGAGACCAATTTTGGATTTATCTATCCTCAACACTTATCTGGACATTCCCAAGTTCAAAATGTTGGCGTTACAACAGCTTTTACCTCTGCTGGGCAAAGATCACTGGATGGTAACTTTAGATCTCAAGGAAGCTTACCTTCATGTGCCTATAAGACTAAGTTGCAGGAAGTATCTGCGTTTTCGAGCTGGAAATTCTCATTATCAGTTCTCTGCATTGCCCTTTGGCTTATCCACTGCCCAGAGTATTCACAAAGGTTCTGGCTCCAGTGATAGCTCACTTCAGGCTAAAAGGAATTCAAATCTATCCTTACTTGGGCGACTGCCTGATTCTAGCTCAAGAAAAGGAAGACCTTCTACAGCATTTGGATTATGTCATAGCAGTGCTAAGATGCCTAGGGTATTCTGTGAGCGAAATAAAGTCCAGTCTAGTACCCTCTCAAGACATGTGCTTTCTGGGTGTGAGACTGAATACAGCAGCCCAGATGGCCTTTTTAACCCCGGACAAACAAAAGAATCTTTCCAGTTACTTCCATCAACTATCTCTTCAGTCCGGGCTGACTGCAAGGACAGTCCTTCAAGCCTTAGGGTTCATGGCATCTTGTATTCTGGTGCTTCCCAATGCCAAACTGCATATGAGGAAGCTGCAATGGTATCTCAAAAATGTATGGACACAGCACTGCCAGGATTTGGACACTGTCATTCAAATAATACCTTGCATTCAAAAGGAATTTTTGTGGTGGGCTCAGGAATGTCACCTAAACAAGGGACTCTCTGTGACCCGGCCAGAGGCGAGTCAGATTCTAACGACAGATGCCTCAGACATTGCTTGGGGAGCTCATCTAAATGGAAAGTGGATACAAGACAAGTGGCCTGCCAGACTACAGCATCTACATATCAACATGAAAGAGTCCAGTTTGCATTAATGGCTTTCAAGGAGTTACTTCTTCCAGGGCAGGTGTTGATTCTAACAGACAACACAACTGTCATGTGGTACATCAACAAACAAGGGGGAACACATTCTTACCCATTGTGCAGGCAAGCAATGATTTTATGGGAGACTGCGCTCAGCTTGCAACTAACTCTTCAGGCAAGGTTTCTGCCGGGAGCACAGAACTCCTTAGCAGATGTGTTAAGCAGACAAATCATGGATCCCCACGAGTGGAAACTGGATCTTCATGTATTTCAAAAATTGACAGTGTCATGGGGAACTCCAGACATAGATCTGTTCGCTTCTCCACTAAACCACCAGCTGCCAAAGTTTTGCACAAAGAGGTTTCATCACACAGCTTGGAAAGTGGATGCTCTTTCTTTCAGTTGGAAAAATCTTCATGTGTATGCTTTTCCACCTCTGCCTCTTCTCCCAAAGGTGCTTCTAAAGGTCAGACAAGACAAGCCAAGGATGATTTTAATAGCTCCAGATTGGCCTCGGCAGCACTGGTACCCATTACTGAGGAGTCTGGTAAGGAAGCCTCCATGGCCTTTACCCTTGATTCCACACCTGTTGTCTCAGAGGGACGGTCACCTGCTCAATGTCAAGCTTCACTCTCTTCATCTAACAGCCTGGCATATTCTGTTTTGAAACACAGCAGGTCTCAACTTCCTCAACAAGTTTTAAATGTGATTATGGAAGCCAGAAGACCTAGTACAAGGAAAGTGTACGCAGAAAAATGGAAGAGATTTTTATTTTGGAGTGCAGCAAACAATTTGGAGATTTCTGAGCCTAATTTGAGTGTGGCTCTTCAATATCTTACTGAGTTATTGGACAAAGGTTTGTCTTTCTCTTCCATTAAGATTCATGCTGCAGCAATTTCAGCTCACTATGATTGTGACCCACCATTGTTTTCGCATCCTTTGTTCAAGCAATTTCTTAAAGGGGCAAAGAATATAAGACCCCCACGTAGAGCTCCTACTCCTGCTTGGGATCTCAATTTTGTGTTGGAGAAACTTACTCTACAACCTTTTGAGCCTGCGGCTACTGCTGAATTGAAATACTTGTCATGGAAGACTGCTTTTTTGTTGGCCATTACTTCTGCAAGAAGGGTTTCTGAGTTGCAGGCCCTTATGGGGGTAGAGCCTTTTTTGATTTTTCATAAGGATAGGGTATCTTTACGCACTAATCCTTCCTTCATGCCTAAGGTGGTTTCTAGTGTGGCCTTAAACCAAACTATTCATTTGCCTACTTTTATGCAGATCCTCAAAATAAAGGGGAAAAGATTTTGCACACTTTAGATGTACACAGGCAGTTGCGTTATTATTTGAGCAGGACTAAGGATTTTAGGCAGTCTCAGCAGTTGTTTGTTTCTTTTGCTTTGGGTTCGCAGGGCAAGCCTGTGTCAAAACAAACTATTTCTAGGTGGATTGGGTTTTGCATTGCATTTTGCTATTCCCATCATGGCAAGGAGATTCCAGTTGGGATTAGGCCTCATTCCACTAGGGCTACTGCCACTTCAACAGCATTTCTAAGGGGGGTGGCAACTAAGGATATTTTGGAGGCAGCTACTTGGAGTTCAGTGCATACTTTCTCTAAGCATTATCACCTTCCTCTCTACTCTAAGTCTAGGGCTGGTTTTGCCACAGCTATTTTGCAAGGCATGTTGTCAGTTCCTGCTTCCTTATGATTTGCCAGCCTCCCTTACCTCTGCTTTGGGATTCTACCCAATAGTTAGGACTGCAGCAATGTGGAATGAAGAACATAGTACAGTTTTGTACCTACCATAAATGTAGATGTTCGAGGATCCACATTGCTGCAGTCCAATTTACCCTCCCTCCTTCGCCTCTGTGTTTAGGGGTGGTTGTGTAGGTGAGGTTATATTCTGGTAATTTTGTATATATTGTACATATTTTTGGTGCAGGTATGTTTGGAGTTTTTGGTTTTGGACTTATCTTTTCAGGGTCTTCTGACATCTGGGGCAAGAAAAGACTGAGGATATGACGTCGGTCATGCGCATTAGTACCCTGACGTACTGACGTCAGTCTAATGCGCCCTGACCGACGTCAGCCATATACTTTGGTATTCGGGCCGACTAGACAGCGGACTACCCAATAGTTAGGACTGCAGCAATGTGGATCCTCGAACATCTACATTTATGGTAGGTACAAAACTGTACTTTTATACTTCTGCTGCTCTTTTGGCTAGGGCCTTAAACTGTCAGTTTCACATGAGCTGGGTCTTATCTATAACTGTCTACACTATTCTTTCTATGTGGTGTATTTGCTGGCTACTAAAGGTTATGCTTTTACCTTATGTATGTTTTGTAATCAATATGTATTGCCTATGCTTTTGGGGGCACCTGACATCTGGGGCAAGAAAAACTGAAGAAAATGGCGTCGGATGCATCTTTTATACCCCTGGCGCACTGACGTCAGGGAAGAAGCGACAGTAACCGATGCCGGACCAAGACTTTGGAACTCTGGCCGACTGCGGGACCCCCTGATGCAGGATAACCCAAGTGTAATGGCTGCAGCAGTGAAGACACTCGAACATCTACACTTTATGGTAGGTACAAAACTGTACTTTTCTTTGTTTGCAGATAGCTGTGTCCTCTCACTTTGTCACCCACCTCTGCCAGCTTAATGTTCAGCTGCAGACACATTCATCCTTGCAGTATTTTTTGTTCTCAAAGCTTGTCTGTTTTTACACGACTTGGGCTAGTGACATTGTGCAAGATTCATGTGCTGACTGACTGCTTGTTAGGAGCCTGTCCCTTGGTCTTGTCTGGTTTAGTCACCCCCACTGTGACATACTCTTCATTTCACCTTGTGTCTTGTCTGGTTTAGTTACCCCCACTGTGACATACTCTTCATTTCACCTTGTGTCTTGTCTGGTTTAGTCATCCTTGCTGTGACATACTCTTCATTTCACCTTGTGTCTTGTCTGGTTTAGTCACCCCCACTCTGACATACTCTTCATTTCACCTTGTGTCTTGTCTGGTTTAGTCACCCCCACTGTGACATGCTCTTCATTTTACCTTGTGTCTTGTCTGGTTTAGTCACCCCCACTGTGGCACATACTCTTTATTTCATTTAGTTTGTTTTTATTGGGTTGCAGGCATTTGTTAGTTTTTGCCTGTCTGTATACATTTCTTTAACTTTAGTTTGTAAATGCAGCTGCTGCAGGGATAAGAGTTGATTGTTAGATTGCAGAGATTCTAATTTCTGTGTTTAGTGCTGATATTTCTTCAGTGTATTCCCTTGTCAAAATGCTGGTGTGTTGTATTTTATATGCATTATAATTCTCAGAAGATGTTTGTATTGCCTGGCTTTGGGAGCCATAAGTGCAACCTAGATGACCAAAGTTCAGTTAGCAGCTCAGGAACTTGAAGATTTGGGTGTGTGTAGGAGGAAGGATTAATGACTTGCATTATCCCTGGAGGAGGGGAGACTGGGGTGTTACAGGCAGTCAGGCTACTTCAGTAATTGGGGAGGGGGAGGTGTGAGTGAGCTGACACCATGGGTGCTGGTGTCATCATGCTCATTCCACCCAACTAGGGTTTCCTTTTTCCATATCCCAAGTCCCTTCCCCCTACCTTACATATGTGGTAGTCATCCTCTTGGCTCCCGCCTCTCTTTAAGGGATACCACAAGACTTAGAGGTTGTAGACCACAGGGTCAGCCTCTGTCTGGAGAGAGCAGCCCCATCTGCTGGGTCACATTGGGATTCTTCCTGCACTCCCCTTCTCTTCTGGATACAGAAAAGGGGGGTCCAGGAGGGAGAAGTTTGGGCTAATTGGGAGAGTATGTAGAGATCATAGCATTAGGTAATGTGTGCCAAAAGAAATAGATTCCAGAGACATGTATTTGAAGCATTTCTCCTTGGGCCCGCACTGAGAATGGGCTCTGTCCTGGTCGGACTTTCCCGGTCAACATATGTTGAGTAAATAAGGTGAAGAAACATGCACTTGTATTGATAATTGTGTCTGTCTCATTGTTCAGTGCTTGCTCAACATTGTTTGGCTGTCAGCATGTATGTTGAAACAACAATGTGTATAATATGTAATATAGCTACATTTCTTGTTTCAATACCCAGTACCTAATCATCTTCAGTCACTTGGGCCAGCCTTGCTGCAATCTCTTTGCTTCTTCTCTCAGCACCAAGTGCAGCAGCTACTTTGCTCCGATTCCCCAGGAGGGACAGTCACAGAAGGGCACTGTGTGCCACACTTGCCCTCTGGTTTCCTCTTTACATTTCCACCTTTTCCCCTTAAAGCGAAGTTTCTTCAGAAAGCAATTAGATGCAAGGTAGCTGTCATCCTCAGTGCCTCCTTTTGGTTTCATCACATTTAGTTCTCCTTCCATTGGCTTTGTCTGAAACACTCTCTTTGGGTGCTGAATCCACTTGCAGATGATCTGTCTCATTTGTCTGCTCAACCTCAGTGGAACATCAAAGCCCTAAGATTAGCCACTTAATTTCTCAAGTTCCAGTGATAGCCAGTAATACCACGATTTCTTCTTTGGTGTTCTAGGTCTTAATCTTCTTGACAAAAAAACAGCCACCAGCAAGGTGTGTAGATGCAAGTGGAAAACATTTGCTATCTGGGCCTTCTCCAAGGGCCTAGAATAGATCCTTTTTCAGCTCTTCTACCCTTTAGTCTTGATTTTTTTGGCAGGATTATTTCAGGAATGTGCTAGCTTTCCTACCATCAAAGCCATTCGTCTCTAATTTTCACGTGGAAGGACGTCAGACCCATATTGCTTCATTGAAATTGTCCAGGACCTTTTTGCCTGGAACATTCTATGTTCTTCGTGTTTCACTGTTGCAGTCATCACATTTGGGTTATCCCTGGCAGGGTAGCTCTCAGCCAGCCCGAGTACCAGAGACTTAGTATTTTTGTGTCGGTTGCTGTCGCTCCAGGACTGACATCAGGTCATCAGTAGTATAAAGTAAGGAAGCCGATGCCATTACGTCAGTCTTTCTTGCTGTGGAGCCCAAAGCAAAAGCAGTTCGCACAAGTGCTGGTCGGCCGTTACCTGAGTTTTCGTCTACCGAATTGAAGTTGAAGTCTTCTAAAGCTAAGTACTCCATTGGGGATTCTTTTTTCTTATACTGACCGATGTCAGAAAAAGTTAACAATAGTCTCGCCTGTGGAAAGCAAATACCACACTGAGACTTCCATTCTTACTGCGTCACTTGTTTAGGCCCAGACCACGATGTCCCCCATTGTCGCTTCTGTGCTTTGTTCAATGCCAGAACTATCCATCGTCGGGCTCTTACTGTAGCAAGATATTTTCGTTTACAGTCCTCAAACTCCGATATGGCTTTGGTAAGTCATCCGATAGCAGATCTTCTGAAAAAAACGTAAAGATAAAGACAGAGACAGAACGCACAGGTCCAAACCTACCGACGACGCTTCTGTTAAGCTAGTTGATGGTTCTCTGGTCTTCAGTGAGGCACTTTCGCAGCTCCTGATGCCTGCTTCTGTGGATTCGCAGGCTGCTACCAAGACCCTTTCGGAGTCTGGTATGCTGCAAAACTCTTCTTCGACTATGGATCCTGCAGTCTTCTCTACCTTGGATGGGTCCGGAGCCAGTGAGCAGGCACCAGCTTCCGAGGAAGTCTTTTGCACTACCGATTCTCGACACAAACCGAAGTCTTCTTTCACGACTACCATTCTTTCAAAAACGACTGAGTTTCTAAGGCCCAGGGTACGAACCACACCTAAGAAATTGACGACCCACTCTCAGGCACTTGCTTCCTTGCCTCAGTCTCAAATGCTTAAAATGGAGGAAGACTTTATCATGCTGATCAGGGGAAGCTACCCCTTCCAAAAGGAAAAGAGATCTGTCCCCTGTAGTTCTGTCTGAACAAGAGTCAGATGAATCTGATACATCTGAATATGAAGGCATACAACCCCTCTCTACTTATGAGGATTCTGATGAGGAGGATTCCATTCCTTCAGCCCCCCTCCCAGAGGATTTTTCCTTTGGGGAAACCCTGCATACCTTAAGGGAGCATTTCCAATGGGAGAGTCAAGACTACCCAGAGTCTAAAAAGCGACTGTGGAAATTCCTAGATCTTCCACAGCACGGACCCTTGGCTATCACCCCAGTCCTGGATGTTGTGGAGGATGTTTTCCTGGAATCCAGCTTGACTCCTGACACCCTCCCTCCTGCACCCAGAAAACCAGACAGGTACTATAGAGTCCCTGACTCTCACAGATTTCTCTTTAAGAATCCTACTGCTGACCCTGAGGTAATTTCTCAAGGGCCTAAAGGGATTAAAGCAACCTCTGCTTAAGAATCCCACCCCCTCAGATACGGATTCCCAAGCACTGGACAGATGGGATAAAAAAGTATACACCTCAGCTACTCTTGCTATCAGGCACTAAATTGTCAGTTCCATATGCTGAAGTTTCAGCAGCATACCCTGGATCTCCTTAAACAAAAGAGGTCTTCCTTTCCTGCTTGGACGATTTGAAAAATTTACTAGAAACACCTTACAAACCAAACAGGAACAATGCGGGTACACACAGATGTGGCACATGTAAGTATTGTAGATACATAGACAGTGAAAAATGTTTTGTCATTAGAAAGGAGAATTTCTACATTAGAGATAAATACAATTGTAACACCAGATCAGTTGTGTATTTAGCCCAATGTCAACAATGTCCAGCATTCTATGTTGGTAAAACCGACCGTCAATTGAGGGACAGGATTTACGAGCATATATATGCTATTAAAAAGAAAAAAAAAACAGACAATGCTCTAGCTAGGCATTGTGACCTTAATATTGACCATAGTTTCAAGTTTAAAGTTATTTCTCATATAACCCAAGAAGTGAACAACAAATACACAGATGACAGCCTGATTAAACTGTTAATAGAAAGAAGTGAACTTAACTGGCAAGTACAACTAGATGCCTGTAGTGAACCAGGACTCAATGAAACATACTCAATTAAATGTATATTGAAACTCAAGAGTTTATTTAGGTGAAAATGACAACTTTTGGTCTGTCATCTAGGTTCACCTTTTAGTTAAGAGGTAGTAACAAGACTATATACACAGACAAAAATAGTGTTTTGCAGAAGCTGAGGGATGCAGTTAAAGAACACCATTTAAAGATATTAACAGATTCTAGTTTTCAAAACATTACTAAAAACATATTTTTATAAAAAAAACACAAATTCTATAAAATTTTAAAGAATGTTATATTTAAATTTTAGAAAACATTTTAGAAGAGTTTGAAGGATTATTTAATGACTTTTTAAGAACTGGTAGTACGTTTTTTATCATTTTGAACACTGTTCAACATTCTATGTATGTATAGCAAACATTTATTAACATTGACAAACTGTAGATGTTTTATTGACTGTATATTATTTATTTAAGTTATTTAAGATATAGGATATTTTATTCATGTATCCAGTTATACTTGATATTAATTATAAGAGAGGTAGACTGGTTGCCTAGTCAAAGCCTGTTTAGATGTACATAGTATATTTAGGTTAGTGGCATGGACCTTAGTACAACACAAACTGTATAACACAGTATTACAAATTACAACATATGATTTAACTGAATGTGCATATTACAAAATAAAAATAAAAACGGACTACAGTACTAGATGATAAACAATGCACTCAGTGAAACAGTATGGGGTTCAAGGTCGACACCCACTTTAGTATCTTTATTTTTATTTTAATAAAGACAACATTAACTTTAGGTTACGCTCAAATGAGCGGCAAGGGAAGTATACCTTTAAATTTGTAGTGTTACAATAGAACAGACCTGATAGGTCTACACTACACGACGAGGGTGTTTAAGCTGTTATTTCAATGTATTTTGATTGTCTGAAGAAGTCTGGATAAAATTCGGATGAAAAGTGCTTAACACAATTTACAAGAATCATCTATTTGCCTGTCTTCATGTTTTTTAAGTACTTTTCAGTACTATTTATGTGTGGAACTTGGAAATAAAGGATCGTTTTACTACTGCTGGAGTGCGGTGACTGGTGCTTAAACTTTAATTTACATTGTCTGCATTTGGCTTTTTGGTTCTAATTCCTAGATCTTCCACAGCATGGACCCTTGGCTATCACCCCAGTCCTGGATGTTGTGGAGGATGTTTTCCTGTAATCCAGCTAGACTCCTGACACCCTCCCTCCTGCACCCAGAAAACCAGACATGTACTATAGAGTCCCTGACGCTCACAAATTTCTCTTTAAGAATCCTACTGCTGACCCTGAGGTAATTTCTCAAGGGCCTAAAGGGATTAAAGCAACCTCTGCTTAAGAATCCCACCCCCTAAGATAGGGATTCCCGAGCACTGGACAGATGGGATAAAAAAGTATACACTTCAGCTACTCTTGCTATCAGGCATTAAATTGTCAGTTCCATATGCTGAAATTTCAGCAGCATACCCTGGAACTCCTTAAACAAAAGATGTCTTCCTTTCCTGCTTGGGCAGAATCTAAAGAATTACAAGAGTTAATGCATTCTGCAAGTCAAGTAACTAAACACACCTTGCACTGTGGTTTTGATGCCCTAGAAGCTTCTTGCAGGGCAGCAGTCACTGGATCTGTCATTAGAAGGCTTGCATGGCTTAAGGAACAACCCCTGCCAGACCATGTAAAATTTAAATTGTTGGATGCACCCTTGCACAAAGATAACTTATGTGGCACTAAGGCAGAAGGGGTCTACAGATGGAAGAAAGAGCAAAATCTATGCAAACAGTTAAGGACTTCTTGCAGGTCCAGCCACCCAGGTTCAGCAGGCATTGTCACACCAAACACTGGTTCTTTCCTGCTTCCAGTAAACCAGTCCAGCCTAGACCCCGGGGAACCAGATCCCCACAGACAGCAGCCACAGGAAATGCAGAGATCTAAGCAGTGGACTTCCTCCACTTCAAAACCAGGGCGTTCTAAGCCATCCTCTTATGGCAAGAACTCAGTGACTCACCTCCATTCCCCTCCCTCTGCCCACCTTCACTTACCACTAGGAGGAAAACTCTCCTTTCACGCAAGCACCTGGGCTACCATTACCAACAACCACTGGGTTCTGAACATAGTGTCTCAGGGGTACAGATTTTCCTTCCACACCCTTCCAACCCCAAAAGGGTTCCCAGATCTACCACCAAACCAGTGGGCAGAGGCTCAAAAGCAAATCCTTTCCCTGCTCTCTCTATGAGGGCAAGTAGAGCACGTTCCTGCAGAACAGATAGGCCAAGGTTTCTACTCCAGACTTTTCTTGGTGCCCAGAAAAGAGGGCACCTGGCGCCCTATCCTCAATCTATCCATATTCCTGGTGATTCCAAAATTCAAAATGCTCATCCACCAGCAGCTGCTACCCCTGCTTTCCAAGGACACTTGGCTAGCCACCCTAGATCTAAAAGAGGCCTACTTCCACATTCCTATCAGGGAACCATGAGGGAAATACTTCCATTTCATGCCAGGATCTCAGCACTTTCAGTTCTCTGCACTTCCCTTTGGCTTATCCACTGCTTCCACCATTTTCACAAAATGTCTGGCTCCAGCCATTGCCTTTTGCAGACAGAAATATTCAGATTTACCCATACTTAGACAACTGCTTTATTCAGGCAGACAGCCAGGAAAAGCTTCTCAAGCACCTGAGCTTTGTCAAGACCCTTGTAACCTTCCTTGGGTACACAGTCAATGAAAAGAAATCTAAACAGGTGCCCACCTAAAAGATTATCTTTCTGGGTGCAAGCCTGGACACAGCATCCCAGATGGCATACCTTACACCAGAGAAACAAATTTTCGTGACAGCCTACTTCTCTCAACTAGCAACCAAGCCCCAGCTATCTTCAAGGAAAATCCTGCAAGTTCTGGGGTTCATGGCATTTTGCATACTACTCATTCCATATGCCAGATTACATATGAGGAAACTTCAGTGGTACCTAAAAAGCCTTTGATATCAACACTCAAGACCTGGAAACTCTTCTAACTGTAATTCCCTGCATCAGAAAAGATTTTCTTTGGTGGGCAACAGCATGCTTACACAACAAGGGATTACCTTTCTCACCACCCTCGATGCCCAGAACCTAACTACAGATGCATCAGACTATGCTTGGGGTGCACACCTGGACAACAGGTGCATACAGGGCCAATGGAGCCTGCAGCAAATCCCTCTGCACATCAGTCAAAAAGGGATGATGGCTGTGCAGCACACATTGATAGCTTTCAAGCCCCCTGCTTTCTCCAGGGGCTTTCCTGATCAAAACAGACAATGCCACTGTAATGTGGTATATCAATAAACAGGGAGGGACTCACTCCTACCCTGTCTGCAGGCTGGCCATGACCCTTTGGCACACAGCCTCTGCTATGCAACTACACCTGTTAGTGCAATTCCTGCCAGGCTCTCTCATCTCTCTGGCAGAACAATTAAGCAGAAATCTTCTGGACCTACACGAGTGGCAGCTCAACAGAAGAACATTCACCCTGATAACTCAGAAATGGGGCACACCGGAGGTCGACCTCTTTGCCTCCCACACCAACCATCAGCTCAGGAAATTCTGCACCAGGGAGCATCACTGCATAGCTTGGAAAGTGGATGCCCTGTCCTTCCCCTGAGTCAGTCTGTCGGTCTATGCCTTTCCTCCACTACCTCTCATCCCCAGGGTACTGCTCAAAATAAAGGAGAAAAAAAACAAGGACCATTCTGATAGCTCCAGACTGGCCCCAGCAGCACTGGTACCCCTTGCTGCGCAGCCTGTCACCACTGCCCCCATGGCACCTTCCTCGTATTCGAAACCTCCTAACCCAGTGTTGAAGGGAAATTCATGCATCCCCAATTGCAGACACTCAATCTGGCAGCTTGGCTTATTCCCTAACTCTGAACCAATCTGCCAGCCTCAGTAAACAGGTTCTAGATGTTATCCATTAGCACCAGAAAGTCTTATGCTGACAAATGGAAAAGGTTCTGCACTTGGATCCAGGCTAAAGACGCCAGTATGACACAGCCCGCCCTCCCTCTCATGCTGAATTTAGCTGACGTATTGCACAGTAGCCTTTCTCCTATATAAAAATTCATGCCTCTGCTAGTTCTACTAATTTTCCCACTGAGCAGCCCCTTTTTTTCACACCCTTTGATCAAACAGTTTCTATGACGGGCTAGCACCTTGAGGCCACCCAGAAGGGCACCTTAACTTTGTATTGGAAAAGCTCACCCTGCCCCCCCCCCCCCCTTCAAACCAGCTTCTTCTGCATAGCTAAAATTTCTCTCCTGGAAAACAGCATTTCTTCTGACCATCACTTCAGCCAGAAGAGTCTCTGAGCTGCAAGCGCTCATGACTGTGGGACCCTTCATCATCCTCCATGTTGACAGGGTATCTCTCAGAACTAACCCATCCATCATGCCCAAGGTGTGGTGTCCAGTGTGGCTCTCAACCAATCCATTCATTTGCCCTAATCCCCCAAAGAAGGGGGAAAAGATTCTGCACTCTCTAGATGTGCACAGACAGCTCAGATTCTATCTGGACAGGACTAAATCATTCAGAAAGTCGGATCAACTGTTGGTTAGCTTTGCTACAGGGGCAGAAGGCAAAGCCATCTCCAAACAAACCATCTCCAACTGGATAGCAGACTGCATCCATTTCTGCTACAAACAACATGGAAAGCCTCCCCCCAAGGGGGTCAGGACGCACTCCACCAGAGCTGCCTCCACCTCTGCAGCTTTCCTCAGAGGAGTCCCCACCAGGGACATCTTGGAGGCTGCCACCTGGGTATCTGTTCACACTTTTACCAAGCATTACCACCTGCCTCTCTTCTCCAAATCCAGGGCAGGATTTGCCTCTGCAGTCTTGCAGTGCATCCTAGCTAGCCCCTAGTTTCCTTGACTGCCTCCACCCTTTTCCTCAGCTTTGGGAATCAACCCAAATGTGATGACTGCAACATTGAAACACGAGGAACATAATACAGTTATGTACGCTTACCATAAATGTAGGTGTTTGAGTGTATTCACTGTTGCAGTCCTGGATATTCTTCATGTTTCACTGTTGCAGTCGTCACATTTGGGTTATCTGCCTGCAGGTAGCCGTCAGCCGGCCTGAATACCAGAGTCTTGGATTCCTGTGTCAGATGCTGTCTCTTCTTCCATGACGTCAGGGGTGTGAAACATGCAGCCAATGCCATTACATCAGTCTTTTTTGCCATGCGGTGCCTGAAGCAGAAGCAGTTAGCAAGTGCCGGTCGGCAGACTCCTGAAATTTTAGTTTTCGAGTTTCAGAACCGAAGTCTTCAAAAAAGCTAAGTGCCCCATTAGGGATCCTTTTTCTTGCTCTTAACCTATGTCAGTAAAAGTTAACAATTGTATTACGTGTGGAAAGCAACTACCTCATAAAGATTTTCATTTGTACTGTATTCCTTGTTTTGGTCCAGACCACGACGTTCCTCACTGTCGGTTTTGTGCCTTGTTCAATCCCCAAACTATTCGTCGTCTGTCTATGTTTGCAGCAAATTATTTTGGTACTCGGTATAATGTCCAGAAATGGCTTCGGTAAGCCATCCGACTACCGATATTTCGAAAAAGTGTAAGGATAAAGACAGAGACAGACCGCATAGGTCCAAAACTGCCGAAGGCGCTTCCATTAAGCTAGTCGCCAGTCTGCCGGTACTCAGTGAGGTGCTTTCGCAGCCCCTGATACCCACTACTTCAGATTCACAGGCCTCTACTGAGACCCATTCGGAGTCCGGTATGCCACGAGATGCTTCTTCGACTATGGAACCTGCGGATATCTCTACCTTGGATGGGTCCGGAGCCGCTGTGCAGGCACTGGCTTCTGAGGGTGTATTCAGGCCTACAGAATTGCATTTTAAACCGACGCCATCTTCTTAATCCAGGCCTAAAACTCGACCCACGCCTAGAAAACCAACGTCCAAACCGCATGCACAGGCCCATATGCCTAAAAAAACAAATGCTCAGAATGGCTGAAGACTTTATTACCTTAATTAGGGGAAGTCAGCCTTCCCCCTCCAAGAGACCTAAAACCGATTTTCCTTCTGATTCTTCTAATCAGGAATCTGATATTTCTGTTTCTTCTGATTACCAGGATTCGCCCTTATCTACCTATGAGGATCCCGATGCAGAGGATTCCATTCCCTCTGCTTCCCCTCCAGAGGATTTGTCTTTTGGTGAAACCTTACACACTCTTAGGGAGCATTTCCACTGGAAAGCCAGGATTACTGTGACTTCAAAAAGAGGCTTAGTGAATTCTTACTCCTCCCTCAACACAGGCCTTTAGCTATACCTCCTGTTCTGGACATTATAGATGATGCCTTCTTGGAATCTAGCCTTTCCCCAGACACTTTACTTCCAGGTCTCAGAAAACCTGACATATTAGAGTACCTGACTCTCACAAGTTCCTCTTTAAGAATCCTACTGCGGATCCAGAGACCATTTCCCAAGGACCAAAGGGCATTAAGGCTACTACTGCCAAAAACCCTACCCCTTCTGATAGAGACTCTAGAGCCTTGGACAGATGGGGGTAAGAAGGTATATACTTCTGCTACTTTGACCATTAGGGCTTTAAATTGCCAGTTTCATATGTTAAAGTACCAGCAGCATATTATGGGACTACTTAAACAGAAAATGATGTTGATTCCTGACTGTACTGAACACACAGAATTACAAGACTTAATGCATTCTGCAGAACAAGTTGGTAAACATACTTTGCAATGTGGTTTTGACTCTTTAGAAGCATCTTGCAGGGCTGCTGTTACTGCGTCTGTACTTAGAAGGCATGCTTGGCTTAAGGAGCAAAACTTGCCAGATCATGTTAAAGCTAAATTACTGGATGCTCCCTTAAACCAAGACTGCCTGTTTGGCAGCAAAGCAGCAGAAGTCCTCAAAAAGATGGAGGAAAAAGCTAAGTCTATGCAAACTATTAAAGATTTCCTGCAAGTACAGCCTCCTTGATTTAGTAGGCATTGGCCTTCAAAGAATTGGTCTTTTCCAGCCTCCTCCAGGCCCTCTCAGTCCAAACCCAGAAACAGCAGGCCACCTAGTTTACAGTCTCAGGCTACGCACAGGCCTAAGCAGTGGGGGGCTCCCACTTCCAAAGCAGGGAGTAGTAAGACACCCCCCTACGGGAAAATGGCACAATGACTTAACCTTAGCTCTTCCAAGCCCTGCTCAGCTGCCTGCTCCCTTAGGAGGAAAGTTTGCCCTATATGCAAAAAACTGGGAACTTATTACCCAGGACAAATGGATTTTAAATATAGTTTCCCAAGGATACAGATTCCACTTTCACACCCTACCAACCCCAAACGGTTGGCTAGACCTACCCCCATATCAGTGGGCAGAGGCTCAACAACAAGTTCCCTCTCTTCTAAGTATCAGGGCTATTCAGCCTGTCCCAGCAGAAGAAAAGGGACAAGGTTTTTATTCAATACTTTTCCTGGTACCCAGAAAAGACAGCTCCTGGCATTCTATCCTGGACCTCTCTATTCTAAACACTTTTTTGGTAATCCCAAAATTGAAGATGCTAACACTTCAGCAGCTGCTTCCTGTACTAGGCAAAGATGCCAGGTTGGCAATCTTAGACTTAAAGGAAGCTTACCTGCACATTCCAATAAGGGAATCTTGCTGGAAATACCTACGCTTCAGGGCAGGCTCCATGCATTATCAGTTCTCTGCACTTCCCTTTGGCTTAACTACTGCGCCCAGGGTATTCACAAAGTGTCTAGCTCCAGCCATTGCTTTTTGCAGGCAGAGAAATATTCAAATATACCCATTCTTGGACGATTGTCTGATTCAGGCAGAAAGCCAGGAATTGCTATTAAAACTTTTGGCATTCGTAAAGAAACTTCTAAACTCACTGCGGTACACCATAAATGAAAAGAAATCTCACCTAGTACCATGCTAACAAATTGTATTCCTGGGAGCAAGCTTGAATACAACTTCCCAGAAGGCTTTCTTCACTCCAGAGTTTATTTGACAACCTACTTCATACTACTGGTCACGAAGACCCAGCTATCTGCAAGTAAAATTCTGCAAGCCCTGGGGTTCATGGCCTCTTGCATTCTACTAATTCCATATGCATGACTGCATATGAGGAAACTACAATGGTATCAACATTCTCAGGACCTGGAATCAGTGATTCCTATCATTCCTTGTATAAAAACAGAGTTCCTTTGGTGGGCAGAGGCCTGCTACCACAACAAGGGGCTCCCTTTCACTCTACCCCCTGCCGCCCAAACCCTAACAACAGATGCATCAGACTATGCATGGGGGGCTCAATTGGCAGGGCAGTGCATTCAGGGCAAATGGAACCCAAGACAGATGCACCTGCATATCAACCAAAAAGAACTGTTAGCTGTACAGAATTCCCTGACAGCCTTCAAGGACCGCATTCTTCCAGGACAATTATTGGTAGACAGACAACACCATAGTTATGTGGCACATAAACAAGCAGGGGGGAACCCACTCGTACCCTCTCTGCAGACTAGCCATGGCTCTGTGGAACACAGCCTTGAGCTACCAAGTACACCTACAAGCTCAATTCCTGCTAGGCAAGCTAAATTCACTGGCAGACGACCTAAGCAGAAATCTCATGAACCAACACGAGTGGAAACTGGAACCAAAAATATTCAACCAGTTGAGGAACAAATGGGGGACTCCAGAGATAGACCTGTTTGCCTCCCCTCAGAACTACCAATTGGGCAAATTCTGCACAAGGACTTTCCACAGTCAAGCTTGGAAAGTGGATGTCCTGTCCTTTACCTGGGAAAGCCTCTTAGTTTATGCCTTTCCCCTTCTGCCTTTCCTCTCGAAGGTTCTGCTAAAGATCACACAGGACAAACCAAGGACAATACTGATTGCACCAGACTGGCCACGCCAGCACTGGTGTACCCCCTCTTGCGCAGTATGACGCTGCTGGAACCATGGCACCTGCCTCCGGTCCCTTCCCTGCTGTCCCAGCAGCCGGGCCAGATTGCTTCAAACCCTGAACCTTGCAGCCTGGCTAATTCCTGGAGCCCTCCAATAGCATCCCTCCGTAAGCAGGTGCTAGATGTCATTCTGGAGGCAAGGAGGCCTAGTACTAGGCAGTCCTATGCTGAAAATTCGAAAAGATACTGTTCCTGGAGTCAGACTCAAGGGATGTGCACAGTGGTGCCCAGCTACCTCATATTCTTCAGTGCATAAGAGAAATGCTCTACAAGGTCCTATTCTTCTCGTCAATTAAAATTCATGCCTCTGCCATTTCAGCACATTATAATACTGAACCACCCCTCTTCTCTCACCTCCTGCTAAAGCAATTCCTCAGAGGGGCCAAAAATGTAAGTCCCCTCCCCCCCAGGAGAGCCCCTACTCCAGCCTGGGACCTTAACTTTGTATTGGAAAAGCTCACTCTCCCTCCTCTTGAGCCAGCTGCAACTGCAGAGTTGAAATTCCTTTCTTGGAAAACAACCTTCCTTCTAGCCATCACGTCAACAAGAAGAGTATCAGTTACCGGTCCTCATGGCAGTGGAGCCCTTCATTATTTTCCATGCAGACAGGGTTACCCTCAGGAAAATCCTTCCTTTATGCCCAAGGGTGGTGTCTAGTGTGGCCCTTGTCCATTCATTTGCCTACCTTTTTCCAAAAGTCCACAAAACAAAGGAGAACGAATACTACACTCTTTGGACGTGCACAGACAACTAGATTTTATTTGGACAGGGCTAAGCCTCTCATAAAATCTGAACAGCTGCTAGTTGGCTTTGCTGCAGGGGTGCAGAGGGGAAGGCCATTACAAAGCAAACCATTTCTAAGTGAATAATCTATAGCATTCATTTCTGCTATAAGCACCATGGAAAGCCTACCCCACAAGGGGATACGATCACATTCCACCAGGGCTGCATCTACCTCTGCAGCCTTTCTCAGAGGTGTCCCTACCAGGGACATCCTAGAAGATGCTACCTGGAGCTCTGTACATACCTTCACCAACCATTAACACATGCCTATTTTTTCTAAATCCAGAGCTGGTTTTGCCACTGCAGTCTTGCAGGGCTTAATAGCTGCTAATGCTCTCTAACTTCCTCCTCCCTTCCTTAGCTTTGGGAATCAACCCAAATGGTATGACTGCAACAGTGAAACATGAAGAACATAGTACAGTTGTGTACACTTACCATAAATGTAGATGTTCGAGTGTATTCACTGTTACAGTCCTGGTTACCCTCCCTCCAGCCCCCTGACTTCTCTTGGCTCTACCTTTCCTTCTTGTTTGGTGTATTTAAGCTTTCTGGTGTATTTGCTTTTTGTCGGTAGGGTACCATAACATATAATTACTTCCCATTGTGGAGGCATCTGACATCTGGGGCAAGAAAAACTGATGTAATGGCGTCGGCTGCATGTTTTATACCCCCTGATGACCTGACATCATGGAAGGAAGAGACAGCATCCGACGCAGGAATCCAAGACTCTGGTATTCAAGCTGGCTGAGGGCTACCTGCAGGCAGATAACCCACAGGTGATGACTGCAACAGTGAATACACTCGAACATCTACATTTATGGTAAGTGTACACAACTGTACCTTTCCCTCCCTCCATCCCCCTTTCTTCTCTTTCCCTACAAGGGACATATTGGTATTTATTTTCCACTGGTGGGGTTCTTCCACCAGGCTCCTACTTGGGGGCTTTTGACAGGTTAGGGCAAGAAAAACTGATGTAATGGTGTCTGGTGCCTTACTTTATAATAGTGATGACCTGACGTCAGTCCTGGAACGACAGCAGCTGATGCAGAAATACCAAGTCTCTGGAGTTGGGCCGGCCATGGGCTACCCTGGCAAGGATAACCCAAATGTGATGACTCCAACAGTGAATACACTCGAACATCTACATTTATGGTAAGTGTACACAACTGTACTTTCGCAGACCAACACTGAGAGTCCCAGTTCTTTTTCCTCCTTGGGACATTACAGTGTTACTTTAGGCCTTAACTAGTCCTCATTTTGAACCAGCAGCTTCAGCAGAACTAAAATTTATATCTTGGAAGACAATTTTCCCAGTGGCTATTACTTCAGATAGGAGAATTTCAGGGTTGCAGGCATTATCATTTAAACCTCCTTAACTGATTTTCATAAGGACAAGGTTTCTCTTTGAACTAATCTTAATTTTCTTCCTAAAGTGACCTTGGAAGCTGCCTTGTCCAGTTTACTTTCTAAATGTTTCTAACAAACAGAAATGCATGTTACATTTGCTGGATATTCAGTGTCAGGTGAGATTTTATTTAGATCATACTGAAAATTTTAGTTGAACTGATCAGCTTTTTGTTTCCTTTTCAAGAACCAGATTGTGAAAGGGTGTGTTGAAAGTTGCACTGCTTAGGTGGTTATCTAACAGTACTGCCTCTGCGTACAAAGCAGAGCGTATAAGCCTTCATCACAGACCTAAGGCCCATTCCACTTGAGAGGCTGTAGCATCTGTAGCCTTCTTTGCCAGAGCACCTTTAGGTGACGTCTGTGGTGCAGCTGCTTGATCTTCAGTTCGCAGCTTTGTCTCCCATTACAAGTTGGACTTAGCAGTCTTGATCCCGTACATCCTTTGATTCCTCCATCCTTCGGAATATCCTTCCATGAGACCACCTTGTAGTTGTAGTAGCTGAGGAGTCTGTCCCATATGTTGAGCTGGATGGAAAAGACAAAAAAGCATATGAAAGTTATGTGCTTGACATAACAATAGATCCATATTCTCTTCCATCCAGCTTAACCTTCTTTCCCTCCATCCCCGCTGGCTAAATTGACATCTTTGTTGGCTTTTGACTGACCACATTAGAACTGTTCAGAGCCTTTTCTGCATAACAGTCGTGGACTGGGGTGGGTAACTAATTTCATGTCTTTTGTACTGTGTTTACCTCAGAGATACAAGGTACATGGTTTGATTTTCACGTTTAAAAGAGAAATTGGATAGGCTTAACTCATTCATTCCAGTGGAGCTCATGAAGTTTGCAGTGTAATTTCCATTGGGCGGAGACTAAGCCTTTTGACAGAATCAATTATGGCCTCACATTTCAAAACAAATGTTCATATCTCTAGAACCATAGGGGTTATGAAATAAGTATGAATGGCAAACTCTTCAGCACAAATTATTTTTAGAATGGTAATATTGATGTTCATCGTGCATACAGCTGCAGTCATCACACCTGAGGTTATCCTGCCATCAGGCAGGTCCTTGGTCGGCCGAATTCCAAAGTCTAGGTCCGGCGTCGGTTGTCGTCGCTTCTTCCCTGACATCAGTGAGTCAGGGGTATAAAAGAGGCAGCCAACACCATTTTCTTCAGTCTTTCTTGCCACGTGGTGCCCGAAGCAGAAGCAGTTCGCAAGTGCCGGTCGGCCAGCTTCTGAAATTTACGAACAGTATTTCAGCCGAAGTCTTCTTTAAAGCTAAGTACCCCGTTGGGGAAACTTTTCTTGCCTCAGACCGATGTCAGACAAAGTTAATAATTGCATTTCTTGTGGGAAGCAAATACCGCGTAAGGATTTTCACTCTTACTGTATACCTTGCTTAGGGCCAGACCACGATGTCTCGGCCTGCCATTTTTGTGCTAGGTTTAACAAGCACACTGTTAAGTGCCGGGCGGAGTTCGCCCTTCATTACTTTGGCAAAAAAATTAATTATATCATGTCGTCGGATGCACCGACGCCAGTTTTAGGAAAAAAACGCAAGGATAAGGATAGGCATCCGAGGCCTGCACCAAGTACTGAGATCACGCTTAGGCCGACTACTGGTTCTCCGGTTCTCAGAGAGGCGCCTACACAGCCCCTGACTACCGACGAAACTATTTTACTGGCGACTTCAGTAGATACCGACGCCACTCTTGGCGGGGAAACCGAAATTTTAGTGAGGCCTGCCATTTCTGAAGGCATTTTCAGGCCTACCACCTCCTCTATTAAATCATTCACTAAGTCTAAAGCTGCAATAAAAATTAAAAAACAGGGGCCTCAGACCCCCTCTCAAGGCCCCATGCCTAAAAAACAGATGCTTAAAATGGCTGAGAATTTCATTACTCTCATCAGGGGTTCTCAACCGCCTCAGACAAAAGACCCAGGATGGAAGACTACCCTTCCTCAGACCAGGCTTCTATTACTTCAGACCATTCTGAGGACCAGGATTTCACCTATTCCCCATTTGAAGACTCTGATGCTGAGGAGTCTATTCCCTCGGTCTCCCCACCCTGAGGACTTCTCTTTTGGGGAAACCCTGCATACATTGAGAGAGCGCTTCCACTGGGAAGGCCAAGATTACTCAGATTCCAAGAAAAGGCTTTGCCTTCAGAGAGAGATTCTAGAGCATTAGAAAGGTGGGCGAAAAAGGTGTATACATCAGCCACTTTAACCATGAGGGCATTAAACTGTCAATTTCATATGTTGAAATACCAACAGTTCTTACTATTTCAGCTGAAAGGCAAAATGACACAAACAGAACAGCCAGACTTGAAAGAGTTGCATGATTTGTTGCATGGAGCAGAACAAGTGGGGAGACATACCTTGCAGTGTGGTTTTGATGCTTTAGAGGCCTCATGCAGAGCTGCTGTCACGGGGTCTGTCATACGTAGACATGCTTGCCTCAAAGAGCAAACCTTACCAGATCATGTCAAAGCAAAGTTATTAGATGCACCACTACAAAAAGATGTATTGTTCGGTGCTAAAGCTGAGGCGGTACTAAAGAAAATGGAGGAAAAAGCGAAATCTATGCAAACAGTTAAAGATTTCTTGCAGGTGCAGCCTCCATGCTTCAGCAGAAACTGGCCTTCAAAAAATTGGTCCTTTCCAGCCACGGACAGATCCCCAAAGGGGCAGATACAGACGCCCAAGGGGTAGAGGACAACCTCAAGGATCTTACAGAGCTAGACAGTGGCAAACACCAGCCCCCAGAGGTGGAGAAGATAGGCCACAGTCATTTAGAAAACAGATACAATGACTTTCCCCTATGCCTGCCAAACAAAGATATAATGGCAGCACCTTTGGGCGGAAAACTGGCCTTATTTTCAAAAAACTGGCACATTGTTACACAGGACAAATGGATTTTGGATATTATAGACAGAGGCTACAGGTTCCACTTTCACACCCTTCCAAAAATGAGAGGCATGCCAAACCTGCCACAAAATCAATGGGCAGAGGCACAAAGGCAAATTTCTGCTCTCATGGATATGAAAGCAATTCAAGAGGTACCTGCAAAAGAACAAGGTCAAGGTTTTTATTCAAGGCTATTTCTGGTACCAAGGAAGGACAAAGATTGGAGACCCATCTTAGACCTATCTATTCTAAACACATATCTAGAGGTACCAAAATTCAAGATGCTCATATTACAGCAGCTTCTTCCCATGCTGGGCAAGGAGTCTTGGCTGGTAACGTTGGACCTCAAGGAGGCATACCTGCATGTCCCTATCAGACAAGATTGCAGAAGATACCTCAGATTTCTTGCAGGTTCAACCCATTACCAATTCTCTGCATTGCCCTTTGGCTTATCTACTGCGCCCAGAGTGTTTACGAAATGCCTGGCATCAGTAATTGCCTTTTGCAGACAACGAGGAATCCAAATCTACCCATATCTGGACGACTGCCTGATCCAAGCAGACAGAAAGGACCTTCTATTGCAACATCTGGCGTTTGTAATAAAACTGTTAAACTGCCTGGGGTACACAGTAAACTAAAAGAAATCAAAACTAATACCTTCTCAACAGATAATTTTCCTGGGTGCCAGCTTAAATACAACAACCCAGATGGCCTACCTCACGCCAGACAAACAAGGGCAACTGTCTCAATACTACAACAAAATGGCAACTTTAACCAGGCTAACTGCAAGGAAAATCCTGCAGGCTCTGGGGTTCATGGCATCTTGCATCCTACTAATACCATTTGCAAAGCTGCATATGAGGAAACTACAATGGTACCTAAAAAACTTATGGTCTCAGCACAGCCACAGCTTGGAAACAATTATACCACTCATTCCATGCCTTCAAAAGGAATTTTTGTGGTGGGCTCAAGCATGCCAAAGAAACACGGGTCTTCCTTTCTGCTTACAAAAAGCAACTCAAATCATCACAACAGACGCCTCAGACTACGCCTAGGGAGCACACATGGCAGGTCAGTGTATTCTGGGAAAATGGTCCCAAAAAGAGATGCACCTACACATCAACCAAAAGGAGATGCTAGCCGTACAAAATGCTCTTACGACCTTCAAAGACCTACTGCATCCAGGCCAGCTATTAATAAGGACAGACAACACCACAGTCATGTGGTACATAAACAAACAGGGGGGAATGCATTCATACCCCCTGTGCAGGCAAGCCATGACCCTGTGGAACACAACACTGGAATTACAAATTCAACTACAGGCACAATTCCTGCCAGGGAAGGAAAACACACTGGCAGACAACCTGAGCAGAAATATGACAGATCCACACGAATGGAAGTTGCATCCTCAAGTCTTCTCAAAGATAACTCAGGCATGGGGACAGCGAGACATAGATCTATTTGCTACCCACAGAAATTACCAGTTGGAAAAATTCTGCTCAAGGACCTATCATCCACAGGCCTGGAAAGTGGACGCACTCTCTTTCAATTGGACAACATTGACAGTCTATGCCAACCTCTTCTGGCCAAAGTCCTATTAAAAACCAGAGCAGAGAGGCCACAGATTCTCATTGCTCCAGACTGGCCACGACAGCACTGGTATCCTCTCCTAAAAAGCCTGTCACACTCACCACCATGGATCCTTCCTCAAGTTCCTCTTCTGTTGTCCCAGCACAACTACAAGACCCTTCACAGCCAGCTCAGAACTTTAAATCTAGCTGCATGGAGAATACCTTAGTTTACCAACAACCTCTCCTCTCCAAGGAGGTACAGGATGTCATCTTGGAGGCCAGGAGACCCTCTACTAGAAAAACCTACTCCGCCAAATGGAAACGATTTTGTTCCTGGAATCAAGCAAAGGGTCAGAATCCTTGGGTAATAAATATACCTCAGATTTTACAGTACCTAACTGAGATGTTAAACAGTGGCCCCTCCTTCTCTTCCATCAAGATCCACGCTTCAGCCATTTCAGCACAATACAATACAGATCCTCCTTTATTCTCACATCCTCTATTAAGGCAGTTCCTCAGAGGGGCAAAAAATATAAACCCCCCCACGGAAACCACCAGCTCCAGCTTGGGACCTCAACTTCGTACTGGAGAAGCTGACACTGCCTCCTTTTGAGCCGGCTTCTTCAGCAGAGCTGCAGTACTTGTCGTGGAAAACAGCCTTCCTTCTGGCCATTACCTCAGCACGCAGGGTTTCGGAGCTACAGGCCCTCATGGCTGTGCAATCATTCATAATTTTCCATCAGGACAGGGTTTCCTTACGAACCAACCCTACCTTCATGCCAAAGGTAGTATCCAGTGTGGCTTTGAATCAGACTATTAATTTACCTACCTTTTTATCCAAATCCACAGAACAAAGGAGAGAGGCTACTACATTCCTTGGACATTCACAGGCAACTTCGTTATTACTTGGACAGAGCAAAGTCATTCAGAAAATCTGAGCAGCTCTTTGTGTCCTGTGCTACAGGTGCTCAAGGAAAGGCTGTTTCCAAACAGACTGTTTCAAAATGGATAGCTCACTGCATATGCTTTTGTTGTTCATTTCATGGAAAATCAGTGCCTATATACATCAGATCCCACTCCACCAGGGCTACAGCTACCTCAGCAGCTTTCCTCAAGGTGTCCCTACCAAGGACATTTTGGAAGCAGCTACTTGGAGTTCAGTGCACACTTTCTCCAAACACTACCACCTTCCACTATACTCAAAATCTAGAGCTGGCTTTGCCACAGCAGTCTTGCAGGGCATTCTAGCCCCTCCTAATTCCGCTTAGTACCAGCCACCCTTACTTAGCTTTGGGATTCTACCCAAGTGTGATGACTGCAGCTGTATGCACGATGAACATAGTACAGTTTTGTACCTACCATAAATGTAGATGTTCGAGTGCGCATACAGCTGCAGTCCAGGTTACCCTCCCTCCATCCCCTCTTAGGACAGGACATATGACAAACACCTTTAACATACAACCTATTTAGGGTATTCCTTTATGGTGAATTTGCTTGCAACTACTGTTTTGATTTATCTACTTATGTATGTTTGCATGACATCATGTTTTGCCTTCCTTTCTGGGGGCACCTGACATCTGGGGCAAGAAAAAACGAAGAAAATGGTGTCTGCTTCCTCTTTTATACCCCTGCCGTGCTGACGTCAGGGAAGAAGCGACGACAACAGTCACCAGACCTAGACTTTGGAATTCGGCCGACCGAGGACCCGCCTGACGGCAGGATAACCCCAGGTGTGATGACTGCAGCTGTATGCGCACTCGAACATCTACATTTATGGTAGGTACAAAACTGTACTTTTAGGTTCTAGGTCTTAAACCTAATTTTACAAGTCACAGTAAACACAGTAATTATTACAGTTGTAATGTTTTGTAAACAATTTACAATATCCCAGCAACCACTCAAGTTATGCACATACTTTCAGCAACATTTTATTCATCTAGTGGAGAGCTACGAGGCTAAGGAGTTCTGTCTGTGTTACTTGGTTGTTGAGATATTTAGAAAAATGTGAAAACTATATATATATATATATATATATATATATATATATATATATATATATATATATAAATTAATATTATAAAAACAGTTAATATCTATTACCTGCACTAGACAGAAGTCAAATATTTATGCAGCTGAGTTTGTCATTGTATAAGCTTTAAAAATGAAACCTTTTAAAACCTTATACATAGCATGGTTTTGGAATTATTCATGCAAATACGAACAAGCAGTATTTGATGCCTAGAGGCATCAGTAGGAGTTAACTGCAGGTGCGCCTGGTGGTGTCAGTTGGATGTAATGAGTTAAAATGGCCCCCAAGGGCAACTAGTCTAGTAGTCACCTGTGAACCTAAAAAAAGACATTGCATGTAGGTTCATAAGTTGTTACTAAGCTAATGACCACTGGGGCCCTTACAAGCTTAGCCACACACCTCAAACCATTTGTGGGGGGGTGCATCTCAGCAGGTAGCTAAGGATTTGCAGGGGTAGGGTAATACTTTTCTTATTAACTGTCTCTGTCCTTATGGGACATGGGTTCCAGACTGGGCTAAAATTACGATTTGACATCCAGTTGTCAAGGTTTTGTTTGATCAGGGTTAGGGAAGAATTCTATTTTGCGTGGATTGGGAATCTATTCCATAGTGCAGGGTTCCTTTGGGGGAACACATCTGTCAATCCAACATGTTCTGTTTGTCACAAGAAAAGTTCATATCCCTGGATTCTAGTGTTTATGGCGGTGGTTGTTTTGAGCATGTGCAACATATCCATCAGGGCTAGGTCTGAGGAAGCCCTGTAAGCCAGGCAAAGATCCCCTTTCAGCAGCCTGTAGGAGACTGAAATACAGGCACAGAGCCTTTAGACGATCAGTGTAGGACTGGGTATTCATGCCCTGAATTCCTCCGGTGAGAAACCTTTGTGGACATTCCAACTGTTGCAGACGTGGATAGATACACACCGAAGGGGGGGGGGGCATTGTATTCAGTGATAGGTCTGATAAGGGCCGAGTAGAGTGGTAGCATAACTTCCTTGGAGCTGAATGCCATAGCATTACCTCTACGTTGGGTGACATAGATTGATTTTATTATTATTGTAGCTGCATGCTGGTCACAGGCTAGATTGCTGTCTACATATCTTCCCAGATCCCTTACTACTGGTCGACTCTTAGGGGTGCTTTATTAATAAAGTTATTAACTTGCATTGACGGTTTCCTAAAGGGCATTATCTTTTGGCACTGACTTTTAGGCCATGGCTTTGACTCCAGTCATTTGTCTGTGTTAAACCCACTTGCAAGATGTTTCTGTCTTGGTGGAATCTGTAATAGCTCCTTTTTTGCAGTGATCTGTGAACTTGGTGAGCTAGAGGCTGTTTACATTTGCCTTGACTTCTGAGAAGTAGATGTCAAACAGGAGCAGGCCCAGCCCAGAGCCCTGGGGTACTCCACTGGTGACTGGTCTCTTGTTGGCATTGTTCTCACTGATCCTGACTTCTTGTGTCCTGTCTGTGAGCCAGACGGCAATTCATTGAGTTATGTAAGGGTTTATGTATAGCTGTGAAAGCTTGTCAATAATGCCTGAGTGGAATATTGTATCAAATACCTTAGCCAGGTCAAGGTACAAAGTATGCACCGTTTTATCCTTGTCTGTTGCCTTGTTGTCACTAGACTAGACCAGGACCTTATTTCTGTGATTTGTTTCATGGCTTTGCAAATTAGGCTCATTAGACTGATGGGTTCTGTAGTTCATTGAGTCAGATGATGGTCCACCCTTGTGGAGTGGAATGACTGTTGCAGTCCTCCATTCACTTGGAATATAGCCTGTTTCAGAGTTGTGCACTGTTATTTTTGCTTCACTGTATAGCTTTTCAGATCTCTGCTGAAGGTGTTGGTTTTCCCATACCCATCCTCCCTATTCCTGTGTTTAAATTTGGAGGCTTTTGCAGTTGCCCGCCCCCACTGTAGATTTGATCTCGGCCCCCCCCCCCCCCCCCCAGTCCCATCTCTTTACCTCATTCTAACTAATAGACTCCTTCTGTATTATTTTTAGTCATTTTTAATTTAATTTCATTTTTAAACTGTTTGGTCTAACATTGCTACATACTCAAGTGTGCTAGCTTGCACTGCATTTGAATTGTTTTGACTGCTGTTTTAGCTACTTTTCTGTATTAAAAAAAAAATACTTGTCCTGTAACTAGTGTAGTCCAGATTTAGATTTGCTGTATCCAAGACTGTATGTAAGCTTCTGAGCCCCCCCCCCCCAAGCTTTCTGTGTTGGAGGGAAGCCTTCTAGCTTATCAGTGGGAGTGGTAAGCACTAGATAACCTATCTACCACATAAGGAGTGGTTCTGGCCCAGAAATTGTAGTTATTGGCCATTTGGGCAGTTTTTCCATCTCTCTCAACTTTCTGATTTAAAAACCCACATTTGCACTTGTTTCCCCCTTTCCTGTAACTAGTTTAGTCCAGATACAGATTCTTACTTTTAGCACTTGAATTTGCTTATTCGTGATCAGCACTTGTTCAGAACTTGTAAGCACTAAATAACCTACTAATTACTACAGCACTCAACCTTCCTCATTACCTAGAGGAAAACAGTTTGGGTACTTACTTTCCTCACTTGCTTAGAGAAAAACAGCTCTTGTACTCACTTTCCTCACTTATATAGAGGAAAATAGTTTTTTTTTTATTCAGGCATGTCCAAGGGTCAGCTCCCAGTGTTCTCTCCTGTCTATCTCAGGAATCTGGGCATCTTGTGGCAATGTAGAAATTGCCTCATGTACACAGACAACCCTCTCCTCCTACCACCCAACACCACAACCTGTGAGAGATGCACATATCCAGTCAAACTGGAGGCAATGCTCTCTCCAGCCAAGACTGAACTTGACAGTCAAGAGGAGAAGGTAGATACTTGCACCACACAGTATTCATCACATAGTCTCACTAAATCTACACCACCAAAATCCACACATAGAAACACAAAAACATTCACGGAGGCTCTCAATAATAATCTGCTCAAGCAACAGAGACCTCCAAAGCAGAAATGCAAGCAACCTCCACCCCCCAACACAACCCAAATGACACATAGCCCGCAGACTCAGTGTGCCACTCAACCACAGCCAATAAGGCAAAACAACGTACCCAACACACTAGTCATAGGCAACTCTATAGTCAGGCACACTGATGTCCCACTCACCAGGCTAAACAAGGAGAAGGTTACTGTCGGCTGCCAGGATCCGCCACATAACTCACGCACTCAGGTCACTCCACAACAAGTACAAATATGACTCTGGCATTTTCCATGTTGGTGTGAATGACCTGAGACGTACATCCCTGGACTACATGAAAAGAGACATGGAAGAGCTCTCCGATCTTGTAGCCCAATGATTGACTTCAACAATTGGCTAAGCTTCTGGTGCCATTCTAAAGGGATCCAGTATCTGTCTGCCTATGGTCGACAGACCACGATGCTTTGCCAGAGATGGCCTGCATCTGTCACCCCTGGGATTCCGGATACTGGCTAAGGTTCTTGCCGCCCCTATAGTGCCTTTTTTAGGCAAGGTAACAGGAACAGACAAGCAAAAACTGAGGGTGATGCTACTCAATGCTAGAAGTCTAAATCTCAAAATGCACTCACTCGAGGCACTCCTTAAAATGGAGAACATCGATATCTGTGCAGTGACTGAGACCTGGTTCAGGGCTCCAGAGAGCACCTCTGCACTACCAGGCTATAACTCATACCACACTTTTCGGCCATGTAACCTGGACCGGAACATCAAAGGCGGAGGTGTGTCCATATTCATTAAGGATATCCACACCTCCAGGCTAGTTGCTCAGCATAATGCATCCGAGGTTATCCAAGTGCAACTAACTCTGGGCAAAACTGCAATCCAAATTGTAGCTTGCTACAGATCACCCACCATGCCCCAGGATTCCCACTGCTCTTTCCTTGATGTACTGGAAAATATTAGGGTTCAACCAAACACCCTAATAATGGGCGATTCCAACTACCCCACCATTAACTGGGAAAACTACTCATGTACCAACTCCTTCGCTCAACGTTTTCTGGAATTCATAAACTCCAATGCCCTGGATCAACTTATCCACACCCCTACCAGGGGCAGCAATATTCTAGATCTAGTCATTACCAATATGAGTGACCGGTGTTCCACACCTGAAGTCAATGCCTCATTGGTCCAATCCGACCATAAGCTAATCACCCTAGATATCTACATCCTGCCTCCACCCCCCATTAAGGAAACCATGGTAAAAAATTTCTCAAAGCCAACTTCATGCTTCTTAAGGCAGAAGTAGTGAACTTTGACACCCATGCAGATGGACAATGCACTTACGACTACTGAATCCTACACAATTTCACTTTATAAGCACTTACATGAGTGCATGGATCGTGCTATCCCAAACAAAACCAAGACACTATCCTCCAAAAAAAGGAAGCCAATCTGGTGGTCCCCTGCCATAAACAAACTATACAACAGAAGGAAGAAACTCTTCCAAAAGAGAGTAAAATCCCACGAGTGATAGAGCTCCCTGGTCAGCCTCAGTAAGAAGCTGCGATCCCTGATAAAATCCTCCAAAGCTAGTTACGAAAACAAAATTGCCACTGATTCTAAAGACAACCAGAAAGCATTCTATAGCTATGTCAAGAATCTCAATGGCAACACTCAGATCTGCTCTGAGTTACAGCACAATGGCACTAAATATACAGACCCAACTGATATTGCCAACATCCTGGCAGATAGGTTCAGTGCTAACTTTACCCCCCTCTCACCCCCTAAAGAGTCCATCTCTATACCGGAAGAATGCAAAGTTCCTGTAATCACAGCTGCACAGGTAAAAACCACACTCTCCAAAGCCAAGAACACAGCATCCATGGGACCAGACAACATCCCAGGCTGTGTTCTACACGAACTACAGAATGAACTGGCACCCCACCTAAGTACCATGTTCAATCATAGCCTCACCTCAGGCTTTGTGCCTGCTGAATGGCGCACAGCAGCGGTTATCCCACTCCACAAGGGGGGAGCCACCACGGACCCTGGGAACTACCGCCCCATTAGCCTGACGAGCCTGGTCTGCAAGGCCATGGAACGTATCATCATGTAACTTATAAACAAAGACATTGGTAATCTCCAAACTCTGGATCCCACCCAGTTCGGGTTTGTAAAAGGCAGATCATGTCTCCTAAACCTGATAGACTTCTTTGAAGCAGTCACCAAAGCCGTAGACAAGGGTAAGGTGGCTCACACAGCCTATCTAGATCTTGCCAAGGCTTTCAACACCATCCCCCACTCTGGAATTATAGATAAACTCACTAAACTAGGTATAAATCCCTATGTCACAAGATGGGCTGCCAACTGGCTCACTGACAGAACCCACACTTTGAAAGTAGCAGACTCCAAATCCAACTTCAGACCAGTGACAAGTGGAGTACCACAGGGTTCAGTCCTGGGTCCTCTCCTGTTTGGTATCTACTTCTCTGAAGTACAGGCTAACACAGAAGGTCTTTGGCTAACAAAGTTCGCAGATGACTGCAAACTAGGAGCCATAATCAAAACTCCTAATGATGTGGACATCCTACAAAAGGGCCTCACTGAGACAGAAGCGTGGTGCCAAAGCCATGGCCTCAAGCTCAGTGCCAAAAAGTGCATTGTCATCCCCTTTGGTAAAAACTCTGTACCCATGAACTACAACATAGGCGGTAGTATACTTAACACCAAAAGTGTGATGAGACCTTGGGACATAGGTGGACAGTAGTCTCTCCTTTGATAATCACATTGCCACAGTAGTCAGGAAATCCTTCTACTTGGCACACCTCATCACAAAAGGTTTCTCATCCAGAAAAAAGAGGTCATTGTTCCCCTCTACTCATCACTCATTAGACCCATTATAGAGTACAACGCCCCTTTTGGTATGTACCTCACAAGACATCTACAACAACTGGAAAGGCCGCAGAAATACCTCACAAAGAGGATTACCGGCCTCAAACAGATGCCCTACGCAGACCGTCTCAAAAAACTCCAGCTTTACTCCGTCGCATATCACCTACTCAGAGGTGATCTCTGCCTAACATACAAAGCTATGTCAAACCCAGAGCTGTTGGACATGCTCCACTTAAAGAAATCCCAATCCCTCCGAGCTACACGCTCTAGGGACCTAAACCTTGTCACCACAGTAAACAGAACATGCCTGAGGGATAGATTCCTGTCCCAGAGACTTCCTACACTCTGGAATAAACTATGTATCTATATCAAACAAAGCTCCTCATTAACACTCTTCAAGAAAAATCTTGATGATTGGATGGGAAATAGGAAATTCACCCCAGGGATCACCTCTGTGGCTCTGCTCGACAGTGGCACAGGAAAATAATTTTCTTGGGTGCCAAAAGCCAGGGTACCTTTTTGGCTGGGCTTGTATAGGCCCCAGGGCCAGTAGCCTAGTACCTACCTATGAACCTATTCCCCAGTGGGGTTTGTTTTTAGTGTTTGTTTTTGGTTTATTTCTGGTAGGTATGGCAGCTTCTGTGCAGCTGTTCACGTTTGTATAGTGACTGAATAATTCTTCATAGGTGGCTGTGGACTTGGGGTTGGGGGAGCCTTCAATTTTGAGATTGTCACTTATCAGGAAGTAGTTTGGGTTTGAGCCCTCCCCCCTCCCCCCCAAAAGGAGAGATATCTATTCCAGAGGATTGTAGCCCCCCAAACATCTCCAACGCCCAGGTGAGAACTGCCCTCACTAAGGCAAAAAACACAGCATCCATGGGACCGGATGGTGTCCCCGGCTGTGTGCTTCATGAACTCAACGAGGAATTAAACCCACAGTTAGGACAGCTGTTTAATCTTAGCCTCACCTCAGGATACGTACCCAAGGAGTGGCGCACGGCGACTGTGGTCCCACTTCATAAGGGCGGTGCCTCCACAGACCCTGGAAATTACCACCCCATTAGCTTGACAAGCCTTATCTGCAAAGCCATGGAGAGGATCATAATGGAACTCATAAATAAAGACATAGGGAACTTGCAGACTTTGGATCCAACCCAGTTTGGCTTTGTCAAAGGCAGATCCTGCCTCTTAAACTTGGTTGACTTTATCGAGACAGTCACCAAGGCCATTGATGAGGGAAAGGCAGTCCATACAGCCTACCTCGACCTGGCAAAGGCCTTCGACACAATACCCCACTCAGGTATCATCGAAAAACTCATCAGCTTGAATGTAAACCCATACATCACAAGATGGGTTGCAAACTGGCTAAGCGACAGAACCCACAGGGTCAGAGTTGCTGGAGCCATGCAAGACTCAAAGCCTGTCACAAGTGGTGTCCCACAGGGCTCAGTCCTGGGTCCACTCTTGTTCGGCATCTACTTTTCTGAAGTACAAGCAAACACAGGAGGGTTATGGCTGACAAAGTTTGCAGATGACTGCAAACTGGGCCATAGTCGAAAACACATCTGACACAGATATCCTCCAGAAGGGCCTCACAGAAACGGATAACTGGTGCCAGAGCCATGGCCTGAAGTTAAACGCCAAAAAATGCATAGTCATACCCTTCGGGAAAAACAAGGTTACCCCTAGCTACCATATAGGTGACAATCCACTGAGCACAGAAAAGTCATCCGGGATCTGGGGACCCAAGTTGACAGTAGTCTTCGTTTGACACTCATGTTGCTAAAGTAGTTAGGAAAACCTTCTATATCGCCCACCTGATCATGAAGGGATTCACATCTAGATCAAGGGAGGTCATCGTCCCCTGTACTCATCACTCATTAGACCTATGATTGAGTACAATGCCCGCTTGGAATGTATCTGACCAGACACCTGATGCAGCTTGAAAGGCCCCAAAAGTTCCTCACCAAAAGGATAAAGGGTCTCAAAAATATGTCTTATGCTGCCCGACTGAAAGAACTCCAGCTTTATTCAGTCTCATACCGCTTGCTCAGAGGTGACCTGTGCCTGACATATAAGGCCATGTCAAACCCAGATTTGATGAATATGCTTCACCTCAAAAAATCTAGATCCTTCAGAACCACAAGGGCAGGAGACTTAAACCTTGACACGGTTATAAATAGAACGTGCTGGAGGGACAGATTCATCACCCAGAGACTCCCTATGCTGTGGAACAAAATCCCGGTACATGTGAGGCAGAGCACCTCGCTGGCCTTGTTCAAGAGGAATCTTGACCAATGGATGGGAGATCGCAGATATACCCCAGGGATTACTTCAGTGTCACTGCTTGACAGAGGCACAGAAAAATGATAGGCATAGTTTTTATTCAAACTAAAGGGGTGGCGAAAGCCACATAACTATGGGCTAGGCTTATAAATGCCCTTGGGCAGATAGCCTAGTATGAACCTATGAACCTATGAACCTATCAGCAGCTCCTAATAATGTTTTAGCTGGATTTTCTGGGTTGAAATTTTACTTCAAATAAGACAGCTTTGTGATTAGATCTCACTTGTAGGAATGTGACCATGGGGTGGTGAAACACTCTCTCTCATGTTGGTGAGTAGCAGATCCATTATGTTTGATCTGCTGGTTGGAGTGTGCACTATCTGTTCCTGGGTGTTTGCGTTAATAAAGTCCAGGAAGTGTTATGCCTGTGAGTTTGAGGCAGTGTATGTTTCCCGGTCTATAGAGGGGGGTAGTTAGTCACCCATGAATAGGGTATTTGGTTGGATGGTGTATGTCTCTAGTAGGTTTAGGTAAAAGTTGTGAAACTCTAGGGGCTTAGATGGTGACCTGTAGCTAGCCATGATATGGTGAAAGACCTTACATGTGGTGACTTGCACATGGATGAGCTCCGTGGCATCATCCTGTTTAACCAACCTGTAGGTATGTTTGTAGCTAACACAGATCGAAACACGTCCACCTTTGTCCCCAGTCTGTGCTGTTGTTGGTCTAAATGTGTGGAAGGCACTGTAGCCTTGCACTTCTGGAGTAGTTTCTGCCACTTTAAACCAAGTGGTGGTCGTGGCACAGAAGTCTACATTTCTCCAGAGTGAGGAGAGCTTCAAAGGTGTGGAGCTTTTTGTTTAGGTTCCTTGAAAGGTGTGGAGCTTTTTGTTTAGGTTCCAAGTATTGAGTAATAAGACCTTAAGGTTGCTTTTAGACTTTTTCACCACATTGATAGTTTTGTCTTTTTGGCATTGCTTAAAAAGGCATTAAGGGGGTTGATAAAGTTTTAGCCAACATTCAGAAGTCTGGAGGAAGAGATGCAACTCATCCTTGGTAATGCAGCATGTTTTTTTGACCATGTTCTGCCATGCTGACAGATATTGGCTTCCCCCTGGAGTGACACCAGAAACTCAGCCAGTTATTAAAATCAATTATTTTATGTTCATAAGCCAGTTATTAAAAATCAATCATTTTATGTTTATACTGTCTGAAACTAAACCACTTATTAAAACCAATATCCATACACGATGCAGGAGTGCTATTCCATGCAAGAACCAAACACCAGTCAGAGTAAGGTAATAAGTGCTTTTGTTCCCTTTATTTGCAATCAAGAAAACGGAACTTCATCAGATACAATAACCTTACCCACTTCCCCCTTTTAATACAATTTACATGTATTATTTGCACCAATAGAAAGAGTTTACACTTTTTACATTCCCCTTTAAATGTTTTCTTCACGTTTTTAAAAATCCATGTTTTCGAAAACAGACTAAGTTTCCAAATACTTGTTTAAAAATCACATTGTTAGAATCAAATCATCTAAAATTCATAACTTAATGAGAAACTTCTTTAAAAACGTATGTATACTTATTTACATTTAATTGTATTGACAATGGTGTATCATTTCTTACTATCAGATCACTTCTGCCTTTAAGTGCAGCAAACTACTGATGGACATTCTGTCATTAATTCCAGGGAATACAGTAGCATTTAACAAAACCTGCCAATATGTTTCCCTGTATTCCAAGAAGCAGGACAAATTACCCCCTCTCTCCTGTCTGCCCACCTTTTCCAATACACAGAAAAGGAACTTTTTTAAATCCTTACATCCTAAACTATGTCTGAGCAGGGCGTTGGTTTTGTCCTGTCTCCTTATTGCATACACATAATGATAAATTCTCTTTTAATTTGTTTTCCGTGTTTCCTATATAGTATGCATAGCATTTCTGGCACAGGGCTATGTATACTACTCCCTTCGTATTACAGTTGCAGTTTCCTTGAGCTGGAATGATCCTTTTGTAGCCTTCTCTAACTGTGTTCCTACTTTCATAGCTGCACCTATACTCCCTACATCCATTACATTTCCTCATCCTTCATGTGGGTATCATGTCCTTATCTTTTTTCTTTCAAACAAATTCTTAATGTTAGGTCCCCTTCTGAATACTACTTTTGGATTGTTGCCCAATTTTTCCATTAATCCAAATGCCCCAAAAATACAATTCCAATTCTTTTCCAGCATTTTGCGTACTTCTGAACTGTCTTGATCAAATGTTAACACACAACAGCTTGCTTCACATTGTTTTGTTCACACCTATCAAACTCTCTGGATTTTTCAACAATGGGGGGTAACACTCATCTCTTTTATTCACTACATAGTTCTTTTTTCCTTCCAGTACACTCATAGGGTAACCCCTTACTCTGAACATTTCCTTTAGTTCTTCCAACTGTTCCCTGAACTTGTTCTCATCAGTGGTTAATCTCTATATTCTAATCATCTGACCCTTTACCAAATTTCTTTTTTGTCAGAAGGGGTGGTCACTTTCAAAGTGTAGGAAGCAATTTGAGTAGTTGGGCTTCCTTTTATAAACAGGATTCATAACACCCTTTCCTTTTATTTTTGTACAGGTGAATGTCTGAATAATTAACTGCTTCACCCTCTATTTTACTAGTGAAGCTTAAAATACTGTGGAGGTGCTAATGTACTCTAGGGATTCTTTTATCTCTTCTGTCCCACCTTCCCGTAGTATTAAGATGTCGTCCAGGAATCTGTAGTATCTGTAAATGTTTTTCCTAAACCTGGAACTCAACACATATTTAGTTTCCCATTGCCAAAGTATGATATTGGCAAACACCAGTGCCACTGCTGCACCCATTACTACACCCCAAATTTGTTTAAAATATTCTCCCTGGAACCATGCAAAATTGTTTTTTAAAACTAGTTCCATGAGGGTATTCAGTACATAGATTTTGTCACGTGAGAGTCTAGTTCCTTCCTTCAAGGGTTCCTGAAAGTACTCCATTCCTTCCTCGTGTGGTATGCTCAAAAATAGGTCCCTGACAATCTGTGCTTAAAAAAAGTAATATTTTCTTAAAACTCATTTCAGCCATACATTTTACTAGGTGCCAGGAATCCTTTAACACATTATTTTATCTTCAAAGAATCCCTTTAAGTGGAAAGCTAACATTTTTGCTAAGGGTTCTGTTTGGATTTTTATATGCCTTTCCGCTTATTCCCAAGTTATTACAGAAAGCAAAGTTGTTGGAGACCAAGATAATCCTAATTGCTCTCTCTTGGCTTTGTCAGATCTGGTTTCCCTTTTTACAGCCTCATCCTCCCGGACAAACCATGGATTCTGGACCCCGGTTCCAGATTTACTGATACATCCATCGGAAATGGTATATCCCAGCCTTCACAACCTCAGGTTGACAGCATGAGTGCTTCAGTTCACTTGATTACCAGGTTTCTCTATCTGTTGTCTCCGGTAAAATGTATTCTGCTGTCCTCCCATAAAACTTCCACACGTAAGACATATAACAGCAAATGGAATAGGTTTGCAGTCTGGGCGACTGATAACAGGTAGATCTCTTTTTAGCGCCCATCCATACTATACTGGAATTTCTAACAAAGCTTTTTCGTGAAGGTGCAGCTGCATCTACTATTAAGGTCCAACTAGCAACAATTTCAAATTACCATGTTGGAGAGAATGGTTCCTCTGTTGTGTTGCACAGACTCTGCAGAGCCTTTTTGAAGGTAACAACCATGATTAGACCTCCATATAAAAGTCCAGCTCCCCCCTGGGATCTCAACTTCATTTTAACAAATATCTGTTTCCCCTTTGAACCTTCAGCAACATGTAATTTAAAATTTTTGTCTTGAAAAACACTTTTCTTGGTAGCTATCACCTCAGCCAGAAGAATATCAGAACTGCAGGCTCTGTCGTTCAAACATCCATATTTAATTTTTCATAAGGATAGAGTTTTCTTTACGTACCAGTCCTTCATTCCTCCCAAAGTTGCATCGGAAAACGACCTGAACCAAACTATTGAGTTACCCGTTTTCTTTCCTGATTATCAAAACAGACATATACTGTTTCCATCTTCTAGATGTACATAGACAGTTGCGTTTCTACTTGCACAGAACTTCAGAGTTTAGAAAATCGGATCAACGTTTTGTATCTTAATCTGAGACTAGGAAAGGTCTACCAGTCTCAAAAGTTACATTGTCTGGATGGCTCGCCCTTTGTATATCTTACATCTACTCCTCAAAAAGCAAACCTCTTCCTTTTCCTGTTAAAGCACATTCCACCAGATCAGTCGCCACTTCAGCAGCCTTTCAAGCAAGGCTTTCATGGGACGATATCTGTGCTGTAGCAACATGGGCTAAGCTGCATACCTTTATTACTTATTACAGAGTGGATTTGGCCTCCAGGAGTAGGGCCTCCTTTGGTTCTATGGTTCTGAAGAATATTGTTCCATAAGCCACCCAGGAATTACATTGAGTGGGATGTGGTCCCATCATTGGCAATAAAGGCAAGCTTGACAACAACAACACATAAAGCAGTTATGTTCTTACCATAATGTTCCATGTGTGTTGTCCATCTTGACCTTTATTCTCACAACCCTGCCCTCCACCCCCCTCCTGGAAGACTAAATGGGCTATGGTTTCATGGGTCTCTATAGCCTCAGAGGTTCTGTTATTGATCTGATGCTGTCCATGTCAATAGTGATCACGGTTGGCTCTTGGATCCAAGCCGGCAATGCAAGTGACAACTCTTGAGCTCAAGCTCCTCCCCTCCCAAGATCTCCTGCTACCCATAATCCTCAGATCTCATTTGCCGCAATTTGCTAGTGGACGTGCTCTCTGATGCTCAAGCTTCATTTAAAGATATGCGATTCCTTTTTTTGTATTTTCTTGGGATTTTTTCTTTCCTTTTTCTATTTTTTATCTTTAGTAGCTGGTTTCCACCCTTCCATTAGCCTTTGGTCAGTCTGTTCCCCGGTCCCCGCCTTGTTCTCTCAATGGTAGTTTCCTTCCCTCTTCTCCTTTCCGTGTGTGTGTGTGTGTGTGTGTGTGTGTGTGTCGTAGGATGCCTGACTAACCCTCCGGGTTCAGATTCTGCTGCTCATGTGGTTGGAAGGTAGCTCCTGCCGACATGCATGAGGAGTGCATCTACTCTGTAGGAGAGCCCCATTTAGAAGTTGAATGTGATATCTATGCAGGATTCAACCCTAGGGCTCTCCTAGACTGTAGAAATAAGCTTTTACTTAAAGGGCTTGCTAAAGGGGGTCCCCTGGTCTCGTGTTCCCCCCTGTTAAGTCCCCTTGAATCCCAAGAGGAAGCCCTCTTCCTCTCGGGACTCCCATGCAAAAAGGCCTAGGCTCTCGAATCCCGGTTCCAAGATCTGAGCCCAGCCTCGGGGGCCTCTGCTCGGGGGTCTTCAGCTCTGAGAACCTCAGCTCCCCCCGTCGGATCAGAGTCCTCAGAGACTCGAAGGTCCTTGGATCTGATCAGGTCCAACCCCCCCCCCTCTGATCTGACTGATCCATCTGATCCATCCGTGGGGTCCTTACTGCCCTCGGATCCATCCAGGCCTTCAGACCTGATTGCTTCCATGGGGCCTATCCTTATTGATGACACCCCAGCCACTACTAGGAAGTCAGATCCAAAACAGTCCAGTAGGTCCTTCTCCAGAGACCGCAGACCTTTGGCTCGGTCAGAATATTCTTCCATTTCCTCCAGGTCTTTCAGAAGTTTGCGCCCTTCAGACATGGACCAGATGATGAGGATCTTCCTCAAAGCCCAAATTGAACTTTGCTTGTTAACGTCCCCTAGCCACTTGCTGAGGGGCTCTTCACCTTTGTCAGAACTCCTGTCTCCTCATCCAACTCATGCGAGTTTGGTTCCCCAGGGTCAGAGTATGTCCAGGGAGAGGCCATCTGTGTCGGGTAGTGTTACCATGCCCACATTGTCTGGGTCCCTGGAGGGTTCAACTCCGTTGACCGTGGAGCTGAGAAGTCCACAGGGGCCACCGGGGTGGGAGATCTGGTCCAGAGTTTTCAGACCCTTCCCTTTGTGGCATCTGCTTTGGACAGCTCAGGAACGATATCATCCAGGGACTTCTGTGATTTGTCAGGCTCCCCCCTTCCATTCTGGCCGGCTTTACCTGGCAGGGATGAGGGTAGGGCTTCCTCCAGCCCATCAGCGTTCCTGGCGATAGAAAGGACCATCTCCAGATGGTCAGCAGCCTCAATCTCTGTTTGGAACCCCCCCGCCTTGTTCTACTTTGGGTGGCAAGTCGTTATCTGTTCGGGGTCAGCCCTCCCATGAGCAACTTCAGAAGGGCATTACCCCCATCGGGGTACCCTCATAGTCAGAGTTCTCCCCAGACCCCATGATGGAGGAGCCTCCCCGGAAAAGGATGTGCAAGAGGAGGCACTTGAACTCCCCTCGAGAGTCCCTCAGTGAGGGCATGGATTTCGAGGAATGAATGGGTCCCCCAGACTTCCATCCAAGGAGGTGTCC
The DNA here is from genome assembly GCF_019279795.1 of Protopterus annectens. Lineage (NCBI taxonomy): Eukaryota > Metazoa > Chordata > Ceratodontiformes > Protopteridae > Protopterus > Protopterus annectens. The sequence continues at coordinate 1,801,805,001 of NC_056744.1, forward strand.
TTTGGGGACATCCTAAAGATTCTGAAAGAGCAGGGTTGTTGATCTCCCCCTACCACATCCTCTGAGGAATCCATGTTCCTGAAGGCCTTTGGGACATTCCCATCTTCCTCCTGGTGTCTCCCCCATCAAATGAGCTTGTACAGCTCATTTCCAGTAGGGTGTGGAAGGAGCCAGACACAGTAGAACCAGTCCCTAAGAGAGCGGACAAATTCCTAAGTCCACCTAAGGATAAAGCCTTTTGGAGCAAGGTTATCCCAGTTGATGCCATTGTGGTTGCTGCAGCCACCAAAAAGGAGCTCGAGGAACAGAGCTATATGGTCCATCCCCCAAATAGAGAGTCCATGGAGATTGGGAAGAGCGTGTATGCCTTAGCTATGTTCGGACTTAGGACTACAATTTACATGGCACACTTCACACAGCTGCAGAGGAATTTGGTGTCAAAACATTCCTCTTCCCGTTCAGAGTTGCTTCTTCTGGAGAGCCTTAAGCTAGTCTCTCCGAAGCTTTTTACTCTCACATCCCTTGCCAATGCCTCGATGAAGTTGATATCTGATGCAGCTGAGGCCATGCCTTGAGCAGTGGGCACAAGCATTGCTATTGGGCACCATACCTGGCTTCAACTTTGCGGTGGTGGTGCTGCGGTAGCGTTGTCACCTCACAGTCAGACGCTGTACAATTCGATTCTCAGCTAGAGCGTCTTCTGCGTGGAGACATGCATGAATGGGCGTACCTTCGTTGAAGGTTGTGCATCAGGGCTGGTAACTCTGCACGTAAAAAATCAACTACCAATCATTAGCGGACTGGAGTTCCGCTGTGGCGACCCCTAACCCGGAAAAGCCACAAGAAACAACAACCTGGTTTCACCTTTGCAGGTTTGTGGATAACTTCAAGGCACCCTGTACCAATGCTCCGTTTGATGTATCTCCTTTGTTTGGTCTGGTTCTTCCATCAAGGAAACCTTGATCCACAGCGAGCAGGAGGGAAAGACTTTGTTCGCATTTGGGATAAAGTTTTCGACTCCACAGCATTCTTTCTCCATGAATCAGTGGGGTAATAAGAAACTGCGGTTCCACAGGGCTCAATCTTCCTTCCAAGATGATCCTCAGGAATCCACTTCTTCCAGCCAGGGAAGAGGATTTGATAAGACGTTGCCCTAGAGGCAGAGGAAGTCTGCAAAATCAGGGCTCCCAAGAACCCTTCTGTGAGAAGCCCCCACAGCTCCCCCTGACTGTCCTTCCCTGGAGTAATTTGAGGGGGGGGGCAAATCTCCTTGCACCCCTTGGCTTAGGCTGCTGTTACCTCAGATCAGTGGGTGCTAAGCATTGTGCCTAAGGGGATAATTCATATCCTTCGATCAGCCCCCTCCAATTCAGAAGTCACTTCCGGACATTCCACCCTGCCAAAGGCAGTTAGCTCTTGCAGAGGTTCAAGACCTTCTTCAAAAAAGAGCTACCCAGGAGGTCCTAACAGGACAACTAGGGTCAGGAACCTACTCTCGCTTCTTTTTAGTGCCCAAGAAAACCGGTGACCTGCATCCCATTCTGGACCTCAGCATTTTGAATTTGTCAGTCAAGAAGTTGAAGTTCTGGATGGCCACTGTTCAGTCCATTCTTCCAGTTCTCTGCAAGGATGATTGGATCTACTTGGTGGAGGATGCGTACTTTCACATAAAAGTCAACAGACACTCCAGGAGGTACCTGCGCTTCCGGCTGGGGGCCAGTCACTATCAGTTCTGAGCCCCCGCCCTTCAACCTCACTTCAGCCCCCCGGGTGTTCACCAAATGTATGGCAGTGGTAGCAGCCCATCTCTGGCTGCAGGGGTTTCAGGTCTTTCCATACCTGGATGATTGGCTCCTTACGGCTCACACAAGGCATCAACTCGCTTGAGCCACAGATTGCACTCTCGGCCTCTTTCGAGACCTGGACATCGCAGTCAACCTTCCCAAATCTCATCTTGCTCTGTGCCAGAGGTTGGAATTTATAGGGGTTCTTCTGGACGTTGTCTGAGACTGCAGCTCTTTCCCACCGCATGGTAGACACAGTTCGGGAACAAGTCCGCCTTCTTCTGGATCGGGAGTGTGTTCCTGCCCATTTGATCCAACAAGCCTTCGGTTTCATGGTGGTGGCAGTTCAATTGGTTCCCTATGCCAGGTATCCCATGCAAGTTCTTCAATGAACCCTTGCGGTGCAGGGGTCTGCTCATTTTCATCCTGTGTCCATGGCAGTCAGGGTGTCTCAGGTTTGTCTGTGTCACTTAGCATGGTGGGTGCAGTCCAAAGACCTTTTGCTAGGGAGACCTTTTTGTCTTCCCCAGCCCCAGGCCACTGTGACCACTGATGCATTTCTCTTGGGGTGTGGGGGCATTTTCAGGGAAGGACAGTCCAAGGCACCTGGTCCCCATCAGAGACCAAGTTGCACATCAGTGTCCTAGAGTTGAAGAGCAGTCCTCCTCTCATTGCAAGCCTTCCAGGACTATCTCTCTCTCGGGACTTTGGTAATTCAGACAGACAACCTGTCGGTAGTCTGGTACATTAAAAAACAGGGGGGAACACCGCTGTGCAGAGAGGCCATGAGAGTGCGGAAATGGACGATGTCTTCCAGGCGCTTTCTGCTTGCAACGCATATTCACGATGATTCCAACATATTGGCAGACAGGCTCAGCAGATCTATCCTGAGCCCCCACGAGTGGTCCCTGAATCAGTCAGTGGAGAATCAGATTTTTGACTGTTGCGGTCTCCCTTGCTACGATCTGTTTACCTCCCCGATCAATCACTAATGCAGCAAATACTTTGCCCTGAACCCTCCAGGTAGGCTCTGGCCCACGATTGGCTGCCAGGTCTTCTGTGTGCCTTTCCTCCAGCTACCATCATTCCAAAAATCTTACAGAAAGTCTGTTGCCTGAAGGCTCATTTCATCCTCATTGTCTCCCCCCTCTGGCCTCGTCAGACATGAATTCTCCCTCCTTTGCTCTCATCTGAAATATCCACCTTGGATATTAGATCCAGCCCAGGGTCGTATTTCCCATCCCTGAGGGCTTCCTCTTCCCAACCTCCAGTTCCAGTGATTGTCAGCTAGCTTAAACTGCCTTCTCCTGTGAAGGACATTATTTTAGCCTCCCAAAAGCCTTCTACTAAAAAAGTTTATTCCAGCAATTGGAAGAGATTCGCTGTTTGGGCTTGTCAGCATGACATAGATCTATTTTCAGCCTCTATTCCTGACATTTTATTGTTCCTTTCCTCTCTGTTTCAACAAAGGACTAGCTTCTTGATGATTAAACTTCAGTTGGCGGCTATATCCAACTTCCACTTAAGTGAATGCCCCACGTTGTCTTCTTGGCTGTGCAAGGCATTTCTTAAGGAAGTTTTCTTGCTCAGGCCTCCTTTCAAAGATCCTTCTCCTCCTTGGGATTTTACTTTGGTGCTGCAGTCCCTGACACAACCTCCCCTTGAGACTGGGGCTAAGTGTGAAATTAATTTCTGCCTTGGAAGATGCAATTTTAGGTGGCTATTACCTTAGCCAAGAGGGTTTCTGAATTGCAGGCTGTTTGCATCAAAGCCCCTTCATGTTTTTTTCACAGGCATAGGGTATCTCTCAGAGCCAGTCCTTCATTCTTTCTGAAAGTAGCCTCAGAGGCTAATCTTAATCAGTCAGTTGAACTGCCCATCTTTTTTCACAATTTTTCGAACAAATTCCCAATTTTTCGAACAAAAAGGAGTACAAACTGCATTGCCTGGACGTGCATAGGCAGCTATGTTTCTATTTAAAGAGAACTGAGAATTTTTGAAAATCAGATCAACTTTTCGTGGCATAGTCTCAGGCCAGGAAAGGTCAGGCCATTTCCAAGGTTTCTGTTTCTTGTTGAATCACTTGTTGTATAGCTCACATTTATGAAAGCAACCACATTGAACCTCCCAAGCCAGTTAAAGCCAATTCTACTAGGTCGGTGGCCACTTCTTCTGCCTTCTGGGCAAGGACTTCCTTGGATGACATTTGTGCTGCTGCTACTTGGTCAAATCCCATACCTTTGTAACACAATGTAGTTATCATTCTAAGCCTTTTGGTTTAAGCACTTGGGCTTCAGACCAGTTGTTTTACATTAAGAAGGTTTGTGGTCTGCACTCTTGTGAGAGGAGAGGCTGGACTCTGCCCTTCTGAGCTGGGAATTTCTGGTTAGAGGCTTATAGTGCCTGCATATCTGAACTGTTTCTTACTGAAATTGGTGTGCCTTGTTTGCTGTCACATAAACTAGATTCAGGCCTGATGAATTTAGCTTTGTTTGTATAACTTGACCACTAATCAAGGCCTTCTTTTTTGGAGAAGGTTGCCCTGCACCGCAGTGGCTGGAGTGTGCAGTTAGAACTTGCCTGATTGAAGACTACATGAACAGGGCTCAGACTACATGAACAGGGCTCAGTTTTGAGATTTTTTTACTGGTTAATTGGGTAATTTGTTTAAAAGCCTTTTCTGATTGCTTGTAGTCATCTAAAGCTGTTTTAAGTGCATTTTTTACTGTTTTTGCCTTATCTTTAAAAAAAAAAAAAAAACGTTTCTTTGCTTTCTACCTTTCTAAGCTAGTATAGTCGAGTTTTCAGGCTAGTGCTGAATTCAGGGCTGTGTTACAAGTTCCTGAGTTGCTCATACCTTACTTGGATAGAAGGAGGTTTCTCTGTTCACCTGTGAGAGAGGGAGCTTTGAGCAGTCATCTGTCCCTGGAGGAGTGGTTCCAGCCCAGAAGTTAGTAGTTTATAGGTAATTTTGGGCTAATTTCTATCTCTTTCATTTCCCTGCTGTAAAAACCACGTTTGCATGGTTTTGCACATCCGGGCAGCGCTGGTTAGCTAAGGCTAAATTATTCCCTTCAGTTTTTCCCTTGAAAGTAGTCTAATGCTCATCTTAAGCACTTAAAAAGCATCCTACAGTCCAGCACTTGCTCAGACCTAATAGCAAGCACTAATATACCCCGACACTTGATTGCCCAACAGGGCAAGGCTCATTATTCACCCCTCACCAACCAAGCAGCTCACCCTACTATTCAGGCATGACCAAAGGGCAATTTCAGGTATACTCTCCAGTCCAGCTGGTGAACCTGGGTATCCTGAGGCAATGTTACAACTGCCTCATGTACACAGACAACCCTCTCTTCCTTCCACAAAACATTAACATATGCGAGAGATGCAATTCTATAGCTAAATTAGAGATTAAGCTCTCTCCACCCAAGACTGGAACAGGCAGTCATGAGGTGAAGGTTAACACTTGCACCACACCTCCAGCCTCAAATAGACATACTAAACCAGCACTGGCAAAAAATACACATATATACACAAAATCATACTCGGAGGCTCTAAATAAAAACCTGCAAAAGCATTAGAGACCTCCAGAGTAGACACCCAAAAAACCTGCACCTCCCGTCACAAACCAGACAACACATAAAACACAAAATCAGTGTGCTGCACAATCACAGCCCTTAAGGTGAAATAACATACCTAACACACTAGTAATAGGCGACTCTATAGTCAGGCACACTGACGTCCCACTCACTAGGCTGGACAAGGAGACAAAGGTTGCTATTAGCTGCCTGTCGGGAGTCAGAATCCGCCACATAACACAAGCACTCAGGTCACTCCAGAACAAGTACAAACATGACTATGTCATTGTTCATGTTGGTGTGAATGACCTGAGACGTACCTCTCTGGACTACATGAAAAAAGACATGGAAGAGCTCTCTGATCATGTAGCCCAGGCAGGTATGACACTGACCCTGAGTAGCATCCTGCCCTCACCAAGAATGATACCGCAGTATAAAGAAAAAATGATCAGTTTCAGCAATTGGCTAAGCTTCTGGGGTCATTCAAAGGGGATCCAGTGTCTGTCAGCCTGGGACGACATGCTTGACAAGCCTCGTTGCTTCGCAAGAGACGCCTTGCACCTGTCACCCCTAGGCTTTCGAATACTGGCCACGGCTCTTGCTGCCCCCATAGTGCCTTTTTTAGGCAAGGCTCAAAAGTCAAACCCACCTCCGTAAACAGCACAAATAAAAAAATGAGGGTTGTGCTACTCAATGGCAGGAGTTTAAATCTCAAAATGCACACGCTCGAAGCACTCCTCAGTATGGAGTACGTCGACATCTGTGCAGTAACTGAAACCTGGTTCAAGGCTCCACAGAGCACCCCAGCACTACCGGGCTACAACTCCTACCACACACTTCGGCCACAGAACATGGACCGAAACACAAAAGGGGGGGTGTATCCATATTCATCAAGGATACCTACACCTCCAGGTTAGTGGTGCAGCATGATACCTCTGAGATCATCCATATGCAATTAACATCGGGCAAATCTGCAATGCAAATTGTGGCCTGCTACAGATCACCCTCCATGACCCAGGACCACCATTCCGCCTTTCTGGAGACACTGGAAAACATGAAGGTCCTACCGAGCGCCCTGATATTGGACGATTTCAATTACCCTACCGTTAACTGGGAAAACTACTCAAGTACAAACTCCCAGGTCCAGCGCCTCCTGGATCAGCTGGTAAACTCCCCTACAAGAGGTGAAAACATATTGGACCTGGTCATCACCAACATGGGCGACAGGTGTTCCGCACTGGAGGTCAACCCGTCACTGGTTAGATCAGACCATAAACTAATCACTCTGGATGTCCACACCACACCACCACCCCCAACCAAGGAAACCACAGTGAAAAACTTTTCTATAGCAAATTTCACCTTACTTAAGACAGAGGTGGTACGTTTCACAGCCCTCACGCTAAAGTACAACAGTGTCCAAGATGCAGGAACCTTTACAAATGCACTCTACAAGGATGCATGTATTGTGCCATCCCTAGCAAAACCTAGACTCACTCCCCCTAAGAGAAGGAAACCAGTCTGGTGAACCCCTGCCATAAACAGCCTATACAACAGAAGGAGGAAACTAGTTCAGAAAAAAAGCAAATCCCAAGAAGGAAAGACATCTCTGATCAGTATCAGTAAGAAACTAAGGTCCCTCATAAAATTATCCAAGGCTAACTTCGCAATAAAAATAACCAAGGATTCGAAAGATAAACACAAAGCCTTCTTTAGCTATGTCAAGAATATAAGTGGCAACTCGCAGATATGCTCTTAGCTAGTGCAAAATAGCACAAAATATACTGAACCTACTGATATTGCCAACATTCTGGCAGATAGATTCAGTGCAAACTTCACCCCCCTCTCACCCCCAAAAGGGCCCACAACAATACCATAAAAGTGTAGTGTCCCGGAAATCACAGACGCACAGGTGAAAGCAGCCCTTTCAAAAGCCAAAAACACAGCGTCAATGGGGCCAGATAATGTCCCAGGCTGCTTCTATCATGAACTACAGAATGAACTACCCCCCCCCCCCCACACACACACACCTAAACACACTATTCAACCTCAGCCTCTCCACAGGCTACGTGCCTATAGAATGGCCCACAGCAATGGTTATTCCACTCCAGAAAGGAGGGGCCACAACTGACCCTGGTAACTATCGCCCCATAAGCCTGACTAGCCTGGTCTGCAAGGCTGTGGAGCACATCATCATGGATCTCATTAAGAAAGACATTGGTAACCTCCAAACACTTGACCCGACCCAATTTGCCTTTGTTAAGGGCAGATCATGCCTACTAAACCTGGCTGACTTCTTCAAGACAGTCACCAAGGCCATAGATGAGGGGAAGGTGGTTCACACAGCCTACCTTGACCTCGCCAAGGCTTTTGACACCATTCCCCACTCTGGTATTACAGAAAAACTCACCAGCCTGAACATAAACCCCTACGTCACGAGATGGGTTGCCAACTGGCTTACAGACTGAACTCACGCGGTAAGAATCGTGGGCTCCAGGTCCGACTCTAAACCAGTCACAAGTGGTGTCCTACAAGGCTTGGTCCTGGGATCCCTACTCAGAAGTACAGGCAAACACAGGAGGACTATGGCTAACCAAGTTCACCGATGACTGCAAACTGGGAGCCATAATTGAATTTCTGGCTGACATGGACATTCTCCAGAAGGGCTTTACTGAGATGGACACCTGGTGTCAAAGTCATGGTCTCAAGCTAAATGCCAAAAAACGCATAGTCATCCCGTTTGGGAAAAACAAAACACCCATGAATTGCCACATAGGTGGCAGCTCCTTTAATACAGAAGAGATAATAAGAGATCTGGGGACCCAGGTAGATAGTAGTCTCTCCTTTGACAATCATATTGCCAAAGTAGTTAGGAAATCCGTCTATGTAGCCCATCTAATTACTAAAGGGTTCGCATCTAGAAATAGAGGTTATAGTGCCCTTCTACTCATCACTCATCAGACCCATCATATAATACACTGCCCCATTTGGGAATGTATCTCACAAGACACTTCCAACAGCTGGAAAGACCACAAAAGTACCTCACCAAGAGGATTACTGGCCTCAAACATATGTCTTGTGCAGCCTGACTGGAAAAACTCCGTCTGTACTCAGTGGCATATCGCTTACTCAGAGGTGATCTCTGCCTGATTTACAAAGCCATGTCCAACTCAGAATTGACGGGCATGCTCCACCTAAAGAAATCCAAGTCACTGCGAGCCACTTGCTCTAGTGAGCTAAACTTCGCCACAACATTAAATAGAACATGTTGGAGGGATAGATTCTTGTCACAGAGACTCCCCATGCTTTGGAACAAAATTCCTAACTACATTAGGCAGAGCCCCTCACTAACACTCCTCAAGAGAAACCTTGACAAGTGGATAGATAACAGAAAATACACACCTGGGATCACTTCATTGGCTCTTCTTGACAGAGGTTCAGTTAATTAATCAATGGGGCGGCGAAAGCCGACACACTCTGGCTAGGCTTATAAATGCCCTTGGGCAGATAGCCTAGTACCTACCTATGAACCTATTACAAACTGGACTTGCAGTCCAGGGGTAGAGCTTCGTTTGGTTCTTCTGTGCTCCGGCATGTCCTTCCTTGAGACCTCCCAGGGTTGTGGATACCTGAGGACCCTGATCCATCCGTGATCACTAATGACACAGCATCAGATAAAGAGGAATATGTGCTATCCAGTGTCATCATTCATCACTGTTCTTCCTTGTGGGCAGTTTCACTATCCTTGTTTCTATCTAGCAAACTCTGTCTGAGGATTATGGGTAGCAGGAGTTCTTGGGAGGGAAGGCTTGAGCTTAGGAGTTGTCTCTTGCACTGCCATCTTGGATCAGAGGTCTGATCCAAGACCCATCCATGATGAGGTAATGACACTGGATAGCACAGATTCCAAATTATGGTAAGTACATAACTCTTTTGTGGAGTTTCCATATTATTGAAGAGTATAATTTCTATCTGTGTGAGCAAACAAGGTCTGAGGAAGTAGGGGAACTGCATTCTGGGTAGGGAAGAGACCCAAAAGCGCTGTTGAAGACCTCTAGCTATTGGAAAGGCCGAGATGGATCAGACTTCTCCAATCCGACCCATCAGTGAGAATAAAGGTCGAGATGGACAACTCACATGGAATGTTATGGTAAGAACATAACTTCTTTTATTCTATGTTCATACTGTCTGAATATAAGCCAGTTATTAGAATCAATCGTTTTATGTTTATACTGTCTGAAAATAAGCCAGTTATTAAAGCCAATCATTTTATGTTCATACTACGGCATCACTCTTGGTGAAGGCAGAATACTGCTCAGTGCAAGGCTCATACCTCCGTGTCACCCACATTGTCTGTCTTCATAAAGTCCAACGAGGTTTGTCTCAGGTCATTTACACCCACATGGAGTGAGAACCATATTGGTATGTGGGGTGCAGTGACTTGAGTGCATGATTGAGTGTTCTGACTTCACACAGGCAAGTAACTGTTATCTTTTCTTTGTCCAGCCTCATCAGTGGGCCACACACAGTGTAGTCCCCAATGACGACTATTAGGTAGTGTGTGCTTGTCTTATGTGCTTTGTGCTTGGGGGACCATTAGGTGTAGGCTTATGTGAGATGTTTGGTGTTGCTTTTGGTGAGCACTTTAGTGATTGCTGAAGAGCTGTGCTGCATTTAGGTGGCTTTGGAGGTCTTTGAGGTTTGGGAAGGTTTCTTTTAAGCACCTCAACGTAAGACAGTTTGTGTGTGTGTCTGTGTGTGTGTGACAACCTCATTAGTATACAAGAATTTTGCCTGCAAGAAGGTTCTTTATTTACATCTATTACATGCTGTGTTATTTTCTTTAATGATTAGCTGGTTGTCTGAGAATATGATTGCTACTTTACCTTAGGATGCCCAAATCTACCAAGTTGTCCACAGAAACATTTGGAAATTACATAACCATGTTGTCTGGCCCTGTAATAGGGTTGGCTGTTTAGTATTAAGGATTGGGTTTTAACTGGGGTCTCCTAGGATAGTTTCTGGGGTTAAGGGCAGGATGTTATATAATGCTAGGACATGGCAGTGCTATTTGATGCACAAGCTAGCTGCTCTAAGCTTATTTCTGCACAATGCCATGCTGTTTAACAGGTTTTGGATCTAATCCTAACTTTATAGGTAAGCTTTACTTCCTAGGTGTTTGCTGCTGATTTGGTGTTTACAACCCAAATAGAACCCTTAGGTCCGAAGATAAGAAGCTCTTCACTATCTCCAAACCCAGTAAAACTGCGGGGCAAAGCCTATACTTTCACTATGTTGCAAAAGTGTGGAACTCCTCCCACTACCAATAAGAAGTACTTCTAACCCCGTAGCCTTCAAAACTTCAGTAAAACAACATATGTACAAGTCTTGGCAATGTGCCCATGCACAGATCCAGGCTAGTCTCTACCTTACTCCAAGGTAACAACTCCCTCATCTCCACACTAACACTACCTCTTTCTCTCTCCCTCCCCCCTTCACTGCACCTACCTTGTACAACCCCCCTCCATCCTGCCAAAGTGTCTCACACTCCCTCTTTTGCACTCAGTCGTATATCCCTACCTTTTTTGGCTTATTCCCAAACCTGTATATGTTTAATATCTGTAAGGGCAGTTTGATAGTTAACTGTACTTACTACTGTTTACCACCTGCTGTGTAGGAATGTCTTGTCATCAGTCTCACTACTGCACAGATACTACATGTATTATTAGTCTGCTGTAAATGTAATGCTTACCTACAACTTGTAAAAAGGTTTTAGCCATTTGTCCCTGCACAATGAATGTACCATTTGTATTTTCAATTTCTTGTTATTGCTCATTTATAATGTGTTTTGTACTGCACTGATTATGCTATGTATAAAAGTTTGTCATTTACTGTTGCTAACTGGAGCTTTTCTTCCCTGGCCTCCACTGAAAAAGGGTTCTTCTGACCCAGTTGGACTATCCCGGAAAATGTAAAAGAAAATGAAAGAAAATAACTGTCTTACAAGGTAGTGCTAACCAGCATGGCTCAGTGGGCAGCTCCATGCAATGAAGAAAACAAGCTTGAAAACTGACTCCTGTGCCGTCTAGCCAACAAGTAACCAGACTTTTGAGTTTCTTACAGTGCTTCCCAACTTAGAGAGCAGGTAAACATGTTCTGCAACATGTCTGCTCCTGGAATTTCTTAATGTAAAAGCATAGCAAAAGCAGCTCTCAGATGCAGATTAAACAAGTCAGTCCCTGGCTAATTCATGCTTCTACAAAGAGATTTGGAGGCACACAGACTTGAAAAGTCAGCAAACAGAGGAATGACTATTTCTGCCACAAAATTAAATCAGTGCTTCAAAAAATGCTCAAAACAGTAGTGATCACTGTATAAAGCAAGTACAAGGGTGGTTAAACAAGAAAACAGTGGAAAAGCATTGCAAAGTTGTCTGTAAGAGGGTTTGGGAATTGGCATAGTGGTCAAGCTGTTTACCTCCCAGAGACAAGATATATGATTTGGTTCTTACCTTTTGTGGGATATTGGCTAGGTTTAAATTGGCCCTCAAGGACATCTAGCAGTACTTTACTATGAACCTGTATTCCTCTTTTTATTGGATTTTAGAGGTTTGTTTAGGGTTCAAGTATCTGATACGGTAACCTATACATTGAGCTGGGGGAGGAGCCCTGAGTCATGGATATGAGAATCTAAAAAAGGTTCTGATGTCTGATATGGTAACCTATACAGTGAGCTGGACAGAGGCAGACATCTTGTATCTAGTGTTATGGAAAGTATATAACTTTCGTTTCTTTTTATAAGTAATTCAGGGGGTTGCATTGTACTAGGCTGGCAGTCTGTGATGCATATGATAAAAGAAGAGTGCCTGTGTGACCAGTGCATTAGTCATTATTACCGTAATGTAGAACTGGCTGTAGTACACTTTCTGTTGCTCGTCTGATTTGCATTGTTTGTCTCCAGTGAATGTAATTGTATCTTTAGTATTGAGGTCTGTTCAGTACATTTTATGCTGAGTTGTACAGTTTAGTTGATAAAAGAAATGTTCAGAAGTCATACCAGGTATGCTTAAGAACTTTAGGGCTGCATCTTTTGAGGTGTATTTCATGTCTTATGCACTATTTTCAGAGCATTGCTGACCAGTGGCCTGATGTGATAATATATAGCCACCTGCAGGTCTTCATGACCCAGTTTTGTTTGTAAGGAATCGGTCTCCCTCATCAGTTCCTGATTCTCTTTCCTCTCTTGTTTCCCACAGAAAAGCTCAGGAGAGCCAGAAAGAGATGAAGCTCCTGCTGGACATGTACAAGTCGGCTCCCAAGGAGCAGAGAGACAAGGTGCAGCTCATGGCTGCGGAGAAGAAGACCAAAGCTGAGGTACACCTTAAAGCCATGGGTTCAATTCTGAATGCAGTCTTCTGTTAATAATACCTTTTACTGCTAATGATCTGTGCTCAGTATTCCTGCAGTCTAACAAGTCTCTGTATTCTGAGTGTTATTTTTTCGGTTCCACCTGTTGACCTCGTGTCATGTGGTTTCTCTGCTGCTTGTCTGTTGCCACTGCCCATGCATTTGTAAAATTTTCTTAGGTAGGGTATTTGGAGTCTTGTATGGCAACGTCACTGCAGATGAGCATGCCTTTAAACTTGCCTTTTCCTGTAAGGCATGTGTCCATGTCTGCCTATAATTCTGCATAGGCCTGGTTTGGCATCCCACTGCTCTGCTAATGTGAGCCATGGGTGTATCAGATTTCTTAAAACCCCATGCTCTTACCAAGTCAGATGAAAGAGCAGTATCATTGGACCAGTTAATTTCTTTCACTCTCCTGCTGGCCTTCCATGAGCAAATTGTTGCTGTTGCATGCCCATGGCTTCTTTGGTCTCTGAATCAGTTGTGCTGTTGCATGCCCATGGCTACTTTGGTCTCTGAATCAGTTGTGCTGTTGCATGCCCATGGCTACTTTGGTCTCTGAATCAGTTGTGCTGTTTCATGCCCATGGCTACTTTGGTCTCTGAATCAGTTGTGCTGTTGCATGCCCATGGCTACTTTGGTCTGTGAATCAGTTGTGCTGTTGCATGCCCGTGACTACTTTGGTCTGTGAATCAGTTGTGCTGTTGCATGCCCGTGGCTACTTTGGTCTGTGAATCAGTTGTACTGTTGCATGCCGTGGCTACTTTGGTCTGTGAATCAGTTGTGCTGTTGCATGCCCGTGGCTACTTTGGTCTGTGAATCAGTTGTGCTGTTGCTTGCCCGTGGCTACTTTGGTCTGTGAATCAGTTGTGCTGTTGCATGCCCATGGCTACTTTGGTAGTTGTGCTGTGCTTCCTTCATTCTCAAAGCCTGTGCTCCGCTGTGATCACATGTTACTGTACATTGAGCCATCGTCCCTTTGTCGTGCTTGAAGTGCGGATATTTCACTACTTGTTGTAGAGACTTAGTGTTGGAATTATGTGCCTGTAGAATGTTGGTTGGAGGAGTTTTTAAATTCTGGTATCCCAGTTTGATAGGAGCATTAGCTCGCTGCATTTTAACTTTAGAACTTTAAGTTATGTATTCCCCCAGTGTCCAGACGGATTGTTGGAACTGAACCTAGAGGCTGTGTATTAGAATTCTGGGCCACTGAGGTGTGGTTTTGCATCGATGTTCTGTTCTGCTAAATTATTTATTTATTTTTCCACTTAGGAATAATAGTTCCTGCAGATTGTATTTAAAGTGCAATAATAATACAGTCTGTGTGCACTGATATCCTGACTGAAATCACTATTGCAGTATTCCTGATGTATGGGTTGTCACCAGTGACATCTGGCTGGGCTATCAAAGCTTTACCTTCCCACAGTCATGCATCTGCATGACCTCCGCTCATATGCTTAGGGGTGTATAGATAGACGTATGAGTGTTGATTGCCGCCAGCCCAAATGCAGGTCATGCATCCATTAGACTGATTGCTATTTGATCATTGGTACCTTTGCTTTGATCATTTATCCAGGTAAGCGTCCTGTTGGGGAACCTTCTTTTTCACTCGTACTGTTTTGCTGAAAATTGTTAGATGTCGGCTAGGAAGGGTAAGTGTGAGTGCAGTAGGCAGATTCTGTACAAGGAATTGCATACCAGGTGTCTCTTGGCTATGCCCAGAACACTGTCACAAATCTTGTTCAATCTGTCATTTGTTCTCAGATGTCTCTGTGTCCCTCTTTCACTGAAGAGAGAACTAAATAAGCCCAGAATGGATCTACAATCCAGTGTATCAGACTCCGACATACCCGCTGAGATTCTAGAACCTGTGATATGCCAGGTTACTTCTCAGTTTCCCGCTACCAAGACCCTGATAGAGGTCGGTATGGCTCCTGAGTTCTTGCAGTCTATTGATACGTTTGATGAACCATGATTCATTTCCAAGGGATCTGTTTGCATCCATCAAATTTTAGTTTGGGAAGAGATCCCAGGCTCTTTAATAGAAGTTAGACGGGGTTCCGAACCTTCACTTCTCAACCAAACAGACATAACATCAAAAAAGAAACAGAAGACTAGGCATGTAGCCTGTCCTTCAGTAGCTAGGGAAAAGCAGTGGTTATATTTCTCGCAGGGTTTGTTCAAAGCTATTATGTCTTTGAAACCTCCTTTCTTTGTGTCTCTGCAGCCACAGACTAGTTCTCAAAAAACTGCCTTGGTTTCCTCCTCTGAAGAAGAACAAAACTATGATTGACAATGACCAGTCTCGAGATTATTCCTGTCGGCTGCATTCTGCTGGAGAAATCTGTTTGGATGAAGAGCACTTTTGTGTCTCTGGATTCCCCTGTCAAAGAAGCTTCCTTTGGAGAGACTATCCAGAGCATGATGAAAGATTTTGAATAGCAAACCACTCAGATTTCTGTTCAGAAGAGATGTTACAGCCTCTTGGAAATGGATACTCTTGCCCCTTCTGCAGTCCCTCCTGTCTTTGAGGCTTTCTAGTCCACCTCTTCTGCACCTTATTTCCAATATCAACTCCTAAAAGACCAGACAGGTTTTACAAGGTGCCTGATGACCTAAAATACTTGTACAAGAATCCTGAGGCAGATCCCACTGCAGTATCTCTCTTCAGTTGAGCCCTCCAAGCTTCTGCCTAGTGCTAATGCTCTACCTACAAAGACGGTAAGGTTATGGATAGATGTGGAAAGGTTTACACCTCTGCTACCCTTGCTTTTAGGCCATTTAACTACCAGACTCAAATGGCAAAGTGCTTGATCTTTGTCCTGCAGTCCTTAAACAAAGTTATTCTGTACCTTGCTAAAGCAGACTCAAAGCAACAAATGCAGAGCCTACTGTCCCAGGCTGCTCAAATAGCCAGACACAACATTAAGTGCAGTTACAATGATGTAGATGTTTAGGTTCATAGGTATATACTAGGAGACCAGGGCCAGTTGTTTCCCTATGTATCATAAGCATTTATTAGGAGGGGTATGTTAAGAAGTTTCTTAGAGGTTATGTGGAGGGGGTTTGTTAGTTTGGGGATTACTGCTTGCTTCTGTCTATTAGAGACATGGGAGCCAGACCAAGGATAACTTTCTGATTTCCCATTCATTGCTCAAGGTTACACTTAAATAGGGATAGGGATGCACACTACTTCACATTGATGGGGAGCTGTTCTAGAGCATGGGGATCCTCTGAGATGCATATCTGTCTTGCCAGTATGTGTTGCTTGTGTCACAAACAAAATAATTCTTGAATCTAGTGGTTGTGATACTGTTTGTTTCATGAATGTGCAAAAGATGCATCAGAGCTGGATCCAGGGATACCTTGTATGCCAGGCATAGATTGCCTCTCAGTAACCTGAAGGAGACAGGGTAGAGATATAAGACTTTAAGACAGTCCATATAGGACAATGTGTTTGTATCCTGGATTCTCTTAGTAAGGAACCTTTTGTGAGTGTTTCAGCTGTTGCATATGTTTGGTCAGGTGCATGCTGGAAGGGGCATTGTATTCAATAATGGGTATGATAAGGGCCATATGAAATGGCACTATGACTTCCTGTGACTCATATGCCATGCTATTACTTATTAAACAAACCAATGCTAATAAGAAGTCCTTCTTTAACTCTGCTCAACTCAACAGGAAATCCAACCCCCGTAAGTTCTGGTTGACCATTAATAAAATTCTTTCTCCTGGCCGCTCCTCAAACCCCTCCCTCTACACTAATACATGCCCTCTGAAAACAGCTACCCTACTCGATAAACATTTTATTGACACTATTCAGGTGTTCTTACCATCCAGTGGTAACTCTACTCCTCAGCCTACCCCTCCCATCCCATCTAACAATAATGCTTTCTCCTTTCATCCTGTTCCTACTTCTTACCTCCGATCTCTTCTTCTTATGCTAAAACCCTGCTCCCCTTCCACTGATAATCTACCCCCTACCTTCCTCAAACTGGCTGATGACTCAATTGCTTACCCAGTGTCTATACTAATCAATAGATCCATTCAAGAATCTGCTGTACCTACCCTTTGGAAATCCTTTTACACTATTCCTCTACACAAAAGTGGTAACTCCACAGACCCATCTAACTGCCGTCCCATAGCTATCCTATCCCCCTCCCTAAAATTCTCGAAAAATGCATCCACTCACAACTACTAAAATACCTCATCCAACACAATCTTCTCATACCCACCCAGCATGGTTTTTGTCCCAACCACAGTACAACTACTGCCCTCCTATCCTTTACCCATACCATTGCTGAGGCCCTAGATAATAAACTCATCTCTTGTCTCTTCCTTGACCTTTCCAAAGTGTTTGATGCCGTCTCCCATCCCCTACTGCTATCTAAACTTGAAAGTCTCAATCTATCTTTCTTCCTCGTCCCTTACCTGGGTCTGCAGTTACTTATCCTGCAGGCAGCAGTCTGTTAAATGGCTCTCTTCCTCTTCTCCATTCTTACCTGTCCCAACAGGGTTCCCGAAGGCTCCATCCTAGGTCCCTTCCTGTTCAATATCTTCACCAATGACCTCCACACATCTTGTAAACAATCCTCCTTTATCCAATATGCCGATGATTCAACTCTCATCTCCATCTCTGATAACATCTCTGAACTTCATACACTCGCTCAACATACCTTTTCATCTAGCGAACAGTGGCTAACCGGCAACCTACTCATCCTCAACCCAAAAAAGACCAAACTCTTACTATTTTTCCCCCGCTCTCTCACTTGCCACAAATCCTCCTTTTCTATGACTTCCTCTAATAACACAATTATTAAACCTGAACCTCACACTAATCCCCTAGGAGTCGTCATTGATGATGAACTCAAATTTAATATGCACCTTCTCCAATGCATAAAAAAAAAAAAAACAGAAACTAGGTTCACTTTATCGTAACAAAAAATTTCCAACTCCAAATGCTAGACTCTCCCCTCCTCCACTCCTCCCTTCTTTATGCTGCCCCTGTGTTCACCAGCATTCAAACCACAACCTTAAATAAGCTCCAACAAACTTACCATAAGATTGCTAGGTTCATCACCAACTCTCCGTACAATACACATCACTGCCTGGCCCTTACATCCCTCCACTGGCTTGAATTCCCCCATTTACTGTTGCTGTCACAACTTCAAGTGTTACACTTCATACTCTATAAACCTTCATCCTGCTCTGCTCTCTCTTCCCTCATCTCTATCTACACACCTTCTCACACTCTGTACCTCTAATCAGCAACTGCTACACACATACCAACCTAAAAAAGTAGTAGGCAAACTCATATATGAATACTCCATTATCCAAACGTGGAATAAACTTCCTAGAGATGTAAGTTCTACCATTCACCCATCCCACTTTAAAGAAAAACTCAAACTTCATCTGCTTAACTCCAAACTCTGTTCATGTCACGCCCCAACTTAACCCTCTCTCCCCTCTTTGTGTACCTTCCCAGTAACCCCTTCTCAACTTTAGTATTTCTTCTATTTGTGGATATGTATTCTACTTTATACCCATATCTGATGGATCAAACTCTTGTAAATATGTAAATAAACAACTACTGTATAAACTTAGGAAAGACATAACTACGTGCTTCCATTTTTTTGCTTTTATAATTCAAACGTTACTGTATAATTCAGTTTCTCATCTAATGTTAATGTAAATGTTGTCATTGTTTGTTTTTTCTATAAACTGTTTTTTTGGAGCTTTTCTCCTCCAGTCTCCACTGAAAACTGGCCACAAGGCCAACTGGAGCAACCCAGTTAACAAATGTCAGTAAATAAATTAGTTGGGCAATGTAAAATGATTTTCTTAATACCTTGACCACATGTTTGGCAAAGGCCAGATTACTGTCCACGTATGTTCCCAGTTCCCTGACTAATGGGTTAACTCTTAGGGTTGTCTTTTTGATGGAGTAATTAGCCTGGGTGTCAGTTTTCCCAAAAGGCACTATAATGCATTTCTTGCCTTTGAGCTTTAGTCAGAGACTTTGGCAGCAGTCATTTGTCTGTGTTAGACCATCTTGTAAGATGTTTGTGCCATGGAAGGCATCTGTGATAGCTCCCAATTTGCAGTCATCTGTGAACTTGGTCAGCCAAATGCCCTGACATTAGCCTTTACCTTTGAGTAGTACTTGCCAAACTGGAGCGGTCCCAGCACAGAGCCTTGAGGTACCCCAATGGTAACCGGTCTCTTAGAGGAGGTGATATCACCAATCCAGATTTCCTGGGTCCTGTCTGCGAGCCAGCTGGCAATCCAACAAGTAATGTAGGGGGTTTTGCCCAATTTGGTGATTTTGTCAACTGTACCCAAGTGGGGTATTGCATCGAATGCCTTAGCCAGGTCCAGGTAGGCAGTATGCACAAGTTTCCCCTCATCCACTGCCTTGCTGACCTTCTGAAAGAAATTCACCAGGTTTAGTAGGCTTGACCTTCCTTTGACAAATCCAAACAGAGTTGGGTCCAGTGTCTAAAGGTTGCCTGTGTCTTTGTTGATAATTTCCATCATAATTCATTCCATGGCTTTGTATATTAGACTAGGCAAACTAATAGATCTGTAGTTTCTGGGGTCTGTTGATTGTCCATTCTTATGAAGTGGGATAACCATTGCAGTCCTCCATTCTCGTGGTATAAAGCCTGTTGAGGCTATAGTTGAAAAGTGACTCAAGTGGTCCTGATAAGTCATGATCTGAGCTAGTTGACTTCATTTGGTCTTCAACCTGTGGGTCTGTGGAACCGAATCAGATCTGACATGGCCGCATAACCAGCATCTGATCCGAGCTCCAAGCTCCTCCCCTTACCCATAATGCCCATCTTTTTCCTCCCATCAGATCTCGTCTGCCACTGAATAGCTTGCATTGTGGTCTTGAGCTCTGAGTGATTTTCATGGTGAGTAGTTAGTTTTTTTGATCTCTCTTCAATTTTGGTGTTTCTTCCATCTTCCCTACCTCCCCTTTCCTCGTTGGCCATTAATATTTAAAAAAAAAAAAAAAAAGTCGTTCCCTCTAGGCCTTCCTGCGTTTAACTTTCTTGTGTTAATGTGTGTGTGTGTGTGTGTGTGTGTGTGTGTGTGTGTGTGTGTGTGTGTGTGTGTGTGTGTGTGTGTGTGTGTGTGTGTGACTGTGTGCCTTTTGGTGTTCACGGTTAGGAGTATGGTTGATACCCCTAAACCTGGATTCAGGAAGTGTACAGTGTGTATCCATAAGCTCTCCCCAGCCGATGGCTACACTTTGTGTGTAGTTTGTCTGGGAGCAGCCCACTTGCTTATCCCCTGCACTATCTGTGTGGGATTCAACCCGCGTGCTCTTAAGGACAGGAGAGATAAGCTGATCCTGAAGGGTTTGCTCCCCTCCCCGGGAACGGCTGTTCCCGCACCTCCGGCTTCGGCCACTTCTTCCTCTGCTTCTGTCTCTTCTCATTCCCAGGTCCCTGGGATTCAAACTCCTGCCAAGAGGCCTGGGGAAGGAGAAGCACTATAAAAAGGACAGACCCAGGAAATGGTCTACGGACTGCTCAGCTCCGGTGGGGCCTCCACATAAGTCTAAGACCTCCGCAGCTCCGTTCTCCAAGGTTCTCCCCAGAGCCGAACATGTCTCAGTCTCCTCTGAGGGCTACTCCTCATCGACACTCCCGGCCGGTGTCGGCCTCCTCTTCCTGGTCTACCCATAGCCTTAGCGAGGCGGAGATGGACAGAATAATGTGGAAGTTCATCCACACCCAAATCCAAATGTGAATCTTGCCAGCCCAGTATCCCTCTGGAGCTGGGAGCTCGCAGACCTTTTTCACCCCAATAACTCCTTCTCCGATCCAACCTTCGGTTCGGAGTCTTTGGATTCGAGGATTCTCGGGTCAGGGGGTTGGCACAGAAGGTACCTTGTACCTTGACGTGAGTGTATCAGATCAGAGTTCTTGGAGTGTACTCTTGGCGTCGGATCTGAGGGGGTGCTGTCTGCTCCGAGTTTGTCAGAATACAGTCTTTCCCTCAGCATCTCTGCTCATGCAGTCTCTGCTCCGACTCCCCCGTCAGATCCGAGGGGGACAGTTCCTATGCTTGTTTCTCATGATGTCTGCTCCCCATTGGCCTTTGACGTGGTGGAGAGGGTTCTCTTGAGTGCGAGACCCCTGACCACCTTGTCTTCGGACTCCACCCCGGCTCTGTTGGTTTTGGGTATGGCTCCGACCCTCCTGCCATGTCAGGGACAGCCTGTTCCTGGCTTGCCTCAGGAAGCCCCCATTCGGGAGCAGGAAGATGTTTGTGAGTTCCCCTCTGAGAGTCCTACCGAGGTGGCTCCTCGCAAATGGAAGTGCAAAAGGAGGCACTTGGACTCCTCCCCAGCATCCCTCACTGAAGACATTGACTTGGAGGAAGGGGAAGGTTCCCCCTGATCAACCCCTGAGGATATCTCCTTTGAAGACATCATGGAACTCCTTTACCAGAGGGTGGGGTGGTCCACCCAAAAAACAACTCTGGATGAGTCAGCGTTCCTAGAGGCATTTGGCTCAGGCCCATCTACTTCCTAGGTGCCCACTGTCATGGACCTTCTTGTGGACCTCATAACGTCTTGGGCATGGAAGGAACCGGACACTGTGGAGCCCATCCCCAAGCACACAGATAAGGTCCTCAGCCCCCCACCAGACAGGACTAGTTGGAGCAAGGGTTCCCCAGTGGACACTATGGTGGTGGCAGCCACCACGAAGAAAGAGCTCATGCAGGAGAGCTCTATGGTCCATCCTTCTGTCTGGGAGTCGGGGACCATGGACCATCTAGGGAAGTGGGTGCACATTTCAAGAACCTTTACTATAAGGGAGCTGAACTATATGGAGCATGTCATTCAGCTGCAGCAAGACCTAGTTAAGGAGATCGCTGAGTCGCCCCTGGATTCCATGTCACCGGAGAGCAAGAAGACTTTCTCTGCATGGATGGCCACTCTTGAAGCGGTAGCAAACAGGTCCATGCATCTTCTTTCCTATATTATGGAGGGAGCCGCCAGGGCAGCTGGTTCCGGCGTTGCCATGAGGCAGCATGCCTGGCTCCAACTTTGTCAATTCTCGGAGCCCTTCAAGGCGTCATTTGCAAATGCCTCTTATGATGGTTCTTCCCTGTTTGGAAAGACAGTTTGTGAGACCCTGATCCAGAGTTAGAAAGACGGGAAGATACTGCCATCGGGATCCACTTCTCCCCTCAAAAATCCTTCTCAAGGAATCAGCGAGGGACAAAGAAGATGTGGTTCTGGAAAGCATTCTCCAAGGACACTCAGGACTCAACTTCTCCCAGAGGCAAGAGGGGGTTATGACAGATGCCATCCTAGAGGCAGAGGGGGTCCGAGAAATTTCGGGTCCCGAGAACTGTTCTCGGGCAGACCTGCACAGCAGCCCAACTGCTCGTCTTTGGAGGCAGTCTGGGGTCGACTTTCACTACATCCAGCGGCGTGGGAGTCCTTAACAGATCATTGAGTGATTCCAGTTATATCCAAAGGTTATTCATCCCCTTCACTGAACCACTTCTCCCACCAAAATGCCTCCCAGATGTTCCACCCGCGCAAAGGAAGGTCGCAGCACTAGAAATAGACAAGCTGCTAAGAAAGTGAATCATCCAACCCATTCCCCTAGACCAATCTGAATCAGGCATTTATTCCAGGTTCTTTTTAGTGCCAAAGAAAATGGGGGACCTAAGACCAACTCTGGATCTAATCACCTTGAACCTGTCAGTAGCCAAAGAGAAATTCTAGATGGTCACTCTTCAAATCTGTCCTGCCCTACTTGCAGGCGAAAGATTGGATGTGCTCGATCAACCTTCAGGATGCATACTATCATATCAAGATGAACAGGCGCTCCTGCAGGTTTCTCCGCTTCCGGCTGGGGGCCAATCATTATCAGTTCAGAGCCCTCCCCTTTGGTCTCACCACAACCCCCAGGGTGCTCCCCAAAGTGATGGCTGTCTTAGCGGCTCACCTGAGGCTTCAGGGAATTCAGGTCTTCCCTTACCTGGATGATTGGCTGTTTGCTGCCCTTACAAAGCTTCTGCTTTGCTGAGCCAGGGATTATTTCCTTTTATTAGCGAACAGTCTGGGCATCATCATCAGTCTCAGCAAGTCATCAGTGACCCCAGTCCAGGTTCTAGAATTCATTGGGTCTCTGTTGGATACAATCCAAATGAAAGTTTACCTCACCCCAGAAAGGGTATACAATTTGAGTTCATGCTTGTATATTCTTCAGGATCATCTTCCCACAGCAGAGACAGTTCTGCGGGCGCTGGGGTCCATGGCAGCCACAATCAGTCTGCTACGCTTTGCACAACTTCATATGTGAATTCTCCAGTGGACGTTAGCAGTCCAATGGTCTCTACTAGATCTTACATTGTCCTGTCCAGTCCGTCTATCCCGGGTTTGTAGGAACTCTCTTCGGTGGTGGATTCTTTGCCTGGACCTTGTCAGGGGACATCCCTTTTTTCTGTCCTTTCCCAAAACCACAGTGACTATGGACGTCTCCCATCTAGGGTGGGGGGGGCATTGCTTGGGAAGGACAGCCCAAGGTATGTGGTCTCTTACCGAGACTACTTTGGATTTCAGCGTCCTGGAGATGAGGGCGGTTCTTCTGGCGTTGCAGGCCCTTCATGCCCATTTTCTTCTAGGGACTAGTGTGATCCAGACAGACAGCATGTTTGTAGTCTGGTATATCAACAAACAAGGAGGAACCAGGTCTTATCCCCTTTGTCGCGAATCCAAGAGAGTGTGGGAATGGGTCATTTCCACCGGCCGTTTTCTGGTGGCAACGCTCATTATGGCACGGTCTAACATTCTAGCAGACAGGATCTGCAGGTCTATTCTGATGCCTTACGAGTGGTCTCTGAATCCTTCAGTACTGGAACAGATCTTCCTCAAGTGGGGTTGGCCTTGCTGCAATCTCTTCGCATCTCCTTCCACCGTGAAATGCAGTGAGTTCTTCGCTCTAAATCTCACTCTGGGTGAAGTCCCCAGAGATGCACTGGTCCATGCTTGGCCTCCTGGTTTTCTTTATGCCTACCCCCTGTTACCTCTCATTTTAAACTTTCTTCAGGAAGCTTGCAAGCTGGGGAACACAGTGATCCTCATTGCCCCATTCTGACCTTGCCAAATCTGGTTTCCCTTCCCTTTGGTCTCCTCTAGTAGTTCCACCATGGACCTTGAATCTGGTTCCGGATTTCATTTCACATCCCTTGGGGATTCCTCACCCAGACCTGGACAGTCTAAACTCACCGCTTGACTGCTCTAGTTCCCTTGATTATTTGGACTCCCAGTTTATCCTCTCCGGTTAAAACCATTTTGGTGGTGGCTCATAAATCTTCCACCAGAAAAGTATATCGTAGTAAGTGGAAACAGTTCTCCATATGGGCCTGTCAGTGGGATTTGGATCCCTTTACAGCTCTTGTTCCAGCAGTTTTAGAATATTTGGCGGGGATCTTTCTACAAGGGGCTAGTTCCTCTATGGTTAAAGTCCAACTGGGTGCTATTTCTAATTTTCATGTGGTGGGAGAATGTCACTAGCCTCTTCTAGACTTTGCAAGACCTTCCTTAAAGGTACCTTTTTTTAAGGCCCCCGGTGAAGGATCCTACACCTCCATGGGACCTCACTTTTGTACTTCAGGATTTAGTCTCCCCTCCATTTGGGCCTGCAGCTTTGGTAGGTTTGCAGTATCTATCTTGGAAGACTGCTTTTTCGGTAGCTATTACATCTGCCAGGAGGGTATTGGAACTTCAGGCATTGTCCATCAAAGCTCCTTACATGATTTTTCATAAGGACAGGGTTTCCCTGTGCTCTAATCATGGCATCAGAAGCTAATATTAATCAAACTGTTAGTCTTCCTGTCTTTTTTCCTAATTTCCAGAAAAGGGGTGAATATAAATTGCATTTGCTGGATGTACACAGGCAATTGAGGTTTTACTTGCATAGGACAAAATCCTTTCGTAAATTAGATCAGTTGTTTGTCTCCTATTTAAAGCCATTCTTAGGGAAGCCAATTTCTAAAGTGACTAATGCTCGTTGGATTTCTTAATGCATTACTCAAGCATATTCTATCAAAGGAATTTCCCCTCTGGGTCAGGTAAAAGCCCATTCTACCAGGTCAGTGGCCACTTTAGTGGCTTTTTGGTCCAGTGTGTCATTGGATGATATTTGTTCTGTAGCCACCTGGTCCTCATCTCATACTTTCATCTCACATTACAAATTGGACATTGTATCCAGGAATAGGGCATACTTTGGCTCCGCGGTGCTCCAGAATATCCTTCCATAAGAGCCACCCAGGTGTTTGTAGCTGGGTCTTCTATCCCACAGGTTGAAGACCAAATGAAGTCAACTACTTCAGATAAAGAAGTTATGTACTCACCATAACGTTCCATCTGAGTAGTTATACTTCATTTGTTTTCAACCATCCCCCCTCCTTCTCCCGACCTTGTCACTATTGTCCTGGCCTTGTATTTGGGAGATGAACATCCCAGAGGATTCCCTTGGTATGCTTGGCTCAGGATTTTTTTGGGGTTCCGATAGTGGTAAGGTCTTATTGGGTCAGGCTTATGTTTTGTTGAGCAACAAACTCGATCTGAAGGGTGGAAGGATATGGGGCATTATGGGTAAGGGGAGGAGCTTGGAGCTCAGATCAGATGCTGGTTATGCGGCCGTGTCAGATCCGATTTGGATCCATAGACTCACAGGTTGAAGACAAATGAAGTACAACTACTCAGATGGAACATTATGGTGAGTACATAACTTCTTTTTTCCAGCTATTCAGGAGCATTCCAGGATGTTGTTTGGACCCACTGAGGCTATTTTTTTGGCTTGGCAAGCACCAGCAGGACCTACTCTCTGTTAATAGTTGGGGGGCTATGCTGGTGGGCATTTCATAGAGAGATGTGTGGGGGAGTGAGATTTGAGCTGAATTTATCAGCCAACAAATTTGCTGCATCACTGTGCTCAGTGAAATGGCACCATTGACCACCAGTCTAGCATACTGTTGTGTGTTGCCTTTGAGGTTTCAGACACAGCTGTAGAAGGTCTTGTGGTTGTCTTTATCCTGTGAGGCTATCTTGACCTTGCAATTGGCCATGTTGGATTTAGTCCTCTTAGTTTCCTGTTTAATTAGAGGCCCTTATCATTGTGGGAGTTGATCTTCCTGATTTTAGCCATGACCTTTTTTCCTTTTGCTGTATACCCTATTAAGGTTAAGATTCCACCAATGTGATTGGTTTTTAGAGTTTGTTTTGGGCTTGCTTTTTGTAGGTACAGCAGCCTCTGTACACGCATGTACATAGTTGTACATAGTCTCTGTGAACAGTTCCACACAATTTGATGTGAATTCGAGGTTGTGAGGGACACTAAGTTTTTATTAAACGTTCACTTAATAGGATGTAGGTTGCTTTGGAATAGTTCCTCACTGTTACAGGGTTTGCAGTTTTTAATTAGAAGGAGACCACTTTGTGGTCCGACTTCAACAGTGAGGACATGTCCCAGGCTACCATATTGGTGAGTACCAGGTCCAGTATGTTTGAACATTAGGTTGGTGTGCACACTATCTGGTCAAGGATATTTGTGTTAAAGTCCATGAATTGCTATACCTGAGAGTATGAGGCAGTGTATGTTACGTAGTTTATAGAGGGATTATTTGGTTTAATGTCGTGTCCCCAGCAGGTCTAGGTATGAGTTATGGGATTCTAGGGACATTGAGGGTGACCTGTAGCTGACTAGGATATGACATGAGACTTTGTCTGTGGTCATTTGCATGTGGATAAATTCCAGGGCATCATCCTGTTTAACCAAGTATAGTTATGATGCTTGCTAATGTAGATTGAGACTACTCCACCCTTTGTCCCTGTTTGTGCAGCTGATGAACTATATGTATGAGAGGCACTGAAGCCTTGCACTACTGGAGTGCTTTCTGCGTATTTATAGCTTAGTACTAGGCTAACTGCCCTCTTGGGCCAATTTAAGCCTAGCCAATTACCCCATGTGAGAATCAAACAGTGCACCTTGTGCTTCTTAGATAAGCACCTTAACCATTACACCAATCTCGCCCAAACCATGTGTAGATAATTGCATGGATGTCTTTATTCCCCAGAGTGAGGAGAGCTTGTAAGGTGTGGAGTTTCTCATTTTAGGTTCCTGGCATTGAGCACTAACACCTTTAGGTTTCTTGGGTTTTGTTTGCTTATGTCGGTAGGTTTGTCAGTGTGGCACTGACTAAGAAAGGCTCTAAGGAGGTGAATAAAGTTCTACCCAATATTTGGAAGCCTAGGGGAGACAGATGCAGATCATCCTTTGCAAAACAGTGTGGTCTGTTGACTGTGTGCCACAGTGCTGAGAAATATTGAATCATCCTGGAAAGACACCAGAAACTAAGTCAGTTATTGAAGTCAATCTTCTTTTGTTCATACTGTGGCATCATCCTTGGCGAAGGTAGAATGCTGCTCAGTGCAAGGCACATACCTACCTGAGACACAATGCAGACAGCTCAACAGTGTCTCTCTTCATCCAGGTGGGAGGTTGGTATAATGGTTAAGGCGTTTACCTTACAGACGCAAGGTGCAGGGTTTGATTCTTACATAGGGTAATTGGCTAGGCTTAAATTGACCCACAAGGGCAGTTAGCCTAGTACTAATCTGTGAACCTACGAACCAGGGAAGTATGTCTCAGATCGAGGTCATGGACTGTGATAGAATCATATTGCTGACTGTGTTGCAGTGACTTGAGTGTGTGTATGACTTGGCAGATCTTGGCTTCTTCTAGGGCAGCTGCTACTGGATGTGTTATCTAGGGCAGCTGCTACTGGATGTCTTATTCGCAGATATGCATGGCTTCAGTCATCCTATCCCTGAGGATTTCAAATCAGAACTTTTAGACTCTTTCTTGGACAAATACTTACTGTTTGATCCTCAGGCTGCCAGTCTGTTCAAAACTTGCCAAGACCAATGTAAGACAATGTGAACGATTGCAGACGGATTCTGCTCTTCTCACTTCATAGAGACTATAGTAACTACCCGTCTGAATCCACTTCCTTAATTAGAAGGGATTTTAGGACACTTCAAAAACAAAGCCCCCCCCCAAGAAAAGATATTCTGACAAAACCCAAAGGGAACCTCCAGCAGGGAGGCCTCTCTTCGGAAGCAAAAATCTGTGACTACCTTTGCAGCACCTGTCCCTCTGCCCTCAGCTGCATTACTTTTCTTTCCCAGAGTACATCACTCTCCCTGGCTAGGTAAGAAGCTGTTACCACAAATGGGTTCTGTCCATCATCAAGGACAGTTATGCCACATCCTGGGAAAATATTCCCCCTATGAAAGGCATGCCACATCCTCTTCACAACCAGCTGTCCCTTCTCACCTCCTTTATTCAAAACTTCCTGAGTCAGGGCACCATTGAGCAGATCCCAAAGGATTTCATAGGAAAATGATTTTACTTCAGAATATTTCTAGTGCTAAGGAAAAAGGGCAGTGGAGACCTGTTGTAGACCTGTCTTTCCTAAATATTTAACTTGAAGATACCATCTTTCAAAATCCTGCTCTTCACACTCTGCCAACCTTTCTTAGTGTCCCTAGATCTGAAGGATGCCTACTTACACACACCCATTTATCCTCCTTGCGGGGAATTCCTCAGGTTTTCCTCTGGCTCCTCGCATTTTCAGTGTACTGACTTGCCTTTTGGCCTTTCCACAGCTCCACAGGTGTTCACAAAGTGTCTCGCACCAGTAGTAGCTTTCAGTTGACCTCTGGGAATGCAGATTTTCCCCTACCTGGACGACCTATTGAGCCAGGCTCTGTCTCCAGAAATTCTTCTTTGCATTTGTATTTCACCTTCCATCTCCCAACAGGTGTGGGTTTTACTGTAAACTGCAGAAAATCCCACATGGCCCCTACACAGGACCTGGTTTTCCTGGGCTGCAGAGCGGACACAGAAAATACATGCCTTCCTCACCCAAGAGAAAGTTCAGTCTATCCAATTTTTTTCCAAAATCCCCTCCACAACCCATTGCTGAGGAAGGGAGATACTAAAACTTTGGGTTCATGGCAGCTACCAACCCTATGCTCCCTGTGTCCAGATTTCACATGAATAAAATCCAGTGTCACCTGAAATCTTGGACACCCTGATCCCCCCCCCCACCTTGTGTCAAAAAGAAGCTGCTTTGGAGGAAGCCTCACCCCAGGACTTTCATCTTCGTCAGGTTTACCTCCATGCCTCAGATGAGGCATGCACAGGATCGCATCGAGTGCAGTGCAGATAACAGCTTCAATTCCAGAAGGAACATACCAGTCTGAAGGAAATAAGGGCTCTTTTGCAGGCTCTTTAGACCTTTGGCCACCTTTGGAAACCCAGACCACACCCTAGTGTACACAGACAATACCATAGTCATGTTGTACGCAGGAGACATGGACTTTTGCAACCCAGATGGACATCACACTGACCTCCACATATATCCCTCCTCAGGACAGTGTGCTGACAGACTCCTTAAGCCCCAAGAATGGATGTTAAGCAGAGTTCACCCTTCGGTGGGGCACTTCTCAGATCTCTGCATTACCAACTATCAGCTTCCCCACTTTTTCACCAGAGACCCTTGTCCCACAACCTGGAGGATAGATGCCTTTTCCTAACAGCGGACAGAGAAATTCCTCTCTGATTTTCCTCCATTGCTGCTTGTTCCAAAAATTCTTCTGAAGGCACAAGATGAAGCACCCAAACTCCTTTTACTGGCACCCTTTTGGCTGAGGCAGCATTGGTTTCTCCTGCTATTACACCTGACTAAGGGAAACTACAGGGAAATACCTGTATAACTGTACCTGATAACTCTACAAAAAGGATTGCTGCTCCACCCAAGTATTCATTCTCTCAACTTGACCCTGTAGATGATAGGATTTTAATTTCTGAAAGATACCTCTCCTCTGAAAAGATTGTTTAAGTTCTACAAGAAGGCAGGAGACCTGATACTAAAAAATCTTGCACAGCTAAATGGAAAAATATTTTCTTAGTGGTTTCGCAAACAGCCAGGACCCACTGTTATCGCAAGTTCCCACTGTACTGCAGTATCCCTGTGAACTGGCTTGATCAAGTTTGGCCAACAAGGCTCACCTGACAGTTGTCAATGCCTGCCTCCTTTCATAGCCCTGCACTTATGGTTAGAGCAGAAGTCAAGCTTTTCCTCAGGGGAGTCCTGCATCTTAGCCAACCAAAGAAACCCACCTCTCCCCCTTGTGGTCTTAATTGTATGCAATGCCTCCTTTTGAACCAGCATCTTCTGTTTCTCTAAATTTCTGTACTTTGTAGGTTGGGAGGGTGGCTTAATGGCTAAGGTGTTTGCCTTACAAACACAAGGTGCAGTGTTTGAGTCTCACAAGGGATAATTGGCTAAGCTTAAAATGGCACACAAGGGCAGTTAGCGTAGTACTGAACTATGAACCCATGAAAACTATTCTTCACGTGCTTCTCATTTCTGATAGAAGAGTTTCTCTTAGTTATAAGTTCTTGTGGCCATTTCCCCTTTTTCTTATTTTTCACAAGGACATGGTGACTATAATGGCCAAAGTCCTTTCTTCATGCCTAAGGTAGTGAATGAGCTGTCCCTCAGTCAGGCTATTCATGTACCCACTTTTACATCAATTTTGGGGGTTGGGAAAGAAAGAATCTTACTTTCTCTGGACAATCACGTGCAACTCAGACTTTATTTGGAGAAAAATAAATCCTTCAGAAAGACTGACCAGCTGTTTATCTTTTATGAGCCCTACGCTTTCCCAGCCTGTCCCCAGGCAAAGTATTGCAACTTGGATCTCTAAAACTTTCTCTTTCTGCTACTCACAGTATGGTAAGACCTTGCCTTCTTCCCTGAAAGAACATTCCGGTAGGGCAGTGGCTTCCTCAGGGGCTTTTCATGAGGGGGTAGACTCCATGCTTATCCTGGAGGGTGCCACTTGGTCCTCAGTATGCATCTTTACCAAACACTACAAAACTGATGCTTTCCCCAGGTCCTGGGCAGCCTTTACTAGGCAGTCCTGTCTGGACTATTAGACAACTCTTCTTAGTAGTCAGCCACACTTCCTCCTTCAGATCTGGAAATCACCTATATGTCAGGAATACTGCAACCATGATTTCAGTGAGGACATAGTACAGTTGTGCAAATACTTACCATAACAGTAGATGTCCTACTCATCACTGTTGCAGTGTTCCATCCCACCTCTTTCCCCTCTTCTCTACCTCACTTTAACTTTCTTTTTCTTCTCTGCCTTTGCTTTTAATCTCTGCAGTGTTACATAGGAACAGTGGAGTTTTCTTAACTATTTAAACTACACTCCTCTTAGCTGACAAGTCTCGCACTGTCAGTATTCTTCAAGCCACTGACTTGGGGAAAGTCTGGGGATCCAGATTTCTTGGTCTGTGACAGTGGTGTAAAGGAGTAAAGCCCTGACTATGGCCCAGGCAACCTGAGTTCGAGTAGTATCTTAGGTGCTTGAGTACACAGGCAGGGAAGATGGAAGTACCCATCTTAAGGGATGGGTGTGCATGCGCGAGGCACAGTGAAATGGTTTGATTTCCCTGGTAGAAACTGGGAAGACAAATGTGTAGTGCTGCCTTTAGGTGGACAGCGATTCCTAGCATCATCCTCTGGTGGAAGTGAGGGTTGGTCCATCACTGATATCCATTGCATGCTCTCCCCCTTCAGGGTGTTACTGGACAGGGGAGTGATGCTGCTCTGTGATGCCTCAGTCTAATCACTGATCCCGATCATTCTTGGAGCAAGTCTGGAGAGGTGGGGAGGTGGGTCTTTTCAATAGAACTGTCGATCAAGGCAAGGCCGTAGCAGCAACTGATGGCTAGCCGTGAGGGAGCCAGGATTAGTCTCCCTCACCCCCCCCCCCCACCACCACCACCACAAAATAAAAGGAGATTCTTAGATTTCTTGTCCGAATTCAGGTTGCAAATAGGAGGAGGCCCCCTCTGATGACCTGTCTTTAGACAGGAGATAGTCTAAGGAGGACTCTGATTCTAGCCTTCTTGGGACAAGAAAGACTAGGTGATGGCAAGAGCAGATGCCCGCTTTAAAATGAGAATGTCCTGACATCCATCAGAAGGTGGGGTTTGCTTGGGATTTTGCAGAGCTCTGGACATCAGACTAGATTTCTGTCTGTGACAGAGTTCCCAGCAGCGAGGACTGTAATAGGGATTCTGCTGGAACATCAGATTCAGAGTTACTAAAACAATGTACTGTCATTTAAGCCTCAGTCTATTGCCAGCAATAATCCTCTGTGAACAGTAGCAGAGGTTGTGAACTAAATGAATTCTTTATCTCTGCATTTTATTCCCACAGTCTTTGTTTAATTTTTTGGCCTTGTTTGGTTAATTAGGATGAAGTAAGTAATTGGAACTGTATATTTTTAATCTGTTTTCATTCTTAAAGTAGTTTTAAAGTAGTTCTCTTTTTTGACAGAGACTAGAAAAGTGGACAGGGATTCAGTAGTTATTTTAAATTATAAAGGGTACACAGTGCATGCTTAGATTCCTGGGAGATGGAATAAAATATGGGATGGGAAAGTACAATATTCAAATAATAGTGGAGGGATCATCACATCTTAGTAATAAATATTAAATAAATATCTTTTCAAGGAAAAGCTGTTATGCAAAGCAGTTTGTTTGGGGTTTGTGTGCAGTTTGCCTGGGGGGAGATTCTGGGGAGCTTGGAAGTGCTATTTTAAGAATAGTAGTTGCAACAAGAATGAGGTTATTGTGGGAGATTGGGGGTGCACAGAGCCTGTCATTCATGGGAGTATATTAACTAAAAGGATTAACTCTATTCCGTCTCTTCTTTTTGTGCTGTGACAGGTTTTTATTATGCTGTGCAGTCTCTGAAATACATTGTGTTGAGAGATTTTACATGGTTTCCCTTTGCACTGCCTTGGAATGTGCCAGATGTTAACCACCTTGCTGTTACTGGATTTTCCATGTGCTGATGAGGTGGCTACTGCTGATTTGAGAGGATCAGTGGACATTGTAAAAGCAAAAGTTGTATTGTTTTTCTGCCCTTGCTAGGGTACGTACACCGACAGTCCACCTAACCTAAGAGATTGTTGTGACCTAAATATCTGCTTATTCCAGCTGTGACTGTTTGTGTCTAATGGGTTAGGATGACATTGGGTGTCATGTGTGATTTTTTTACCATGTGTATGATTTTTTCTCCCTTTCTCCTTCTTACTGTACCTGATGAAGGTTGAAGAACTGAAATGCAAAATCAAGGAACTAGAGGAGAAGGAGAGAAGAGAGAACAAGAAAATGGCAGATGAGGATGCTTTGCGGAAGCTCAAGATGGCAGAGGAGCAGATTGATCACTTGCAGAAGAAACTTGCAGCAACAAAGCAGGTAAATACCTACAGTCATAATCTCCAATTAATATTTAACGGACAGGAGGGGAGGGCTGCTAAGCCTTAGGGAAAACTTCAGAAAAAAGTTAGAACTGTAGTATGCATTAAGTTTTCTGTGCATCACAGATTGTTAAAATTGAAACCTGTGTCCCTTCCACTGGCAAGTGTATCTGGACATTTTCTCCTAGATTTCAGAATTAATCTTTCCCAGGGATAGGCAGAGCAAAAGATCTGGAGGAGTAGTAAACTTAGCTCAGTCTCCTGTAAAGCCAAAGCTGCACCCTGCTCAGACTCCTCCTGTCCCTAGAAGAGAAGCAGCACTAATAACTGTAAGTGCTGGGGACATTGCCTACTCCATGCTGGATTTATCTGCCTTAAATCCAGAAATGCAACAGCACTGTTAATAGCAACAGTATCGTAGATCAGTAAGAACTGTGCTGGTGAACGGAATGCCACAGCACTGTTACATAGTGTCATAGATGTGTGTAAGAACTGTGCTGGTGAACGAAATGCCCCAACCCTGTTAGAGACAGTATCATAGATCAGTAAGAACTGTGCTGGTGAACGGAATGCCCCAACCCTGTTAGAGACAGTATCATAGATCAGTAAGAACTGTGCTGGTGAACGGAATGCCCCAACACTGTTAGAGACAGTATCACAGATCAGTAAGAACTGTGCTGGTGAACGGAATGCCCCAACACTGTTAGAGACAGTGTCACAGATCAGTAAGAACTGTGCTGGTGAACGGAATGCCCCAACACTGTTAGAGACAGTATCATAGATCAGTAAGAACTGTGCTGGTGAACAGAATGCCCCAGCACTGTTAGAGACAGTATCACAGATCAGTAAGAACTGTGCTGGTGAACGGAATGCCCCAACACTGTTAGTATCATACCTGTATTTTACACCAAAAAAAAAAACAACTGTGGAACTGTAAAAACATCAAAAACAAAAAACACAGACAACCCACTAACTCCAGGTACACATTTTATTGAAAAAAATAAACACTTTCTTCCACTTCTTTACTGTAGACTTCTTCAGATTAAAACAATTCTGCCATCACCAACTCTTAACTCCAATCTAGTGGTTGAGTGGCTACATTACATGTACTAACAAAATAATGTAAAAGTATATGATACATAACAAAATTCTGTTTAAAATCTCTAAAATACTTCCATATATATTAAATAACTTGCTATGAACAATAATGTTGTAATGTTATAAAATGGTCAGTGCATTCATTGAGTAATTGAAAACCTAAATCTTGGACCTTTTCTTGACTAATAAACTTGTAATGGAAATTCTGTCGTTAATGCCTGTGGGGAATATGTTGCATTCAGAAGTACCTGCCAATATAATTCTTGTTTCTCTGCAAAAGATTCCCAATCACCTCCCCTTCCAAAGTGTTATACTTTTTTAATTTTTCACGACTTAGAATGCTTGTATAAGGCATTATGTCCTTTTTTTCCTAATTGCATAGTCATGTGGTTTATGTAGCTCGGTGATTCAGTGTGGCACCTGCCCAGAGAGAGATGCCCAGTCAACAGGATCCCCCTCTTGGCCTCCCTTACCTGATCCAAAGGAATGCAGAGTGATATGTTAGGCATTAGCTTGGCTGCAGGGGCTGCTGGAAGGAAGTCAAAAATTGACTACCAGACGCTTTAAGGGCTCCACTCCAGATTTTCTGTCTGGGTTTACTCCCATAGCCTTTTCTTCTCCCAAGATATCCACAAGGCAGTAGAGCCATCATTCAATGGCCAGATTGTGGTTTTGGAATCCAAGTTTTCCGTCTCCTAGATGAACTGCCTTTTAGGCTGATGAGGTCTATCTGCCCGGGTTTGGAGTTGGAGTTTACCTTTTCCTGGGCTGGCTACCAACCAAGGCTAGAGAGCCCAGCCTGCCCACCCAGATGTCCTTCAAGAATGCAACTGCAGTCCTTACATTGTCCTGCCTCAGGCAGCCCTCGGTCGGCCGGATTCCAAAGTCTGGGTCCGGCGTCGGCTGATGTCGCCTCCTCCCTGACGTCAGAGCGGCTGGGGTATAAAAGCATCAGCCGACGCCATCTTCCTCAGTCTTTCTTGCCGCGCGGTGCCCGAAGCAGAAGCAGTTCGCAAGTGCCGGTCGGTCAGCTCCTGTGTTTTACGTATCCGAAGTCATCAAAAAGCTAAGTACCCCGTTGGGGAACCTTTTCTTGCCTCAGCCGATGTCAGAAAAAACTGAAAAAGTTAATAACTGTTTGTCTTGTGGTAAACAAATACCTCATAAGGACTTCCATTCTTACTGCCTCCCCTGCCTTGGCCCAGACCACGACGTCTCGGCCTGTGCCGCCTTTGCTTGCTTCAATAAGTGCACTCTTAGGCGCCGGGCAGAGTTTGCTGAAGACTTTTTTGGCGATAAATACTCTTATAACATGCCGTCGGAACAACCAACACCACATATTTCCAAAAAACGGAAAGACTGGGACCGACATTCTCGGCCCGCGACTTCCACCGACACCACGCCAAAAAACTACCGCGAGTGCATCGGTCTCTTCTGAGACGGTTGTTCTGCCGCTCTGGACCGACGACACCGCTTTACCGATCACTCCGGCCACCGGAGCCTGCGCCGGTGCCGGTTGTTGATTTTCCCCCAGAAACTGAAGCCCAGGATTTGCCTGAGACCATACCCGTGGACAAGGTGACGCCAGCACGTGGGGCAGCTAGGCCCCCTATGTCTATGTCTATCAAGGCCTACACACGTGCTAAGGCTGCCAGCCAGGCTAAGTCTCACCCTCCTAAAGCTTTGCCTCAGCCCACTACTGATAAACAAATTATGACTTTAGCTGCAGATTTAATTTCCTTAATCAGAGGCTCTCAGGCCCATCCTGACAGAGGTTCTCAGCCACCTTCTGACAAAAGGCCCAGGGTTGAGCATACAGACACCCTTTCTTCAGATGAAGCCTCTGGTGACTCTGATCACTCAGATACCCAGGAAGAGTCCTTCCAGGTCTACGAGGATTCTGATGCGGAGGACTCTATTCCTTCTGCCTCTCCTCCTGAGGATATTTCTTCTGGGGAAATTCTCCACTCCATGAGAGAGCTTTTTCAGTGGCAAGGTCAGGAATTCTCCGACTCCAGGAAGTGGCTTCGTACCTTCCTTAAGCTTCCCCAACACAGGCCTTTAGCTATCCCTCCAGTGTTAGATGTATTGGATGATGTGTACTCAGACTCCAGTACTTCTCCTGATTCTCTCCCTCCTGCTCCTGTCAAGCCGGACAGATACTACAGGGTTCCTGAAACTCACAAACATTTATTTAAGGCCCATTCTGTTGATCTAGAAACAATTTCCCAGGGGCCCAAAGGGTTGGCCACATCCACGGCCAAAAATCCTTTGCCCTCAGACAGGGAAGCTAGGTCCCTGGAGAGGTGGGGCAAAAAAGTTTATACCTCAACCACACTTGCCATGAGAGCCCTTAATTGCCTTTTTCATATGTTTCAGTATCAGGATTTCTTGATGGATGATTTGCAGAAAAAGTTAACCTCTCCTGAGCCTTTAGAAAGAAAAGCCTTGCAGGATTTGGTCCATAACACTCAGCAGGTTAGCAATCATTTTCTTCAGTGTGGTTATGATGCATTGGAAGCTTCATGTAGGGCAGCTATGACAGGGGCAGTCATTCGTAGACATGCATGGTTGAAAGAACAGGCATTGCCAGATCATGTTAAAGTAAAGCTTCTAGATGCACCTCTGGAAAAACACAAGCTATTTGGTGCTAATGCTCAGGATGTGTTGAAATCAATTGAGCAAAAGGCTAAATCAGTGCAAACAGTCAATGATTTCCTCCAGGTTCAGCCACCAAGGTTCAGCAGGAATTGGCCTTCTAAGAATTGGTCCTTTCCAGACACTGACAAGTTTCAAAGGGGAAAAAACAGGCGTACCCGAGGAAGAGGGCAATACAGAGGCTCCTACAGAGGACGCCAATGGCAACCGACTAATCAGAGAGGTGGCGCAGGGACACCCCCTGCTCCACAGGGACAATCACAATGACTTGACTTTGACACTGCCGACCAAGGCTCAAAGAGAATCACCTTTAGGTGGAAAATTATCCTTATTTTCAAAAAATTGGCACATTTTAACAAAGGACAAATGGATTCTGGACATAATAGACCAAGGCTACAGGTTCCACTTCCATACTTTACCAACAAGACAAGGCATGCCAAACCTGCCACAAAATCAAAGGGCAGAGGCATTCAAGCAAGTTTCAAAGCTGATAAAAATCAAAGCAATAGAAAAGGTTCCTCCTCTGGAACAAGGCCAGGGATTTTACTCAAGACTGTTCCTTGTTCCAAGAAAAGAAAAGCAATGGAGACCTATACTGGACTTGTCCGCTCTAAACACTTTTCTCATTGTACCAAAATTCAAAATGCTGACGCTACAGCAACTCCTTCCCATGCTGGGCAAGGGGTCTTGGCTGGTTACTCTGGACCTCAAAGAGACATACCTGCATGTCCCAATCAGACACAGTTGCAGAAGATACCTCAGATTTCTTGCAGGGTCAGAGCATTATCAATTCTCAGCATTGCCTTTTGGCTTATCTACTGCACCCAGAGTATTCACGAAATGCCTGGCATCAGTAATTGCACACTGCAGACTCCAGGGATACAAATATACCCTTACCTGGACGACTGCCTTATACAAGCGGACAGCAAGCAAGCCTTGACAAAAAACTTGAATTATGTCATTTACTTACTACAGGCTTTGGGATACACAGTCAACTTACAAAAATCAAGACTACTGCCATCCCAACAAATAATTTTTCTAGGAGCCAAACTAGACACAGAATCACAAATGGCTTACCTCACAGAAGAGAAGCAAGAACAATTACCACATTACTTCAAAAGCCTAGCAAAGCTCACCCAGATGACTGCAAGGAAAATCCTGCAGGCCCTGGGTTTCATGGCATCTTGCATTCTACTGATTCCACTGGCAAGACTACACATAAGAAAACTGCAATGGTACCTAAAAAGTTTATGGTCTCAACACAGCCACAACTTAGAAGCAATTATCCCACTCATCCCATGTCTACAGAGGGAATTTCTGTGGTGGGCCCAAGCAAGCCAGTCAAACAAAGGTATGCCTTTCAACAAACCTCAAACAAGCCAAACCATTACAACGGACGCCTCAGACCATGAATGGGGGGTGCACATGGAGGGCAGATGCATTCAAGGGCAATGGACCCCCCAGGAAGTGCATCTACACATCAATCAAAAAGAGATGTTAGCAGTAATTCATGCAATCGAGGCCTTCGGAAAATATCTTCAACAAGGCCATCTGCTAATAAAGACAGACAACACCACTGTTATGTGGTACATAAACAAGCAGGGAGGTACTCATTCTTACCCCCTTTGCAGACTAACAATGACTCTTTGGGAAAAGTCCCTGAAACTGAACATACAGCTGCAATCCCAGTTTGTTCCGGGCAGGGACAATGTTCTGGCAGACAGTCTAAGCAGAAACATCCTGGACCCGCACGAATGGATGTTGCATCCAGACATTTTTGCTCAAATAACTCATGCATGGGGGAGGCCGGACATAGATCTCTTTGCCTCCCACCTCAATCAGCATCTGAAAAAGTTCTGCTCGAGGACACACCATCCACAAGCCTGGAGAATAGATGCTCTCTCATTCAGCTGGAACTCTCTAACAATCTATGCATTCCCACCTCTACCATTAATGACCAAGGTGTTACTGAAGATCAAAGCAGAGCAACCGAAAGGCATCTTAATAGCTCCAGATTGGCCAAGACAGCACTGGTATCCATTACTAAGGAGCATAACTTGCACCAACCCGTGGCCCCTGCCTCAATGGCCTCTACTCTTGACTCAGCACAATTACAGGATGGTTCATCCCAACCTGTAAACTCTGCAGCTGACAGCCTGGTGGGTTCCATGATTTCTACCCATATCTCTCTTTCCAAGGAAGTTCAACAAATATTATTGGAAGCACGCAGACCTTCCACCAGAAAGACTTATTCAGCCAAATGGAAGAGATTCAACATCTGGAATACCAACAAGGGACAGGATGCATCAGTAATGAGCATCCCACAGATACTGGAATACTTGTCAGAAATGCTGCATAATGGACTTTCCTATTCTTCCATAAAAATACACGCTTCAGCAATTTCAGCATCATACAAAACTGATCCTCCTGTGTTTTCACATCCTTTACTAAGACAATTTCTAAGAGGGATAAAGAATATCAAGCCTCCCAGAAAACCACCAGTGCCTGCATGGGACCTTAACTTCGTGCTGGAAAAATTAACTCTTCCTCCTTTTGAACCAGCAGCATCTTCAGAATTGCAATTTCTTTCCTGGAAAACAGTTTTCCTGTTGGCAATTACCTCAGCAAGAAGAGTTTCGGAGATACAGGCCCTCATGGCAGTACCTCCATTTCTCATTTTTCATCAGGACAGGGTTTCTTTAAGAACCAATCCTTCCTTTATGCCAAAAGTGATATCCAGGGTGTCTCTAAATCAAGCAGTTCACCTGCCCACCTTCTTCCCCAATCCTCAAAATAAAGGGGGAAAGCTGCTGCACACTTTGGACATACACAGACAACTACGCTACTACTTGGACAGAACAAAGGCCAACAGAAAGTCTGACCAACTATTTGTAGCATACGCTCCTGGAGTGCAAGGAAAGGCAATTTCCAAACGAACAATTTCAAAATGGATTGGACATTGCATCAGATTCTGTTATTCTTCCCATGGAAAGGGTGTGCCAGCCAATATCAGGCCACACTCCACCAGAGCTACAGCCACCTCCACAGCCTTCCTAAGAGGGGTGGCTGCAAAGGACATTCTAGAAGCTGCTAAATGGAGCTCCGTGCATACATTTTCCAAGCACTACCACCTGCCTTTATATTCCAGATCTCGAGCAGGCTTTGCTTCGGCAGTCCTGCAGGGAATTTTAGCTACACCATCCTTATCTTAGATCCTACCACCCCCAGCTTGGCTATGGTATTCAACCCATATGTAAGGACTGCAGTTGCATTCTTGAAGGACATAGTACAGTTTTGTACCTACCATAAATGTAGATGTCCGATAGATATGCAACTGCAGTCAGGTTTTCCCTCCCTCCTACCCCTCTGTGTATTGGGTCCACTTCCCTCCTTTTATACTTAGCTGGAGATATCTGTTATGGTGTATCTGTTTATTGCTATTGTGTTTGTCTGGAATTTTTATCCAGTTCTAAATTTAGCCTTCCTTGGAGGGCACCTGGCATCTGGGGCAAGAAACACTGAGGAAGATGGCGTCGGCTGATGCTTTTATACCCCAGCCGCTCTGACGTCGGGGAGGAGGCGACATCAGCCGACGCCGAACCCAGACTTTGGAATCCGGCCGACCGAGGGCTGCCTGAGGCAGGACAAACCCATATGTAAGGACTGCAGTTGCATATCTATCGGACATCTACATTTATGGTAGGTACAAAACT
The DNA here is from genome assembly GCF_019279795.1 of Protopterus annectens. Taxonomy (NCBI): domain Eukaryota; kingdom Metazoa; phylum Chordata; order Ceratodontiformes; family Protopteridae; genus Protopterus; species Protopterus annectens. The sequence continues at coordinate 1,801,845,633 of NC_056744.1, forward strand.
GTACTTTATACTGCCAGGCATGGTCGTGCTGCACAACAGGCTCTGTGATAAACAGGGGGCCCTGCGAGAAAGTACTGCTTTGGACACAGTAGTGCAGGAGAGGCTCTATACAAGGACCTCCTATCTAGTAAACCAGACAGTAGTGCCGCAGCAATCACTACACCTGGAAAGGAGAGGCTGTAAGAGACTCTTCACTTTCCTTTGACCCCCTCTCTGGGGGGATCTATGGATCTTTGTGTACCACACCCAGGCTTTTGCTTCCTGGAGAGGTCACTTCAGTGCCACTGCTTACAGAGTCCGAAAGAACACAGGAGACAGCAGTTACGAGTTATAAGTCCAGAGTGCGTAGCATAAACTCGGACACTGTGGGCTGTCTCCAGTGGGAGGGACCATCGTAGTCCCACTGGTCAGCTATCGCCCATCTCAAGCTGGGCAGCCCCCAGCCAGTAACATGCAGACCCATCACAGTCTGCCTGCTTCAGTGGGTGCTTGGAGCTAAGCTAAATACTGAAGAACAGACTGTAAAATGTTGCACCCGGAATTGAAAAAAAGAAAAGTAAACTACCAATATTGTGACTGGCAGACACCATGTCCCAGCCTCTCGGATGGTCTTTGCCAGGTTCATGATACCAGGAAAACAGCCATAACTGCCCATGAAATGAAGAGGCTCTGCATTGATATTGCTTCATTGCAGCAGACTAGAATTCCAGCAATTCGTGGCCTCAGAGAGCAAGACTACATGTTCTTCTGGCAGGGGAAGGAACCGGAGGAGCAGTGATTACATGGTGTTGGTTTTGTAGTAAGAAATTCCCTGCTATCCTCAATTGAACCACCAGCAAAAGGCATGGCTTGAATAGTCTCTCTCTGCCTCTCATGTTTTCAGGCCTTGTGACCATCCTGAATGTGTACGCTGCCACATTTTACTCCTCAGCTGAGACAAAAGATGAGGTTTGCATGAAGATTGAGACCACTGTCAGAGGGGATACCTACCACAGAACACCTGTTCATGCTTGGAGACTTCAGCGCCTGAGTTGGAGCAGATCATGATTCCTGGCCCAGCAGCATTGGACAGTTTGGTGTTGGTAAGCTGAATGAAAATGGGCAGAGATTGCTAGAGTTGTTCTTACCACAACCTTTGTGTGACCAAGACATTCTTTGTCACCAAGCCTAACTGCAGGGTATCCTGGCAGCATCCAAGGTCTCGTCACTGGCATCAGTTGGATCTTTTCATCACTAGAAGACTCTTGCTGAACTGTGTCCTTGTCACCTGCAGCTGTCACAGTGCTGACTGTGACACCGATCATTCCTTAGTTAGCAGCAAGGTGCATCTCCAGCCCAAACTAATCCACCACTGAAAGCAGAAAGCACGGCCTCATATCAACACTGCCAGAACATCAATGCCAGACCTGCATGAGCTCTTTGCCAATAGTATTGTAGAGGCAGTCAAGGATTGTCCAGAAAGCATGTTGAAGCGAGGTGGAATCACATCTGTGACACCATTTACAACTCTGCCATGGATATCTTTGACAAAAGAGAGGCAGAATCCCGATAGGTTTGAAGCAGAAATCCTTGAGATCGAACCAGGAATCATTGAGATCGAACCTCCACTCAGAGCCAAGCATGCAGAACTGCTCAATTACAGAGGGAGCTTTCAGAGGTGACTAGCTACACTTAGGAAGGCCAGAAACATTGCCCAGCGGATCATTCGATAGTGTACAAACAACTGCTGGCCGAACCTGTCAACATTCATGCCATGTATGAGTGCATAAATAAAGCCTTCGGCCCCAGTAAAGCCAAGATTACACCCCTAAAGTCTGCCTCGGGTCATTTCAGTCCCAAGGCAAACAGATTGAGAGATGGGCAGAGCGTTACCAGGGGCTCTACCCAAAGGAGACTGTTGTCACTGACTCAGCAGCTGAAAACGTAACTCCCTTTCCTATTATGGAAGAGCTTGACAATCCACCCTCTGTAGAGGAGATTAGGAAAGCCATTGATTCCTTTGCTTGTGGTTAAAGCTCCAGGAAAGGATGGCAGCCCCACAGAGGCCATCAAGGTTAACAAGAAGTGTGCTCTTCTCAGTCACTTAAATGAACTCCTGTTACAATGTTGGCAGGAAGGAACAGTGCCTCAGGATATGCGTGATGCTAACATCATCATGTTGTAGAAGAACAAAGGAGACTGAACTGACTGCAAGAACTACCATGGGATATCTCCTCTCAGCATTGTTGGGAAGGCCTTTGCCCATGTAGTTCTGAACAGGCTGAAATCAGATCCATTTCTATTCAGAAGTGGAGTGAATTGAGGGTGTGTACTTGCTCTGGCACTCTTTGGCTTCTCTTTGTTACTGTCCCATGCCTTTAATGAGTCTGAAGACAGTGTATACCTCTACACCAGAAGCATTGGTACTCCTCAACCTTGCATGCTTTCGAGCAAAAGCCAAGGTGCGGACAGTACTGATCAGAGAGATGCTGTTTGCAGACGACACTGCTCTGACTACTCACATTGTGGAAGTACTACCATGCCTCATAAGCTCCTTCACTGGTGCCTGCAGAAATTTTGGCCTCACAATCAGCCTCAAGAAGACCAACATAATGGGACATCATGTCAGCAGCACCCCTCGTATCTTCATCAGTGATCACACTCTCGAGGTGGTGAAAGATTTCCATTACCTGGGCTGCACCATCACCAGAAATCTTTCCCTGGACTCCGAGCTGAACACCTGGATTGCTAAGGCAGCAACAGCAATGGCACACTTAACAGCGAGGGTCTGGGATGATTCAAAACTGACCATCAACAGTAAGATGAAGGTGTACCAAACATGTACTCAACTCGCCGCTCTGTGGTAGTGAAACATGGACTCTGTACTCCTACTAAGAACACAGACTCAACACATTTCACCTGCACTGCCTCAGAAGGATCCTAGGCATCACTTGGCAGGACCACATTCCAAACAAGAATATCCTGAAGCAGGCAGGGATATTAAGTATGTTTGCCTTGCTCTTCCAAATGCATTTGTGCTGGCTTGGTCACAGAGTCTGACAGTCAAAAATCAGAGTTTACATTTACAGCAGGCATTGCACTTCAACCACTGACTGATTTTGTGACACAAACTTCATTGTATCTCGATGGTGAAAGGCCGTACTAGTAGTAGTAGGTACCCTCCCAGCTTTCTACATAGGAAAGACTGTAAATGCCTTAAAACATAGAATTTATCAACACTACTGAAGAAGTCCACAGTAAACAAGTGGACAAAAGCACTTTTTCAATAAAATTTATACCGAGAGTTAGTGGGTGTTTGCATTTTTTTTTATATCATAGATGTATAAGAACTGTGTTAGTGAATGCGATGCTGCAACACTGGTAATAGAGACAAGTATCATAGGTCTTCAAGAGCTGTGCTGGTGTACGGAATGTCACAGCACTGTTAGAGACCATATCACAGCTCTGTAAGAACTCTGCTGGGCGACTTGTTCTTCCTGTAGACTTTAACATTAGAATAAGTAGAATAAGGCAACCAGTGAAAGCATCATCATGTCTTGCTTGAGACTTGCTCAGCTAGTTACATCAGCTGTCAAAGAATAGGATGCAACTAGAACTCCAATCCTACAGTATCGGGTACTTAGCAAGCTGTGCAGTAGCATAAACTCAGAGTGCTAACCCCATCATTGACCATCCTGCTGCATTCTCAGTGTAGAAGCATAAGCCATCTCCAGCAGTCCTTAAAACCCTCTCTGTTCATAGTGTTGAAGGAATTTATGGAGATGTCATAGTAAAAGCAATCACAGATGAAATTTAGATGGTTTGGTTCAACACAAGACATTAGTACTACTCTAGTTAAACTAAATACCTGTATCCAGGAATACTTCATCGTACTACAGCGCACCCTTCAGAATGTAGCTGAGCAGGAGCTCACAACAGCTTGAGAGACCACAGAGGTAACTCACAAAAAGAACAGAGAGAGTAAACAGCAAATCCCAAGGAGATAGTCTCCAAGACCTATCCCATTGCTCTGTCTCCTATACATTACTGCATGGCTGTCTAAACAGCAAATCCTAAGGAGATAGTCTCTAAGACCTATCCCATTGCTCTGTCTCCCATACATTACTGCATGGCTGTCTAAACAGCAAATCCTAAGGAGATAGTCTCCAAGACTTATCCCATTGCTCTGTCTCCTATACATTACTGCATGGCTGTCTAAACAGCAAATCCTAAGGAGATAGTCTCCAAGACCTATCCCATTGCTCTGTCTCCCATACATTACTGCATGGCTGTCTAAACAGCAAATCCTAAGGAGATAGTCTCCAAGACCTATCCCAATGCTCTGTCTCCCATACATTACTGCATGGCTGTCTGTGCCTAGACTGCAAGGCATCCTTTGATCACACACTGATGGATTTGTTTCACATCCACAAAACAGATTGCACCAGAAATACCCATTCTAATGATCTAAATCTTGTCTCTGACATAAACAGGATGTGTTGGCAGGACAGGTATGTCTCTCAAAGATTACATCTTCTGTGGAACAGGTTTCCCCTTCCATGTAAAGCAAGGCTCATACCTAATCCTATTAAAATGTGACCAATGGATGGGAAATTTTGAATTTACCCTCAATTTGGCATTTATGTTCCTACTGGACATGGGCAGCTTGTGATGCTTCATGTGTATAGGCCTGTATCATAACTGTAAAAATTCCTTGGAATGTTGACACACCACCAATATTTTGTCATAGTTGGATAGGCTTAAATGGCCATATGAGCTTTGAGTGTGTCTACTTATGACACAGTTTACTGCAGTGAGTACAATTGTGAGAGAGAGCATGGCTTAACGTGACAGTGTGTGAAAACTGTATAAGCATAATACACTCTCAATTAATACAGAGAAGCATACAACTTCTGCTAGCCATACCTTTCAACTGTTCCGAATTCCTCGGATTTCCACACTTTTGAAGCTAAAATAATGGGGTGCCACGAATTTGAATGGCCTCTACAAATTACGATTTTTTTTTTCTTTTTGTTATTTACATTTTTTTCGATGATGCTGATGTCATCAACTTGCAGGGGCGTACGCAATGACGTCAGCGTCATGAGACCGTGCCTCACCCCCTGACTGCCAGTAAAGGCATTATTCCTTGAGTTCAGATAAGATGCTATCGATGTCTTATTCCCGTATGCATGACTCCATATTTGAACAACAGTGTTCGTGGGAAGCAGAGACGAACCCCATAATTCATCCCATTCTTAAATATTAATGTGTAATGTGTACCACAGCCCACTAAATCCTAGTAATTCCATTCCAGTATCCTGGTAAATGCCATTTGTTTGTATGACATCAGATGTACTTGCGTCTTCGCCATTTTGTCACCCAAGCTTCGGTTCTGAATGATTCACAATCTTACATATGGATCAGCTTTCACTTTTTCTGATCTGTGGATACAGCATACATTTAGAGGTGAGGAGGACCATGTAAAGAAGTAGTAACATTTACTAATACTAGCTGTTATAGATGTATGGGAGCTGAGCTCTGAGCTTAACATAGGTCTTAAGAGAATTTTGTTTTTCAAAAGGCTGCAAAAGATTCTCCTGTACAATCAAAAAAAAAAAAAAAAAAGACGACATGGTGACTCTTGGTGGTTCTGCGTCAGATGAGATTCTCCTGTATTGTAACCTTTTCAGAAGTTCTTGGTGGTTCTGCCTCAGATGAGATTCTCCTGTATTGTGACCTTTTCAGAAGTTCTTGGTGGTTCTGCCTCAGATGAGATTCTCCTGTATTGTGACCTTTTCAGAAGTTCTTGGTGGTTCTGCGTCAGATGAGATTCTCCTGTATTGTGTGACCTTTTCAGAAGTTCTTGGTGGTTCTGCATCAGATGAGATTCTCTTGTATTGTGACCTTTTCAGAAGTTCTTGGTGGTTCTGCCTCAGATGAGATTCTCCTGTATTGTGACCTTTTCAGAAGTTCTTGGTGGTTCTGCGTCAGATGAGATTCTCCTGTATTGTGTGACCTTTTCAGAAGTTCTTGGTGGTTCTGCCTCAGATGAGATTCTCCTGTATTGTGTGACCTTTTCAGAAGTTCTTGGTGGTTCTGCCTCAGATGAGATTCTCCTGTATTGTGACCTTTTCAGAAGTTCTTGGTGGTTCTGCCTCATGAGATTCTCCTGTATTGTGACCTTTTCAGAAGTTCTTGGTGGTTCTGCCTCAGATGAGATTCTCCTGTATTGTGTGACCTTTTCAGAAGTTCTTGGTGGTTCTGCCTCAGATGAGATTCTCCTGTATTGTGGCCTTTTCAGAAGTTCTTGGTGGTTCTGCCTCATGAGATTCTCCTGTATTGTGAACTTTTCAGAAGTTCTTGGTGGTTCTGCCTCAGATGAGATTCTCCTGTGTTGTGTGACCTTTTCAGAAGTTCTTGGTGGTTCTGCCTCAGATGAGATTCTCCTGTATTGTGACCTTTTCAGAAGTTCTTGGTGGTTCTGCGTCAGATGAGATTGTCCTGTATTGTGACCTTTTCAGAAGTTAGTGAGCTTACTTTGAGGAATTCAGATTGCAAGCTGACATTAACTCAGCAGATGGCCATTACCACACCTGACTTCTAACTGTGGTAAGACATTAAGTGACTGTCTTTGGGACTGATAAACAAGATTTCAGTGAGTAATCGGGTAGAACAGTCCCTTTTACTCTCAATAATAGGCATGATGGTGAAGCTTCTTTAGGTTTAGCATGCTCGTTGTGGATATGTGAGAGTTCAGGCCAGGGGCTCTGCTAGCATTTGTCTGCCACTCAAGTTCTCGCTTCTCCAAGTAATCATTTGTTAGTCCTTGGAACTCCTCTAGTACAGTAAACAGTAGTGGACTCAACACTCATTCATTCTTGAGGTACTCCTTTGTTGATTGTGATGCTTTTTAAACAGTTATTGCCCACACATACCCTTTGAGGTCTTTCAGTCAAGAAGTCCAGGATCCAGTTGCACATAATGGGTGTTGATATCTAGATAAACAAGTTTTTCAGTTAGCTGTTATGGGATGACAGTACTGAATGCTGAACTGCAGTCAATAAACAGCATTCTAACATAGCTGTCCTTGTTCTCAATGTGTTCCAAAGAAAGATGCAGTGCAACAAAAATGGCATATGTTGTAGAGCGATTGGCATGATATGCGAACTAGAGTGGATCTGTTGTCACTGGAAGGCTTGCTGTCCGGTGTTTTTTGACTATCCTTTCAAAGCTTTTCATAACAGTGGACACGGGGGCTACTGGTCTATAGTCACTGAGGCTTGAGGGAGATTATTTCTTCAGCAGTGCAATAATATTTGTGTTTTTGAAGCATTTGGGTACCTTCGCTTGACTAAGGGAGATGTTAAATATATCTGTGAGTACAGTGCTTAGTTGTTCAGCACAGTCCTTTAACACATTTCCCATGATGTTGTCTGGTCCTGCAGCTTTCCTAGGGTTCACCTGCTGCACAGTTCTCTTCACCTCTGTTGAGTTTAGGCTGAGCACTTCATCTCCTGGGTCTGTAGCAAAGTTCACTGCCTTGAAGCTGTTCCTTTCCTCGAACCTGCAGAAAATAGTGTTCAGCCTATCCAGGAATTCTGTGTTAGGCTGACAGGGGTTTGTATTCAGTTCTGGCTTTTTATGCCCTGCTACATGCACTTGGGGCTTCTCATATTAGTGAAGTGGCTCTGGACTTTCTTTCCATAGGCCTTTTTTGCTTCCTTTATCCCCCTCTTCAGGTTTGCCCTTGCCACACCAAGAGCTTCCTTGTCCTTTGATTTGAAAGCCTCATTACGTTCCTTCAGATGCTTGTATACTTTGGTGAGCCAGGGTTTTTGGTTGGTTCTTATGATGATGTTTCTGTTGATGGCACATCATCTACTCATTTAGATATATATGCAATCACAGTTTATGTGTGTTCATCCAAGTTAACAGGTAGATCAGCTGTTGGCAGCCTCTTTGAATATGCTCCATTTTGTATTGTCGAAGCAATCTTGGAGTGCTGTGATTGCTGCATTTGGCCATACCCTGATTTGCTTCATAGTGTTTTTTTCCCTGATCAGTGCAAGTTTGTAATCTGGCATTAGGATGATGGTGGAGTGGTCTAAGCTGCCCAAGTGTGGGTATTGTACTGCTTTATAAGCCATCTTGGTATTGGTGTATACCTTGTCCAAGGTGTTGCTACCCCTTGTTGAAAATCCCACATGTTGGCAGTAGTTTGGTAATACTGCCCTCACATCTGCCTGGTTGAAATCCCTTGCAGTAATGTATGCAAAATCTGGGTTCTTATTCTGCAGCTGACATACTGAGTTACACAGCATAGCCGGTGCCTCTTTAGTGTTTGCACTCGCTGGGATATATACCACTAGCTGACATCATTGAACTCTCTAGGCAGTTAAAAGGTCTACATCTGACTGTTAAGAACTCTGTGTTTTCAGAGCAATGACTAAGGGCAGTCTCTCAGTTTATGCATCATGCACACTCCGCCTCCTCTACATCTCCCACTGAGTGCTTGATCTCTGTCTGCATGAAAAAGTGAGCCCTTCCAGTTGTACTGCTTTGTCATTAATGTTACTGTGCAGCCAAGTTTCTGTAAATGTAAGAACATCTTTCTTTGTGATGTTATTTCCAGCCTTAGGTGTAGTCCATCTTATTGTCCAGCGAGCGCACGTTTGCTAGAAAAAAGGTGTAGTCCATCTTATTATCCATTGAGTGCACGTTTGCTAGAAGAAAGGATGGTAATGGAGGCCTGAAAGGGTTTGCCATTAGTCTGGCAGAGATTCCAGCATTTGATCCCCTTTTCCTGGATCTTTCACAACTTTTCCTCATGATCTTTTTTTCCCCCCTTGTGCTGTGGATGCTCTTTTTACCTGATTGAGGCACTTTGAACCATACTGTGTAAGAATGCCAAGGTCACGGAGTATAGAAATTATTGTAGGCCCCACAGACTGTGCAGACAGCAGGGTCCATCCAGCTGCACGGCAAGCTTAGTTGCGTTATTTCCAGTAAGTTCTGTCTGCTAAAAGTAACTGTATCTTCATTTATAGCCTCAAAAACTGCTTTTTCCATTTTTTTAAGAAGAAAAGAAGACAAATACTACACATTTCTCTGTTGAGCCGACACAGCTGCAGCATCACAGGGTGCCTCCATTTTTTTTTAATTGGAGTACAAAGGAGGAATAAGTCAAGAAAAATAAGTACATTGAAATGCACAACACGAGTAATCAATTAAATGGTGGAACATAACATATATAATAAGTAATTTTAATAAGTTAATCAATTTGTTTACAGTTCTAACAAACTCCAGATGTAGGGGAAGACAGAAGAAGTTTCCTGGGCAACTGGGTGAAAGAATTAGTGAAGGAAAAGTGAAGAGTGTGGTGGTGGTTGTGTCTTTCGGCTTTTCCCGGTTAGGGGTCGCCACAGCGGAACTCCGGTCCGCTAATGATTGGTAGTTGATTTTTACGTGCCAAGTTACCAGCCCTGACGCACAACCTTCAACGAAGGCACGCCCATTCACGCATGTCTCCATGCAGAAGACGTTCTAGCTGAGAATCGAACTGGACAGCATCTTACTGTAGAGGCGACAACGCTAACTCAGCACCACCACCCCAGATAAAAGTGAAGAGAGAGGTACACAGAGGGAAATAAAATAATGTGTGTATATGTGTATATTACAGTGGATATAAAAAGTTTACACACCCCCTGTTAAAATGCCAGGTTTTTGTGATACAAAAAAATGAGACCACAATAAATCATTTCAAAACTTTTCCCACCTTTAATGTGACCTATAACCTGTACAATCCAATTGAAAAACAAATCTGTTAGGGGAAAAAATATAAAAAATAAAAAACATACAGTACGCTGGTTGCGAAGTGTCAACACCCTTAAACTAATACTTTGCTTTGTGTGCACACTCTTAAACTAATATTTTGTTTAAGCACCTTTTGATTTAATTACAGTACTCCGCCTTCTTGGGTAGGAGTCTATCAGAATGGCACATCTTGACTTGGCAATATTTGCCCACTCTTCCTTGCAAAACCACTCCAAATCTGTCAGATTGCGACGGCATCTCTTGTACACAGCCCTTTTCAGGTCACCCCCCCAGATTTTCTATTGGATTTAAGTCTGGGCTCTGGCTGGACCATTCCAAAACTTTATTTTTTTTCTGGTGATGCCATTCTTTTGTTGATTTGGATGTATGCTTGTGGTCATTGTCATTTTGAAAGGTGAAATTCCTCTTCATCTTCAGCTTTCTAGCAGACACCTGAAGGTTTTGGGCCAAAAGTGACTGGTATTTGGAACTGTTCATAAATCCCTCCACCTTGACTAAAGCCCCAGTTCCAGCTGAAGAAAGGCAACCCCAAAGCATGATACTGCCACCACCATGCTTCACCATGGGGATGGTGTTCTTTTGGTGTTGCAAAGTGTTGTTTTTGCGCCAAATGTACCTTTTAGAATTGTGGCCAAAAAGTTCAACCTTGGTCTCATCAGGCCATAACACATTTTCCCACATGATTTTGGGAGACTTGATGTATTGTTTTGCAAATTTTAGCCAGGCCTGGATGTTTTTCTGTGTACTAACAGGCTTCCGTCTTGCAACCCTACCCCACAGTCCAGACATATGGAGACTACAGAAGATTACTGTCACATGCAGTACGCAACCAGTACGTGCCAGAAATTCCTGCAGCTCCTTCAGCGTTGCTGTAGGTCTCTTGGCAGCCTCCATGACCTGTTTTCATCTTGTCTTTTCATCAATTTTGGAGGGATGTCCAGTTCTTTGCAATGTCACTGTTGTCCCATATTTTCTCCACTTTTTGATGACTATCTTCACTGTGTTTCATGGTATATCCAATGCTGTGGAAATCCTTTTGTACCCTTCTCCTGACTGATACCTTTCAACAGTGAGATCCCTTTCAGGCTTTGTAAGCTGTCTGCGAACCATGGCTTTTGCAGTAACAGACAACTGAGTAAATGTCAGGAAAATCCACTAGGGCAGCTGAACTTTATTTGGGGTTAATCAGAGTCTCTTTAATTGATGTCAGGTGTGTACCCAAGAAGACTGAATGCTGTAATTAAATCAAAAGGTGCTTTAACAAAGTATTAGTTTAAGGGTGTGCACACTTATGCAACCAGCATATTGTATGCTTTTTTTTATTTTTTATATTTTCCCAATAACAGATTTGTTTGTTTTTCAAATGAATTTTACAGGTTATAGGTCGCAAAAGGTGGGAAAGGTTTTGAAATGATTTATTGTGGTCTCATTTTTTTATATCACAAAAACCTGGCATTTTAACATGGGTGTGTAAACTTTTTATATCCACTGTTTGTGTGTGTAAATTTTTATATCCACTGTTTGTGTGTGTGTGTATATATATATATATATATATATATATATATATATATATACATACATACATATATATATATATATATATATATATATATACATACATACATATATATATATATATATATATATATATATATATATATATATATACATACATACATACATATATATATATATATATATATATATATATATATATATATATACACACACACATACATATACATACTTGTTTGTATATAGTATATGTACATATGTTTGTGTGTGTGTGTATATATATATATATATATATATATATATATATATATATATATATATATGTACTTGTTTTGTATGTAGTATATATGCATATGTTTGTGTGTGTGTATATGTATCTCTGTATATATTATAAAGTGATCCAGAGGAGAAGAAACCGCAAATTGTGGCTTGACAACATGTTGGCCACTGCTGTCTAACCTTCAAAGTTTTTGAGATAAATTATAAGCGGTTCTCAGTGTTTCAGAGGATTTGTTTAATTATAATTGTTTTGTAACTCTTACCAATCATACTTCTGCCATGTTTTATATAACCAGATTGTCCGTCTTAAAAGTGTTGACTTAAAGGTTCTCTCTATACTTTTAGGATCTTGGATAAAACTGTTCGTTCATCATAGTAATGTCTGCTGTGTGAAGTTTTGCTGTTTACTTTTCTGTCTTAGAGCACAGGATTTGCAAGCCAGGCTAAACGTTGTGGAAATACTGTTTTGTGTGTAGTTACTTTGTAGCCCTGACATGAAATGGTGGGCCAGGGGATGCCGTCTGTGCTGGATCTTTCTGAATCTCATTTCTCAGAACTGTACATTAAAGATCAGTCTTACAACCAGGAAAATGCTGTTGAACGTGAATGGAATGTTTTGATTTGGATTTTTTTTTTTTCAATCAGTAGGAAGGAAATGTAGTTTATCTTGGTAAATATTTACATTTTCAATATTAGATTGTTAAAAGTTGCTTTTTGCTCTCCCTCCCTGCTTGCCTCATTCCTTTCTTCCTTTTCCTTTTGTGGAATACAGGAGGAGGAAGCCCTGCTGTCTGAAATGGACGTCACTGGTCAAGCCTTTGAAGACATGCAAGAACAAAATATCAGACTGATGCAGCAGTTGCGGGAAAAGGATGATGCCAACTTTAAGCTCATGTCTGAACGCATCAAGTCCAACCAGATTCATAAACTTCTGCGCGAGGAGAAGGATGCGCTTGCAGACCAGGTACTCACACTGAAGACCCAGGTATGTATAATTTTTGTAACTGCTCATGTGTCCCTTCTGCAAGGTCTTCACTTATTCAGCACTTTGGGACTGCAATTGCATTAGATGAATAGTTATATACTGTAAATTTTACCAAATGCTACGTAATGAAGCAAATTTTCTTTTACTTTTTTTTGTTTAATCTTAATTCAGTAGAACTTCTAGAATGGTTCTAGCCAGTGAAATCATTTTTAAAGTTGTATTTATCTTGTATAAGAAAATAATTTCCGTATGTACATTTGTGACGTGACATCCCCTGAGGCTTGCACAAGCCATTGTAAGCATAAAAAGGTGTGTTCCTTAGCTTTAATGTTCCATTCTTTCCCACCACTTGCAATGTGTCAGTATAGGTTTCCTAGCATCACATTGTGGAAGGTACTGTGTGCTTGGTGCTAAAAAGTGAAAAGCAGGATCATGTCAAGGAGATGTGAATGGGTCATTGTGAACAGGAAGGACAGGGGGCAGAAGCAACAGAGTATGGAAATGGACGAATCTTTAGGATCTGAAATTTTTTTTTTTTCACAGAGAGGGTTTTTGACCCATTGAATGGGCTGTCAAACTCTGTGGTGGAGAGAGAATCCACAGAATCATTCAAGAGGACATGAGAGGAGTGGAGAAGGGTAAGGGGAAATTAAGGAATGAAGGAGAGGCAGAATACACTTAAAAGGCACAGCAGGTGGACTTACTGTCTTCTTGTACCATCAAGCAAATGTCTGATAATGACTTCAGAACCTTCACACTTCCTTTTTGTTCATATAAGGTACTGAATCGGTATCAGTTGTGCTGCTTGTACTGTCTGGACTCTCTTGTGCTGCCCCTCACTGCATCGAATCTTCTTTAACCCACCTGCTGATATCACCTGGAACTCAAAGCCAGCTTCTTGCCCAGTAAATGTCTGAAATGAGAGCAGATAGAAGTAAGATCGTCAGTTAGACGAGCATGCAAAATTTGTTTGAAGGACAACCCAGCATGAGGTAAAAAGTATGAGACCTAGTCCAGGCCTGGGGTCTTCAGGTCTAACCAGACCACCGAGTCATGACTTCAGTCTTCTCAGCTGTGATAGAGATTTTACCGCAATTGCAAAGTCTTGGAATCAAATTCTTAGACTTGTGTCGTTGACCCAGACTCTGGTTTAACTGCTGAGGTCATAGGCTTTGCTATTAGTTTTGTCTGCTGCTGAGGATATGTAGGACTCCTCTGATAGGACGTTTTCACCTGTAAAGATCTCATGTGAAATTATGTCTGTATGTAGCTCACTGAATGGAGGTAAAACCTCCCTTAGAGATTTGTTCACACTGGTTGTTTTCAGGGCCCCCATGTTTCTGTCGCTTCCTTCACTGAAGTTTAGAAATCATTTTCCAGAGTAGTAGGTGCTGGTAAATTAAGGTGCATTTGTATATGCACCCAGGTACATACCTGCCTGCTTCTGGGCCTGATTTCTGTCTGTCATTGACTACTCTTACTCCTGCTTTTAACAGCACCACACACTGGGGCAGATATCTCTCCTTTTGTCAGCGCCACACACCGGGGCAGATGGTCCTATTTCTGTCAGCATTGCACACTGGAGCCGATGTTCTTGCTTTTGTCAGCACCGCACACTGGGACAGATGTTCCTGCTTTTGTTAGTACCACACTCTGGGGTATATACTCCTGCTTTTGTCAACACCACACACCGGGGCATATGTTCCCGGTTTTGTCGCAGATGTTCCTGTTTTTGCCAGCACCACGCACAGGGACAGATACTTCTGCTGTTATCAGCACCACACACTGGGGCAGATACTTTTGCTTTTATCAGCACCACACACACTGTGGCAGATAGTCCCGCTTTTGTCAGCACTACATACTGAGGCAGAGAGTCCCACTTTTGTTAGCACCACACACTAGGGCACATAGTCCCGCTTTTGTCAGCACCACACAATGGGGCAGATGGTCCTGCTTTTATCATCACCACACACCGGGGCAGATGGTCCCCCTTGTCAGCACCACACACTGGGGCAGTCTTGCTTTTATCAGCACCACACATTGGACCCTTTGGCACATGTCTTTTCACCATTACTGGTGTTCCCTTGGGTTATGGTACATTTAACAAAAGCTGAATTGACAGACTTTTTTTTTTAAATAAGGTTTCAGATATCAGAATGATAGTGGTTGTTGGAGTAATAGGGGGTAACGCCCCCACACCTACACACGCGTGCATACACTAACCATGGGCTTTCCCCTCTATACTACTTAACCTTCAAGGTCACACAATGTCGGGGCAGGTGAGGGCACTTTGATTAAAGGGTTTATGGTGTAACTTGACAATGTTAAGTTGTCAATCTCGCCTTCATTCTTGCTGGATGGGTTCGGAGCCGAACCTCTGCTCCGACTCGGCCTATTACTAAAGGTCGAGAGCTATTTTTACCGGCTCGAGGCTATACTATGTCCCATAATGCTTGGCATGATTTACCCAGATCTCGTTTGCCGCTTCAGCTACGAGGTTGCGTTTTTCACCGGATCCAGGTCGTATAAAATTTTTTTTATATTTCTAGTGAGTTTTTGGTAGATTTTTCTTGGTTCTCTTTCTTCTAGTAGTGTTAGTAGTATTCCACTAGTTTGTCCCCTTCCTAGTAGTTTTTTTCCTCTCTTTCACCCTTAAGGTGAATAAGCCCTTGACCTTTTTCCCTATAGTTTTAGTCAAGGTTCCCTTTAGTGAGTGTGTGTGGAATTTTTTTCTTAATACAGAAAAGTTTAGATTTTTTCTTGGGTGTGTGGTCTTTTCAAGCGTTGAGTGTGTGCTTGTATTTAGTGTGCTTGTTTAGACTTTGTTGTCCCAGCCCTTTGGTATCATGTCCAAAGATACCAAGGTCTCAGGATTCAAGAAGTGTGACTCGTGCTGTCAGAAAATGTCTCTGACAGATGGTCACACTTCTTGTGTGTATTGTTTGGGCCCTCTGCACCTGCAGGACTCTTGTTCTATCTGCCATGCTTTTAGTCCAAGAGTCCTGCAGGAACGCAGAAATAAGCTCATTCTTAGGGGCTTGTTAAAGCCTGAAGGTTCTTCGGCTAAGCCTCCGTCCGGCAAACCTTCAAAGCAAGCCAAACCATCGGCTTCATGTCCGGAGCCGGCGCCGAGCGGACCTCCTTCTATTTCCTCGGTTCCGGTCGGAATCGATGTATCGAGGCTTCAGTCGGCTCCGACTTTGCTGTCGGAGCCGTCTCTTAGTCGAAAGTGTTCCAGGTCTCCTTCATTGGAGTCGGCGTGGTCGGCTCCGAAGTCCCCTTTACTTTCGGAGTGGAGCAATAGGTCTCACTCCTCTAGGTCTTCCAGGCTGTCGGACCATGACCTCGAGAGGGTGGTCAGTAGGCTTCTGAAGTCGCAGGCGCTGGCCCAGATGTTACATAGTCCGTCTCAACAGACAGCGACTACCCTAACGCCTGCTTCTCCTCCAACTATTCCTTTGACCTCGGAGCCGGAGGTCGTCGGGGTTAGCACCGTTGGGGCGTCGGAGCCGATACCATCTTTGTCGGCTCCGATCCCTTCCTTGGTCCTGTCCTTGGAGGGAACCGGGCGCCGAGACTCCCTTGTCGGCTCTGAGGGGGCGAGTGGCATCAGACCCTTGTCCGACCCCGTTCTCCCTCTCGGAGCCTCGGCGCAGGTGATTTCGGCCCCATCAGCCTCGGAGCCATCCCTCTCGGTGCCGGGAGGAGCCCTTGTCTCTTCGGAGCTAGGCTCCTCTTCTCTGCCTGATATGGGCGCCTTTGAGGTCATGAGGAGTGTGCTGGCTCCTATACCGGCGCCACGTTCGACCCCGTCGGCCCCTCCCTTGGTGCCTGCTTCGGCCTCTGCCTACCCTCCTGACCCCAAGCGTGGAGAACCAACGCTTCAGGTGGCCCCATTGGGCGTATCCTCCTCCTCCTTTCGTGGCCTCCCCTGATCCCGTAGGGGAGCCCCCTCGGAAGAGAACATGCAAGAGGAAGCATGTAGACTCCCCTGAGTCAGTCACATCAGACACCGACCTGGATGAGTCGGAAGGGTCCACAAGGTCCCCCTGTGAGGATGTCTCCTTTTCTGACATCCTGGAAATTCTTAGGCAGAGGGGGAACTGGTCTGCCCTCAACCCTTCCGAGGACTAGTCGGTGTATCTGGATGCTTTTGGTTCTCGCCCTTCCACCTCCTGGGTGTCTCCGCCTTTCAACCCACTCATGGATGTGGTGGCTTGGAAGGCGTGGACGGCTCCGGATACCATGGAACCAACTCCCCGCAGGCCGACAAAATTTATTACAGCTCCTTCAGACAAGCAATTTCTAACTAAGGGTGTCCCTGTTGATGCCATGGTGGTGGCAGCGGCCACTAAGGAGGAGTTGGCCAACCCTTCAGTACCTGTCCATCCTCCTAATAAGGAATCTAGGACCATGGACAGGTATGATAAGCGGATGGTCTCTTCAGCGACCTTTGCCATGCGGTCGTTGAATTACTTGTGCCACTTCACCCATCTGCAGAGAGATCTTCTCAAAGAATTGGGTGATACCTTACAGGACCCATCAACTGCGGGGTCTCAGGAAAAGATCAGCTCCCAGCTGGCGACCCTGAACTCGATTGTCAACTCCTCCATGCAGCTCATTTCCTAAGCGGCCGATGAGGTGAGTAGAGCTGCAGGCACGGGCATTGCCCTAAGGAGACACGCCTGGATGCGGCTTTGTAACATTGCCGACCCCTTCAAGGCGTCCTTCACGAACACCCCCTTTGATGGTTCTATGTTCGGACCTCAAGTGAAGGATACCTTGACCAGGTGCAAGCAGGAAGGCAAGACTCTCTCTGCCGTGGGAGTCCGTTTTTCCACTCCTTCCAGACCGTACTCTAAAGGTCAGAAGAGTGGCAAGGGAGTACTGCCTGATGCACATGGTGAGCTTCCCTCCAGAGGCAGAGGAGGGAACAATAATAGACGCCTCCCTAGGGGCAGAGGGGGTCCACAAAATCAGGGTAGCAGAGAATCTTTCTCTGACAAACCCTTCCAGCATCCCTGAGGAGCTTGCCCGACTGTCCACCTTAGGAGGCAGTCGGGGGAAGACTATCACTGTACCCAAAAGCCTGGCATTCCCTCACACAAGACAAATGGGTACGGTCAATCATATCCGAGGGTTACAGAATTCCCTTTATCCACACCCCACAACAGCCAAAAGGGTCCCTTCCAGACGTTCCACCCGGTCTATGGGATCAGGCAGCACTAGAAATTTCAAAGCTGCTAAGAAAAAGAGCCATCCAGCCAGTCCCAGCCGACCAGCAAGGATCCAGAATCTACTCCAAGTTCTTTTTGGTACCAAAAAAGACAGGGGACTGGAGACCTATTTTGGATCTCAGCAGGCTGAACAAGTCTGTTCAAAGAAAGAAGTTCCGGATGGTCACGCTACAGTCCATTCTACCCTTTCTGGGTCAGGACAATTGGATGTGCTCTATAGACCTTCAGGATGCGTACTGTCATATCAAAATGAACAGGCGCTCCAGAGGGTTTCTCTGCTTCCGGCTGGGAGACGGTCACTACCAATTCAGAGCCCTGCCCTTTGGCCTCACCACAGCCCCCAGGGTGTTTACCAAATGCATGGCAGTGGTTGTGGCTCACCTGAGATGACAGGGATTCCAGGTGTTTCCATATTTAGACGACTGGCTCCTTACTGCCACCACCAGGCGTCAGCTACTCCACTCCAGAGATTATGCTATCCAAACTTGCAACGAGCTAGGTATCTCTATAAACTTTGGAAAGTCTGCCTTGTCAGTCTATTACCTTCATAGGCGCCGTTTTAAATACGGTGGAGCTGTCAGCAAAACTGCCCCTACAAAGAGTTTCAGACATCTGCAATCATGTTCAGATTCTGCTACAGGAGACCAGAGTCCAAGCCAGATTCGTACTAAAAACTCTAGGTCTCATGGCAGCAGCTATAACATTACTCCCCTTAGCTCACTTTCACATGCGGATCCTGCAGTGGATGCTCTTTTCCCAGTGGTCCTTTCAACAGCTTCCAATGTCACACAGCATTCTAATTACTCAAGCATGCAAAAGACACCTTTCTTGGTGGATGATCTCCCCTCGGGTACTCCAGGGCAGACCCGCTGTCCCCCCCCCCTCCCGGTTGCCACTGTGACAACGGATGCCTTCCTGAACGTGTGTGGGGGGGGGGCATTTTCACGGCAGGACAGTACAGGGCACATGGCAACCCTTCGAATGCCACCTGCACATAAATGTCTTGGAAATGAGAGCGGTACTTTTAGCGTTACAGGCCCTTCAGGACTCTCTACCCTCCAGGACTATTGCGATTCAGACAGACAATATGTCTGTAGTGTGGTACATCAACAAACAGGGTGGAACCAGATCCTACCCCCTGTGTCGGGAAGCACTCAGACTTTGGCAGTGGGCGATCTCTTATCAACGGTTTCTGGTCGCAACGCATATCCCCGGGAAGTCCAACGTCATAGCGGACAGACTGAGCAGGGCCATTCTCATGCCCTACGAGTGGTCGCTCAACCAGCTAGTAGCGGAAAAAATATTCAGAAGGTGGGGTCAGCCTTGCTGCGACCTTTTTGCAACCCCCCAAAACAGCAAGTGTCAAGACTTCTTCACCCTCTTCCCTCTTCCAGGTCCACCCCCCCAGAGACGTTGTAGTCCACGATTGGCCCCGGGGTCTTCTGTATGCTTTTCCTCCCTTTCCCTTAATTACTCAGTCCAGAAAGCAACTGCCTTGAGATCCAGAATGATCCTCATTGCCCCTTACTGGCCTCGACAAGTTTGTTTTCCGTTCCTGCAACGTCATCTACTGGAGCAGCCCTGGCATCTGGACCCAGTGCCAGATGATCTGACCCATCAATCAGGTGGGCTACATCAATCCCTTTGATCTCTCAACCCCACAGCTTGGTTGCTGCACTTCCAACCGTAGCCAGGCTTCCCTGAATTTCTCAGTCAGTTCGTGACATCATCCTCGCTTCTCACAAGTCTAATACCAGAAAGACTTATGCTAGCAAATGGAAGCGTTTTTCTGTTTGGGCAGGGAAAAAGCAAGTGGACCCTTTTAAAGCTCCTGTCCAAACAGTTCTAGAGTTTTTGGCAGAACATTTTCAAATGGGCTCTTCCTCAGCCACTATCAGAGTCCAGCTGGCGGCTATTGCAAATTTCCACGTTGGCTTGTCAGAGACCAGCATTATGTCCCACAAGCTTTGCAAAGCCTTTCTAAAAGGAACCCTCTTACTTAGGCCCCTGGTAAAAGATCCTCCACCACCGTGGGACCTAAATTTGGTACTGTCGTCTTTAATCCTCCCTCCTTTTGAGCCAGCGGCTTCCTGTCCGTTAAAATTGCTCTCATGGAAAACGCTCATCTTAGTAGCTATCACCTCAGCGAGAAGGGTTTCGGAACTTCAAGCACTCTGTGTTCGCCCTCCTTACCTAGTTTTTCACAAAGATAGAGTGTCACTTAGGACTAATCCATCCTTTTTACCTAAGGTACTCTCTGAAAAAAATCTCAATCAGACCATCGATCTTCCTGTCTTCTTCCCAAATTATACCGATAGAGCTGAAAGGAAGTTACATTGTTTGGATGTTCACCGTCAACTACGTTTCTATCTGGATAGAACTAAGCAGATGAGGAAATCAGACCAGCTCTTCCTGTCTTATGCAGAAGGGAAGCAAGGCCTCCCAGTTTCCAAAGTAACCTTGTCCAGGTGGTTGACCTCTCTTATCATGTTTATTTATCAATTGAGACATAAGGAGCTCCCTACTAAACCTAGAGCTCATTCAACTAGAGCATTAGCTTCTTCAGTAGTCTTTCAGGTGAGATTGCCAATGGATTCCATTTGTGCAGCGGCCACATGGGCCTCTCCTCATAACTTCATTTCTCATTACAAGTTGGACATGGCCTCCAGAAGTCGGGCTGATTTTGGTTTCACTGTACTCGAGTCTGTTCCATTGAGCCACCCAGGACTAAGGTGCTAGGGACGCTGTCCCATCCAGCAAGAATGAAGGTGAGATTGACAACTTAACATTGAGAAGTTATGTACTTACCATAATGTTTCATGTTAGTTGTCTTCTTTTCGCCTTCTTTCTTGCGTCCCGCCCTCCATCCCCCTAGCCTGGAAAGACCTAGAGTATCTTGTGAGATGTGTTTTGTCACCAGAATTATCTCATCAGCTAGCTTTCTTGCTCCCTCTTGGTAGCCCTTGTAAGGCATATATGTAGAAGAGGTTAGCTATATTGAGATAAATATATTCTCTCTTGTGGTGGGACATGTTATGTCCATAGTGTTAGCTATCAAACAAGATCTGGGTATATCACGCCTAGCATTATGGGACATAGTATAGCACTGAGCCGGTAAAAATAGCTCTCGAGCTTTAGTAATAGGCTGAGTCGGATCCAAGGTTTGGCTCCGAACCCATCCATTAAGAAACAAGGCGAGAAGAAGTCAACTAACATGGAACGTTATGGTAAGTACATAACTTCTTATTATCAGACTGTTCTGTCATGTGTTCCTGAGGCTTCCTTTAATGGTGAATCAAGTTATATTCTGTTGTAAAATGCTTGTGTAAGTAAGCTGATAATTTGCTTTGTTTGCCCAGGTATTTTGTGTAACCAATGGAAGTTGCCCCTGCATTTTCATTTCTTTCAGTCTAGAGAAGTATTTCAATTTTTTTTAACATCTTTATTAAACCACAGTTGCAGTTTGTATTTGTTGCTACTTCCCATTCTGACAACTCATTCAGTCATCTTAATGCTCATTCAAGTTAGTGCCTTCTAATGTCCAGGTTAAACTGCAGTCTTTTGTGGCAGTCGGGTCCCATATCACCTGTTTTACTTAGTTAACTTTCTCCCTCCTCTTCCCCTCTCTTAAATATTTTTCCGAACATTAATGACATGCCATAGGGCATATGCCTTAGAGCCCCCCACAAGTCCAAAAAAAGTGCAATATTTCCAGATTTTCTTGTTCGGTCATATTTCACAAATATAATTATTGCTT
Organism: Protopterus annectens; assembly: GCF_019279795.1. Classification (NCBI taxonomy): domain Eukaryota; kingdom Metazoa; phylum Chordata; order Ceratodontiformes; family Protopteridae; genus Protopterus; species Protopterus annectens. The sequence continues at coordinate 1,801,867,222 of NC_056744.1, forward strand.
TGCAATCCCACATTTGTCAATTTGCATGTTACTGGTTTTATTCCTGTTCATCCCCATCTCCCAACTCCTGTCTCTGCTTCATTTCCAACATACTCTCAATTCTTCTAGTCAACTCCCCTGCTCCCTTCCTTCTCACCAGTATTTTCTGTTTTAACACGGTAAAAGGTTTCACTGGCACAGTCTCTCTGTGGTCTTTATTACCAGAAGAACAAGAAGCAGAATCTTTATCTGTTTCTCAGCTCACTTTTTGTTGAACAAACTTTTGTATTTTCTTCTTAGTGCATAGTTCATCAAAAATGTTTTTATCCCTCCAGAGAAGAACACTTTGAAGATAGCTAGGTGCAGCATTTTGAATCTCACACCCGCTTCTCAGCATGCTATATATAATGAAATAAATGTACTCCTCTTCTGCCTGGTGTACAATGAGTAATCAATCTCCACAAACACTCTGTGGTCTGTCAGTTTTAGTACTTATCCTTCTGCCACAGTTTTGTCAGAATCCACTCCTGCTGGTAGGATTGCTTCTTTACTGTTGAAGGTTTAGGTTGGTTTCTCATAGCTAGCTTTGGAGCACACGCACAACATGCCCTTTCAACTAACAACCCCTGCTGTGGAATACCAGTCCAGTTGCTTATTTGTGGTTTCATAAATACAGTTTGTTCCTTCCAGTGTTTCTGGTGCAGCTGAACATCTCAGGTTTTCCCTACATGCTCTGTCCTCCAATTCTATTATTTTTTGAAACATGTCTTTTGAGCATTTTCATATTCAGCCAGCATTTTCTTCCTTTTGACCTCTGATTTTTCTAGTTTTAGCACCTCCTCTGAATATCTGTTTAAAGCTTCTATTTTTTCAGCCTTTTGTTGTTTGAGTTGATATATTCCATCAGTGTTTCGTTTATTTTAACCAGGTCTGCGTGCAGTTGTCTTATACTTTTCTCTAGGTTATTGGAAGTCATGTCTGAAGCTTGCACTGTTTTTTGTTGAAAAGCTGCAGAACTTTTCCCAGTTAATACTTTCACACTGAGAGAGCCAGAATTAAGCTGTTACTCAGTGTGCAGCCATTTTGGAAGTGATTAAGTCCTTATGCTTTTTTGAGGCTGATCTCCTTCTCATGACAAATGCTTGTTGTACCCCTGGATTATTTTTTTTACCAGGTATATCACAATGCACCTGGTGGGGTGTAAAAGTGCACCCACTGCTTTCTGGCATTGCTTCCAGCCCATCAGGCTTTGCCCCCTGCTTTGGTGTTTTCTGCAGAGAGATTGGTAGTTTTGTATGCTCCTGGCAGGGGCAGCAATGAACGCGTGCATGCTCCCGTTAGGGGGCAGCGATGAATGCATGCACGCTCCCGGCAGGGGCAGCGATGAACACATACATGCTCCCGGCAGGGGGCAGCGATGAACGCATACACGCTCCCGGCAGGGGGCAGCGATGAACGCATACACGCTCCTGACAGGGGCAGCGATGAACACATGCAGGCTCTTGGCAGGGCAGCGATGAATGCATGCATGCTCCCGTTATGGGGCAGCGATGAACGCATGCATGCTCCCGTTATGGGGCAGCGATGAATGCATGCATGCTCCCGTTACGGGGCAGCGATGAACACATGCACACTCCCGGCAGGGGCAGCGATGAACGCATGCACGCTCCCGGCAGGGGCAGCGATGAACGCATGCACGCTCCCGGCAGGGGCAGCGATGAACGCATGCACGCTCCCGACAGGGGCAGCGATGAACGCATGCACGCTCCCGGCAGGGGCAGCGATGAACGCATGCACGCTCCCGGCAGGGGGCAGCGATGAACGCATATACGCTCCCGGCAGGGGGCAGCGATGAACGCATACACACTCCCGACAGGGGCAGCGATGAACGCATACACGCTCCTGACAGGGGCAGCGATGAACACATGCAGGCTCTTGGCAGGGCAGCGATGAATGCATGCATGCTCCCGTTATGGGGCAGCGATGAACGCATGCATGCTCCCGTTATGGGGCAGCGATGAACGCATGCATGCTCCCGTTATGGGGCAGCGATGAACGCATGCATGCTCCCGTTACGGGGCAGCGATGAACGCATGCACGCTCCCGGCAGGGGCAGCGATGAACGCATGCACGCTCCCGGCAGGGGCAGCGATGAACGCATGCACGCTCCCGGCAGGGGCAGCGATGAACGCATGCACGCTCCCGGCAAGGGCGGCGATGAACGCATGCACGCTCCCGGCAGGGGCGGCGATGAACGCATGCACGCTCCCGGCGGGGGCGGCGATGAACACATGCACGCTCCCGGCAGGAGCAGCGATGAACGCATGCACGCTGTCGGCAGGGGCGGCGGTGAACACATGCACGCTCCCGGCAGGGGTGGCGATGAACGCCCGCTTCCGGCAGGGGCGGCGATGAATGCACACACACTCCTGGCAGGGGCAGCATGAACGCATGCACGCTCCCGGCAGGGGCAGTGAATGCACAAGGGCTCCTGGCAGGGGCAGCGATGAACGCTTGCTGCCGGCCGGGGCAACGATGAAAGTACGCATACTCCCAGCAGGGGCAGCAGTGAACACACCCGCGCTGCCCTAGCAGGGTCGTGCTGAACGCATGCACCCCCCGGCAGGGGCTGCTATGATTGCATTGAATAGGAGTGGAACTGGGACCAATTCCAATGGTATTCCGCTTGTTGCGTTTTTCCTCCCCAGGACCTTCTTTCTATCCTTTAGCAAGTTCTTCATCCACCTACAGTATTTACTACCCTCGACCCCCCCCCCCCCTTCCAATTTTGCAGGTAGCCTGTGGTGAGGCATTGAACCAGCCATTATTAGAAGTCTACATAAATCACCCACAGAGTCCTCTGCTAAGTAGGCCAGTCATCAATATGGATAAGTTTATTCTGCTACAGCTTACCTGCTGCAAGTCCCTGCTGGACTTTTAAGTACTGCGTAAGGCACCACAGATGTCTTGAGCCTTGACTTTTCATGATCACCCCCATCATTTTATCCATCATTGTGCTTACTGGCCGGTAGATATTCGTTCTATGTTTCACTGTTGCAACAATAACTGAAGGGCCTGAATTGGTGCAGCTTGGCACCATTTTCCTCCAGGCCAGGCGAAGTACCTCCCTCTAGACATTAGTGTTGTAAGAGAAATATGTGCATGTGCTATTTCACTGTGCCACCCCCCCCCCCCAAAAAAAAAACACTTGGGAAGATTCCCAAAGTTTATGGATCATTGGTGACTGCGGGAGTGGTCTACAGGATGCCCTTCAAGATTGCTGTGGCAAACTCTTCCCCAATTCTAGAAAAGATGTTCAATTTGTAGTGCTTGCCAAAGGTGTGGACAGATGACCATGTTACTGCTTCCAGGACACTGAGTGCTGACCTCTCTCAAAATTGTAGTGGTGGCTGCTGTGGTCCTAGTGGAGTGATCGTTAAACTGCCCTAGTATAGTCTTGATATGAAAATCATAGCAGAAGTAATTAGTGTGTTAGTCATTCTGATATTGTTTATTTGCAAACTGGCTTCCCTAGTTTCCCTTTTGTAAAGGAAATGAACAGCTGTCCATATTATATTGATTTATTTTATTTTATTTATTTTTATTTTACATTTGTTGACCGGGCTAGTCTAACTGGATATATCTCCATTTTCAGTAGAGGCCCGGGGAGAAAAGCTCCAACATAGCACAAAATGTAATATACAAATGTATAACAAATAAAGTAGGAGGGATTTAGAATACAAAGAAGGAGTTTAAAAAAAAGTGCAATACTAAGAAGGATGAGTATAAAGGATTATATCAGTCTTCTAACTGTATGATATGAGAGATGCATTAAAGTTCAGTGATAGTTTACATAAATACTGGAAGTTATATTAATCTTACTATTACCAGTGTTAGCATACCGAGGGGTATGCTGAGTGCGATTGAGTATTCAGAGGCATTGTGAAGATAGAAGTAGAAATGGTTGGAGAGTACTCAGGGTTACTGCAGGGACATAACCAGTGCGATTTTAGGTGACTTTTGAGTTTTTGCTTAAAGAGTGACGGTGAAGGTAGTAGAGTTAGATCTTTAGGTAGAAAGTTCCAGTTTTTTCCAGCAGTATTGGAGAAAAGGCTGTCGCCTGCCAAGTTATTGGACTTACTTATGCTAGCAAGTAATTTACTAGAAGAGCGTAGGGAATTAAGATTATTATAAGGGGTAATGAGCTTAGCAAGTATAGGAGTATTCTTTGGTTGGTAAAAGATTTTATGGGCAATGGTGAGTTGGGAAAAAATCAGCATGTTAGGAAGTTCAAGCCAGTCTAGCTGCTTTAGATTCAGGCAGTGGTGAGTTTGAAATGCATTGCCAGTGGCAAATCTGGCAATATTGTTGTAGGAGCTTGCTAGTTTGAGAAGATTATTTTTTTTTAGACTAGTGTAAATAGGTGAGGCGTAAAGAAGAGTTGAGATTAAATGAGAGTGGGCAATAGTGCTTCTAGCTATTGGAGCTAAGAAGGGTTTGATTCTATATAAGGAGCCCATTTTTCTGTTCACTGTTTGTATGGTGTTATTTATATGGCTGTCGAAGTTAAGGTTGTTATCGATTGTGACTCCTATTAGTTTGGTGGTAGGATCGGGGAAGATAAGGGTGCCATTGTTGGATTTGACAGAGAAGTCTATAGGAGAGGACCTACTGGTAGGTGGAAAGAGTAGGAGCTTGGTTTTTTTTGGTGTTCAAAAGGAGGCAGCGTTTCAAGAACCAGACTTCTACTGAGTTGAATACTTTTTGAGTTAGTGAGTGTAGTTCAGAAATGGAGTTGGCAGAACATGTAAGTGTGGAATCATCGGCATATTGAATACAGGTGGCTTCAGGGATTGCTGCATGAAGGTCGTTGATGAATAATGAAAAAAGAAGAGGTCCTAAAATGGAGCCCTGAGGGACTCCAAGGGTGACTGGCAGGTGGGATGATAGTTTATTTTCCCAGAGAACTGCCTGTTGCCTATTGTTGAGGTAAGACTTAAACCATTGTATATCTGGGGTATCTAGAGCAAGAGTTTCAAGAGTATTTATAAGCAGGGGGTGGTTTACCATATCAAAAGCCTTTGAAAGGTCAATGAAGAGAGCAGAAGAGAGGATGTTGTTATTACGGTTCTTATTAATGGAGTCGGTGAAAGATAGAGTGGTGGTAGTGCTATGAAATGGCCTAAAGCCATGCTGGTACTTAGCCAGTATGTTGTGTTTAGTTAGGTGGTCTAATAGCTGGTGGTGAATGCATTTTTCCATGACTTTTGCTAAAGGTGATGATAGAGCTATTGGTCTGTAGTTAGTAATCATTGGATTTACCACCTTTGTGTAGGGGGATGATGTGGGAGAGCCCTCATTGATGATTCTGTTAATTAGGGTGGATATGGGAAAGGCAATAACTTTGGCTGCTTTTTGCAAATATTCAGAAGGTAACTGGTCGGCTGATGGAGTACAAGGCTTAAGTTTTAGTAAGATTTTTTAGATGAGAGTGGTTGAGATAGGTTGAAATTTAAATGTTGGTAGAGATCCAGATAAAGAGGTTGGGAGCCTTGTGTTATCAGTGGAAAGCTGACTAGCTAGAGATTGTATGGTCTCAGTGAAGTAGGTGTTGAAGTTGTTGGCCGTTTGATGTGGAGTATTATGATCAGCGCCTTGAGGGGATGGTGTGCTAGAGTGACCAGGGTGAAGGAGTCTCTTTAGGCTAGGCCAAAATTTCTGTGGATTCTTTTGGTGTGCTTGCTGTAGTTTACAACAGTAGTTCTTTTTGTCAGTGAGTATAGCTTTTTTTTGTTATGTTTCTTAGCTGTCTGAAAGTTTGTTGTTCAGGGGAAGTTCTGTTAGTTCTCCATTTAGCCCAAGCTTTGTTTCTAAGTAGAATTTTTTGTCTAGTTTCTTTTGAAAGCCAGGGGGCTGGTTTGGATTTCATTCTAATAGATTGTTTAGGTGCATGCACATCATGGTTTAGGTGCATGCACATCATGGTTTAGGTGCATGCACATCATGGTTTAGGTGCATGTACATCATGGTTTAGGTGCATGCACATCATGGTTTAGGTGCATGCACATCATGGTTTAGGTGCATGCACATCATGGTTTAGGTGCATGCACATCATGGTTTAGGTGCATGCACATCATGGTTTAGGTACATGCACATCATGGTTTAGGTGCATGCACATCATGGTTTAGGTGCATGCACATCATGGTTTAGGTGCATGCACATCATGGTTTAGGTGCATGCACATCATGGTTCAGGTGCATGCACATCATGGTTTAGGTGCATGCACATCAAGGATTGCTAGAACTTTAGAATTAAAATATTTGACAGCCTCATCTAGTGGGAGTATTTTTAGAGGTTTCCAGTCACATGCATTGAGTTCATTTTGGAATATTACAGGGTTAGTGTTTCTTGCTTCGTGAGATCCTATAAGTAGTTGATGGTTAATGATGGTCACTTGACATTGGGTAACCATCTGAATTCAGACCATATTATCAACAAACTCCACATGTCCATGCCCTTTCTTCAGTGACATCTTGCTGCTTGTAAAAAAGCATCTCTTAGTGCATGTTTTGCTTGAGTTGGTGTGTGTGTAACTTTTCAGTAGTCGTATACTGTTTCATAATTATGTGTGGGTTCCCTATGGTTGTCTCAATGAGGACATTTTAAGTGGCAGTTGTGCTCTGTGTAGGGACTTTCCCAAACTACTGTAATTCAATTGCTGCGCAAAAGTACACCCCTTTGTATTTTTAACTCTTTTTACACTCCCAGCCAACTGTCAAGTAACTCCCACAAGGCATTCTACAGTGGAAACCTCAGTGTCACCTTCAGAATGCACAATTAGACCACCTTTATTCCAGCCAAGCCCTTTAAGACTCTTCTCAGATGTTTGGAAGCACCATTTATTATGGCCACATCTTAGAGACAGAAGTCCGTCTTCTCTTCTGTTTCCAGCAACCCCTTTTGTGTCAGTCTCATGGGTTTTTGAGTAGACTGTGCTCTTGCCTTTTGCAGAAGCCAAAGTCAAGTTGGAGTGTTTGCTTTTTTCCTTCACAAACAAACACATGGATGTGAATCACTTCTCCACTTGAGCTTGCTTACCCATCAGGTATGGAATGTATGTTCAGAATCCTTATGCTCTAGCATATTGTCCCACCACTGTGGAAGCATGCTAGACATTCTCATGAAAACATGATGGAACATATTAAACATGACATCATTTGTTCTGTTAATGTATGTGTATCTATGCCATTATGTAAATTGTGTTTTTAAGACATTTTTATTAAAAGAGGACTAATCACTGGCTCTGCAGGATTTCATCCACTTCAGGCTGAACCAAATGTCTTCCAATGCAGTGCAGTCTTACTAACAGTAACCAAAACTTGACCAAGTTTGTTTTATGAATGCCAGCAGCTAGGTAGACAACACCAGCTTAGCAAAAGCACAGTTACCATTTACCCTTAAAGCCTTTGAACATTAGATATTTGTATGACAGCAGTAGCCTGACCAATAACTCTTGAAGTTAAATGTCAACAGTTATTAATTCATTCCAATGCACATACCCTTAAACTGCTCTTAAATGCCAGACACTCATCAAACATTTTAAATTGAGTAAAAAATGTCTTCACTTTGCATGACTGCTATTATGCATTGCACTTGGAAAATCAAATACAGAGCATTCTTGAACTTGTATAGAGAGCGCACAATATAACTGTTTAAACAGATGGTGTTAAGTATTCTAAACAGCTTGTCTGGATTTGTCTCTACTATAACTGAAGATATGTACTGAAGTTTTGCCCACCTCTAACTTAGAAGTCTAAACCATGGTTGATTAGGTTCACCAACAAGTGGAATGGAATCTATATGAGCTTTGTCCAGAAATGCACTTCAGTCTGCACTTCTCTGTGCTTAAAAATCATGACAGTCCTTCCTGTTTGGATTAAAAGCTAGGATGAGTTTGTCTGTTTTAGCTGAAAAGAAAGGTTGAGTACAGTAAGTTAGTGTCCAAATAAGGTAATGTATCTAGGAACTGCAAAAATGTATGGAATTGAAAAGCACATTTAATTTTAGTTTCAGCAGTTTTACTGTCTTTCCATTGCAAACAGTTTTACAGTCAGTAAATATTCACTTTTTTCCATTATTTGTTTTATGAGCTGCTGGATTTACATGACCATTTTTTTTCATAAAAAAGGATATAGTTGCATCTACTTCACTTTAATATAGTTTCTACAGTGTGGTTTTATTGTATACTTGATAACTACTTATAAATCTGGTGAACAATCGTGGGGGGGATTTTAACAGTGGATACGTTCTTTATTAATTTAACAGGAGGGATCTCAAAAGTTTCTCACTTCGTTTCAGGATGATTACGCACCTTGCTGCAGACTCTAGGAATAAAGACCTAAAGTAATTCTTATCTGCCCCATGCTGCCCAAGAAGGTCATAGTTCCAGATACGTGGGTCCTTGTGATAAAGGAAGCTGTTTAAAATGATAACAAACTCACCACAAGCTCTATCGCCTAAGGCTGACCTATAGGTCCCATCAGATATTCTGTTTGTTTCAGGCCGTCTCTGTAATAAAACCACTCCCTACAACCTCTCCTAATTATCCTCTCACTCCAGATACCACAAGCCAAACTGCCCGGTACCAACCATTCCTTCTCTGTTCTTGCACCCAAACTCTGGCAGTCCCTCCCCCTTCACCTAAAAGAAGTGTCCTTTTTTCCCCATGTTTATAGAGGTCTACACAAGAGACACTTCCATTAAAAATCTAATTGCTTTTTCCACTGGACATACAAACTTAAGTCCTTCCTCACCTGCATCATTCCTACTCTGGCCCTCTGTTCTCAGCTTCTGCTTCACTCTCATTTTACTACTGAAATGAATTTGCATTTGTTTTTCTGTTTTGGTAATAATAACAAGCTGTATCAGTTGTCTGTGGTATCCTACCGTATGCGAATACTCTGAATTTCTTCACCTGGGCTGTGCCGGCAGATGGTCTGTTATGATCAGTGTACTATTCTGTTAAACATACCAAGTAAATAAATTAAAGCATTCTTTGTGACAGGCATATGCCTCCCATTAGAAACTTCTCGGAATTGAGTGCAGTACTGTGCATTACCCTAGTCTTTAAGCTTGCCTGTGATGCTGATTTGCCTTGTGTCCCTGTGTGACTTAGACCTCAGTCATTCTATGATCCTGGTACCCATGTGACTTGTACCTCAGTTATTCTATGATCCTGGTACCCATATGACTTGGACCTCAGTCTACATTCCTGGTACCCATGTGAGTTGGACCTCAGTTATTCTATGGTCGTGGTACCCATGTGACTTAGACCTCAGTCATTTTTGGATCCTGGTACCCATGTGACTTGGACCTCAGTCATTCTATGATCCTGGTACCCATGTGACTTAGACCCCAGGTATGCTATGGTCCTGGTAACCATGCGACTTAAACCGCAGTTATTCTATGATCCTGGTACCCATGTGACTTAGACCTCAGTAATTCTATGATTCTGGTACCCATGTGACGTAAACCTCAGGTATGTTATGATCCTGGTACCCATGTGACTTAGACCTCAGGTATTCTGTGATCCTGGTACCCATGTGACTTAGACCTCAGTCATCCATTTCCTGGACAACCTAATGTTCTTACGTAGTTATTAACTACAATATGCGGGCCCTTCATAAATGTACCTACACGTACTACAGAATCCACACGTCAGCATCCTACCGTGTGGGTGAATTGTGTCTTGGCTGAGTCTGACTCCAAGATGGATTTGATGTTTCTACCCTTCGAATACACAGTCACTGGAGCTGGTCCAAGATGTTTTTAAATCTTTTCTGTAAAAATCCTGTTTCAAAACCATTTAATGGAATCAACGTACTGACTAATATTGATACTAAATGGAATAATAAACAGTGGGTCAGAACTGTCAAAAACATGAATACTGTGCTGATCGATATTACCTACAGTGAAGTTAATCGCATCACCTACACTAATCATATCCACTCTTAAAATGGGGCAAATCTGCCATTCCTGTTTCTCATTACCTCATTCTTAATTCTGTCTAGGAGTTGTTTAGGCTATCCCCTTTCAACAAAGAGGCAAAACAAGGTAAGGCAATTCCTCTAAAAAAAAACTGTATCTTCTGAGATTAACCGTGGCACTCTAACCATGTGTTCCTTAACCGCTGATTTCTTTTTATGGTAGGGGTGGCAACTTTCAAAATGGAGGTAGGAACTGGAGAATGTGTCCTTTCTAAAAATTATTGAAGTAAAACAACCCAACTCCCTGTTCTTACCCACTGTAATATCCAAATAATTGTACTTTCACTATTACATTGAAATGTAAATCTTAAAAAAAGAGGTGGAATTGTGGTAATAATCCATTCATTTAAACTCCACTTACACAGGATCAATATATTTTCCAGGAAGCAGTAGTAACCATCTACTGTTGACAAAACCTGGGGAGTAAAAACCACCGTCTTCTCCCACATGACCAACACAGTATTAGCATAGATGGAGGCACAAGAAGTGCCCATGGACACTCCTGAGATTTGATGGAAATACTCCCCTTCAGAATATAAAAATTGATGTTAAGTTGTCAATCTCGCCTTCATTCTTGCTGGATGGGTTCGGAGCTGATCCTCGGCTCCGACTCGGCACTTGCTAAGCTCGAGAGTCACTTTTACCAGCTCGAGGCAGCCCCATATCCCATGATGCAAGGCGGTAATTATCCAGATCTCATTTGCCGCTTCGGTAATGGGGTCATCTTTTTTACCAGCTCCTGGTAAGTGATTTTATATTGTTGTTAGTCAGGATATTTAGATCCAATTCCCTAAATTTTTTTCTTTATAGCAATTTTAGTAAATCCTATTTTCTCTTAGCTCCATACCCCTTTCTTTAACCCTTATTCTTTCTGTGTTTCAGGCCTTAGGCTTTTTCCCTACCCTCACAGTTCCTGTCAGAAATTAGGTGTGTGTGTGTGTTGTGTCACTGTTAATAATAACTAATTATTTACTCTTAATAATAAATTAGTTATTAGTATCTTTTTTGGTCTGATTGTTGTGTGTGTGTGTGTGTGTGTGTGTGTGTGTGTGTGTGTGTGTGTGTGTGTGTGTGTGTGTGTGTGTGTGTGTGTGTGTGTGTGTTTTAGGTCAGACATGTCTAAAGATACTAGGGTCTCAGGTTTCAAGAAGTGTGACTCGTGCTGTCAGAAGATGTCTCTGACAGACGGTCACACTTCTTGTATTTATTGCCTGGGACCCCTACACCTGCAGGACTCTTGTGCTATCTGTCATTCCTTTAGCCAGAGAGTCCTGCAGGAACGTAGAAATAAATTGATCCTCAGGGGTCTCCTTAAGCCTGAGGTGGTGGTCTTGGTTTCGACTCCGCCGGAGTCGACATCGGCTCCGTCCGGAGCCGATCTTTCCTTAGTGGAAGCTACAGTATCGGTGCCGTTCGGCTCCGATACCCTGGCTTCGGCAGCTGTGTTGGCTCCGGCTGGAGCCGACACCCTAGCATCGAAGCATGTCTCTGCTCCGGCTGGAGCCGATAAGTTATCGGCTCCGCCTAGAGCCGAGGTTTCTTCGGCTCCGATGGCTCCGTCCAAAAAGAGGTCTAGATCTCCTTCTTTGGAATCTATACACTCTGCTCCAGCTTCCCCCCTGCTTTCGCAGCGGAGCCATCGGAGCCGATCATCGAGGTCTTCCAGGCTATCCGACCATGATTTAGAGAAAGCGGTGAGTAGGCTATTAAAATCACAGGCACTAGCCCAAATGCTCCATAGCCCGTCTCAACAGACGACCGCTATTCTACACCCTCCTGAGATTCCTCCTTCGACTCTCCTACAGAGTTCGGAGCCGGAGTTTATTGGTACCGTGACTGCTGTGGCTTCGGAGCCGATACCACACCTTTCGGCTCCGTCGTCCTCAACTCCTATCTCCTCCTTGAGACCTTCCTTGGAGGGATCCGGGCGTCGGGCTTCCCTGGTCGGTTCCGAGGGGGCGAGTGGCATCGGACACTTGTCCGACCCCGCTCTCCCTCTCGGGGCTTTGGCCTTGGTGAGCTCGGCCCCGACATCTGCTTCGGAGCCTTCCCTCTCGGTGGGACCAGGGATCCCCGTTTCTTCGGAGTGGGATCTCTCGGCCCTCCCTGGGAGGGGAGCCTTCGAGGTGATGAGGAGTGTGCTAGCCCCTGAGCTCAGTCAGCAGTCGGTTCCTTTAACTCCTCCCTCTACGGTGCCTGTACATACCTCTTCCCGCTCTCTTGCTCCTGGACCCAGAGATCCATCGCCCCAGGTTTCCCCATTGGGAAGAACTTCCTCTTCCGAGGTTTCTCCTGATCCTTCAGGTGAACCCCCGCGTAAGAGGACCTGCAAGAGGAAGCACTTAGACTCCCCTGAGTCTACAACATCGGATACCGATTTGGATGAAACGGAGGGGTCCCCAAGATCCCCCTCTGAGGATGTCTCCTTTTCAGACATCCTTGAGCTCCTTAAACAGAGGGGAACTGGCCATCCATTAACCCCTCCGAGGAAGAATCGGTATACCTGGAGGCTTTTAGATCTCGACCCTCCACCTCCTGGGTGTCTCCGCCTTTCGACCCTCTCATGGAGGTCATAGCTCGAAAGACGTGGGCATCTCCTGATTCGGTGGAACCAGTCCCCAGGAGACCTTCAAAATTTATTACGGCCCCCGCTGAAAAGCAGTTTCTTACCAAAGGTGTCCCGGTTGATGCCATGGTGGTGGCGGCCGCCACCAAGAAGGAACTTGCAGATCCTTCCGTACCAGTCCATCCTCCTAACAAGGAGTCTAGGACCATGGACAGGTATGGCAAGCGGATGTTTTCCTCAGCGACCTTTGCTATGCGTTCGCTGAATTATTTATGTCACTTCACCAGACTTCAAAGGGACATCCTTAAAGAATAAGGTGAAGTAGTACAGGATCCTTCAGCAGCAGGAGCTCAAGAAAAGATTGATTCTCAGCTGGGAATCCTTAATTCCATAACCAACTCCTCCATGCGGCTCATTTCTTATGCAGCCGATGGGGCGAGTAGAGCTGCAGGCACAGGAGTGGCTCTCAGACGTCAGTCCTGGATGCGGCTCTGTAATTTTGCAGACCCCTTTAAGGCGTCCTTCACAAACTCTCCCTTTGATGGATCAACATTGTTTGGTCCTCAGGTGAAGGACACTTTGACCAGGTGCGAGCAAAACGGCAAAACTCTTTCTGCCGTAGGAGTCCGTTTCTCCGCCCCTTCCAGGCCTTATCCCAAAGGTCAGAAGGGGGGGAGATGTGGTTCCGAAAATCTCAGGGAGTGACGCCGGACGCACGTGGTCAGTTTACCCCCAGAGGCAGAGGGGGTAATAACAATAAACACCGCCCTAGTGGCAGAGGGGGTCCGCAAAAACCAGGGCTCCAGAGAGCCTCTCTCTGACAAGCCCTTCTAGCATCCCTGAGGTGTTGCCCGACTGCCCACCCTTGGAGGCAGTCAGGGGAAGATTGTCGCTGTACCCAGAAGCCTGGCTTTCCCTCTCTCAAGACAAATGGGTACAGTCGATCATATCCAAGCATTACAAGATTCCCTTCGAGGAAAGCCCCTTCCCTCAAAGAGGTTCCCTTCCAGACGTACCACCCGGTCTAAGGGAAATTGCGAAATTAGAGGTGTCAAAGCTTCTAAAGAAAAGGGCCATCCAGCCAGTACCAAAAGATCATTTAGAGTCCGGAATCTACTCAAGGTTCTTTTTGTTCCCCAAAAAGACGGGAGACTGGAGACCAATATTAGACCTCAGCAGGCTCAACAAGTCTGTCAAAAAGACAAGATTTCGGATGGTCACACTTCAATCGATTTTGCCCTTTCTGGGCAAAGACAACTGGATGTGCTCCATAGACCTTCAGGATGCGTACTATCATATAAAGATTCACAGACGCTCCAGAAGTTTTCTCCGCTTTCGGCTGGGGACCAGTCATTTTCAATTCAGAGCCCTGCCCTTTGGCCTCACTACAGCCCCCAGAGTGTTCACCAAATGCATGGCAGTGGTCACGGCTCACCTGAGATGTCAAGGATTCCAGTTGTTTCCGTATCTCGACGACTGGCTCCTCTCAGCCACCACCAGGCATCAACTCCTCCAAGCCAGAGATTACACTCTACGTCTCTGCGGCCACATAGGAATTTCAGTCAACTTCGAAAAGTCTTCCTTGTCGCCCTGCCAATCTATTACCTTTATAGGTGCAAATCTAGATACTACTCGGATGTCAGCAAGCCTAACAAGTCAGAGAATCCTAGATATCCAAAACCATGTTTGGATCATCCTATCCAGCAACAGGGCACAAGCCAGGTTGGTCCTGAAAGTCTTGGGCCTCATGGCAGCTGCCATAACACTTCTTCCTCTGGCCCGCTTTTACATGCGTCTCCTACAATGGATGTTGTTCACCCAATGGTCCTTCCAACAGCTTCCCATGCGTCACAAGATTCTGGTGACACAGACCTGCAAGAACCATCTATCCTGGTGGATTTCCTCTCCTCTAGTTCATCAGGGCAGACCATTTGTTCCCCCCGGCCCCGGTAGCCACGGTCACTTCGGATGCCTCCCTGATCGGTTGGGGGGGACATTATCAGGGCAGGATGGTTCATGGCACGTGGCAACCGTTCGAATACCACCTGCACATAAATGTCCTAGAGATGAGAGCAGTGCTTTTAACGTTGCAAGCCCTCGACGACTTTCTCCCTTTAGGGACTATTGCAGTTCACACGGACAACATGTCCGTCGTGTGGTACATCAGCAAGCAGGGCGGAACCAAGTTCTATCCCTTGTGTCGAGAATCTCTCAGACTTTGGCAATGGGCGATCTCCTCTCATCGTTTTCTGGTAGCAACGCATATCCCCGGGAAAACCAACATAATAGCGGACAGATTGAGCAGAGCTATTCTCATGCCTCACGAGTGGTCTCTCAAGCAATCCATTGTGGAGGAGATTTTTCAGAAGTGGGGTCGCCCATGCTGCGATCATTTTGCTACACCCCAAAACAGCAAATGCCCAGACTTCTTCTCTCTCTTCCCACTTCCGGGCCATCCCCCCAGAGACACTCTTACCCAAGATTGGCCCCGGGGACTTCTTTATGCCTTTCCTCCCTTTCCTTTGATACCACAAGTACTCCAGAAAGCTACCGTCTTGAGAGCCAAAATGATTCTCATTGCCCCTTACTGGCCTCGACAAATTTGGTTCCCGTTCCTTCATCGCCATCTTTTGGTGTGGCCTTGGCATCTGGACCCAGTTCCAGATCTTCTGACCCACCAGTCGGGTCAACTGCACCGGTCAGTTCCTTCCCTCAACCTCACAGCTTGGTTGTTCCACTTCCTTCCTTAGCCAGGCTTCCTATGATCTCTAACCCGTTAGAGATATCATAGTAGCTTCTCTTAAGTCCTCTACCAGGAGGATTTATTCTAGCAAGTGGAAACGCTTCTCTTTTTGGGCAAAATCTAAGAACATAGACCCTTTACTGCCCCTATTCAGTCGGTCTTGGATTTCCTTGCGGAAATTTTTCACTCAGGTTCTTCGTCTTCCACAGTCAAAGTTCAGTTGGCTGCAATCTCGAACTTTCATGTCGGCTTTGCAGACCACAACATTATGTCCCACAAACTTTGTAAAGCCTTTCTCAAAGGAGTTTTCCTTCTTAAACCCCCTGTTAGAGATCCTCCACCACAGTGGGATTTAAATTTAGTGCTTACATCCTTGATTCTTCCCCCTTTTGAACCGGCTGCTTCATGTTCATTAAAGTTTCTTTCTTGGAAGACACTTTTTCTAGTCGCTATTACCTCGGCTAGAAGAGTGTCTGAACTTCATGCCCTCTGTGTTCGTCCCCCTTATTTGGCCTTCCACAAAGACAGAGTATCCTTGAGAACCAACCCATCCTTTTTGCCCAAGATTGCTTCTAAGGCAAATTTAAACCAATCCATTGATCTCCCTGTATTTTTTCCAAATTATTCTAATAGGGAGGAACAAAAATTGCATTACTTAGATGTTCATCGCCAACTTAGATATTACTTGGATAGAACAAAGCAATTTAGGAAGTCCGATCAGCTCTTCCTGTCTTATGCTGAAAATAGAAAAGGTCTCCCTGTTTCTAAAGTGACCTTATCTAGATGGCTATCTTCCACCATTTCTGGCATTTATCAGCTTAGGGGCAAACAGCTGAACTCAAAACCTAAAGCTCATTCCACAAGAGGTCTAGCCACTTCTACAGCCTTTCAGGCTAGACTACCCTTAGGTACTATTTGTGCAGCAGCCACTTGGGCCACTCCTCATACCTTCGTTTCTCATTACAAATTGGATTTGGCCTCCAGGGACAGGGCAAGCTTTGGTTCCACTGTTCTCAAGAGTCTGTTCCATTGAGCCACCCAGGATAGAGGTGCTAGGGACGCGGTCCCATCCAGCAAGAATGAAGGCGAGATTGACAACTTAACATTTAGAAGTTATGTACCTACCATAACGTTCCATGTTAGTTGTCTTCTCGCCTTCTTTCTTGCCTCCCTCCTGTCCCCCTAGCCTGGACAGACCTTGATCTCCTTTTTCTCTGGAAGATTCTTCTTCCTTGGACACCAGATAGTTCTTGTCCTTGATTACCTGGTTTCCATTACAGCCTTTTTAGGTTAGTGTTTCTCTTTCCTTAGTGGAACGTTTTTATAGGCAGTTTTTCCTCTAGATACCAAACGAGATCTGGGTAATTACCGCCTTGCATCATGGGATATGGGGCTGCCTCGAGCTGGTAAAAGTGACTCTCGAGCTTAGCAAGTGCCGAGTCGGAGCCGAGGATCGGCTCCGAACCCATCCAGCAAGAAAGAAGGCGAGAGAAGACAACTAACATGGAACGTTATGGTAGGTACATAACTTCTAATTATGAAGTACTAAATCAGGTAAAGTTGTAACCACCCTAATGTCCATACTAGAAAGGGGAGAATGCTGAGCCAAGAGTAATTGAAACCACTGAACTCCAACTTCATGTGGGATAATAGAATACAAATCAATATCAACTGTGATAAATGCAGTATTTTCCTTAGAGTAACTTATTGAGAATCTCAAATAAATGCCACAAATCTTTAAGTATATGTAACTTGGTATTCAAATTATCTTTACATTTGTTGTCAATAAACTTAGCCAGTGGTTCAGTTTTCAAAAATTTGGCCGACACGGTTGGTTTAAGTGGAGGATCGTTGACATTTTTATGAGTTTTGGGTACGCCAAAAATTGAAGCCGTCCTTGGCTTATCCACATTTAGATACTCCCACTCATGTTGAAAATCCCCTTGAAGCATCAATCCAGTAAGTAAAAACTTAACTTGCTGTAGGGTACATACATTTCATTTAAATAAACACTACTATATATGGATTCATTAGATAATAGAACAAAAATTTTTGATGAATAATCTATGCTGTTCATAATAACTACCCCCCCCCCCGGTCTGGTTTCATGATCCGTAAGTCTCTGTTATTAAAGTATTCAACAACCCTCTGGGTTTGGCCATAATTTTCTGTTCCTGTTAAAAAAGCTCCATAAACTGGTGTTCACACAACCTCTCAGACATTGAAACCAGGGGGTTCAGGGGTAGAATGAATGTTCTTTTTCTACATAAACCATCAAACTTGCCTTGAGCAACTTTGTCTAAACATAATAACTTTAAATGTTGGGGTTAGTCCTTAAGCATTCCTCAGATCCCACTGGAGTAAGGGTGTCCCAGTTGATGCCATTGTTGTGGCAGCAGCCATGAAAAATGAGCTGGCCGAGAAAAGGTCCACTGTCCATCCACTGAATAAGGAGTCCAAAGTGATGGACAGATTCGCAAAGCACATTTACGCCTTGGGTACCTTCACACTGAGGTGGTTCAATTACTTGACATACACTATCTATTTGTAACGAGATTTGATCAAGGAATTCTCAAATTCTCTTGCTGATACCATGTTGGAGGATGGTTTTAAGAAGTCTCGCATCAGCTGGTCACTCTGTCTTTCATTGCCAGTTCCTTGATGAGGTTGGTCTCCCATGTAGCGGAAGGTACCTCATGAGCAAGCCAGTTCAGGCATAGCCATTGGGAGACATGCCTGGATGAGGCTTTGCAATTTTGCAGAACCTCTCAAGGCATCATTGTTAATGCCCCCTTTGATGTCTCTTCCTTGTTTGGGCCATCAGTGAAAGAAACGCTAACCTGTAGTGACCAGGAAGGAAAGACCCTGTCTGCCATGGAAATGAAGTTTTCTACCCCTCAGAAGACCATTTTCAGAAACCAGTGGGGAGGGAAGAAAACCTTGTTCTGAAAGTTCTCAGGAGACCCATCCAAGACTCATATGGAGACGCTTTGTCTAGAGGCAGTGGGGGAGGTTTCAATGGTAGGCATTGCCCTAAAGGCAGAGGTGGTCCACAGAACCAGGGCTTCAGACATTTCTTTTTCTAAGAAGCCCTATCAGTGCTTCTGAAGCACTGCCCAACTGTCCATCTCTGGAAGCAGGCGGGGGTCTTCTGACCCTGCACCTAGACGCCTGGACAAATCTTACAAACAACACTTGGGTGCTAAGCATAATATCCAGAGGTTATTACATTCCCTTTTCCCTTCCTTCAGAAACCAGGAGGAAACTCCTCGACGTTCCACCCAGTTAGAGGGAGGATGCAGCTCAAGAAGTTCAAAAGCTGCTGCAAAAAAGTCATCCAAAAGGTTCTGGCTGAAGAAATAGGATTCGGAAGTTACTCCCACTTCTTTTTGTTGCCGAAGAAAACAGGAGATCTCAGACCAATTCTGGATCTAAGCAGTCTGAATCAGTATGTCAATAAGTCAAAGTTCCGGATGGTTCCGGTCCAGTCCATCTTGCTTTTTTCTGTGCAAGGATGATTGGATGTATAAAGTACAACTCCAGGATGTGTACTGTCTCATCAGAATAGACAGGTGCTCCAGGAGTCGCTTGCACTTTCAGCTGGGAGCCAATCACTACCAATTCAGAGCCCTGCTCTTTGGACTCACCACAGCCCCCTGGGTGTTTACCAAATGCATGGCAGTCATAGCAGCTCACTTCAGACTAAGAGGATTCTGGGTGTTTCCATATTTAGAAGATTGGCTCCTCCCTGCTCCAACAAGGCATTGACTACAACGAGCCAGGGATTACTTGCTTCAGATCTCAAACTCCTTAGGCATTATGATAAATTTTGCAAAATCCAACCTGTAGGGAGGAGGCTGGATACCACGACTCTGGTAGCGTCATTACCTCTTCACCGCATCACATCTCGAAGAAATCAGGTGTAGGACATACTGTCTCTTCTGCACCCCCAAGCGAAATTGTCAGCTGCCATTATTTTAGTATCTGTAGAGGGATTCTTCATGTGAACCCTCCAGTGGACTCTGGTGGTACAGTGATCTATTCTTTACCAGGCTGTATCTGTTTGCATTAAACATACCCCTGTTTGCAAATGGCATATTCGATGGTGGGTACAATCAGATGACCTATTTTTGGGTAGGCCATTACCCCACAATAGCCATGGTGACTTCGGACGCTTTTCAGCCAGGGTGGGGACAGATGATCCAAGGCACATGGTCCCCCGTGGAGACCAGGTTGTATATCAGTGTCCTAGAGATGAGAGCAGTCCTCCTAAAATTACAAGCCTTTCAGGACATTCTCCCTTTGGGAACTATTGCAATCCATACTTACAACAAGTCAGTAGTCTGGTACATCAACAAATAATGAGGAACCCGTTCATACCCATTGTGCAGGGAGAACATGAGGGTCTGGGAATAGGCAGTCTCTTCAGACCACTTTCTGATTGCCGGACATATTCCAGGAAAAAACAGCATGCTGGCAGACAGTCTCAGCAGGTCCTTTCTTCTTCCGCATGAGTGGTCCCTCAATCCATCAGTAGTGAGTATGATTTTTAGCCATCGGGGGCCAACCTTGCTGAAGGTTTTTCGCTCTGATTCCTTCCCTCCAGGTGAGCCACCAAGGGATACTCTGTTTCACAATTGGCCCCTGGGTCTCTACGCCTACCCTGCCTCTACCCTTGATCCCAAAGTTTCTACAGAAATTAAGCATGCTGATGAGCTTAGTCATCCTCATTGCCCCCTTCTGGCCTTGACAAGTGTGGCTCCCCTTCCTGTGGTCCCACCTCAGATATCCTTCATGCATACTGGAGCCCACTCAGGACCTCCTATCACACCCTTCAGAATTCCAGTATCCCAGTGTCCATGCCCTCAAACTGAACACGTTATTTCTTCACTTCCAGTGATAGTAAGACATCCAGGCTTGCTTCTCCAGTCCGAGATGTTATTTTGGCTTCTCAAAAAGCTTCCGGTAGGAATGTCTACAATAGCAAGTGGAAAATGTTTTCTATGTGGGCCTCTAGAGAGAACATTGACCACATTTCAGCCCCTGATTCACCTATCCTGTTTCTCACTACTCTTTTTAAAGAAGAGGCTAGTTTCTCTACCATCAAGCTGCAGTTAGCTGCAATATCCAGTTTTTCATACTGGAAATGAATCCCTATCTCTGTCAGCTTCCAGATTATGTAAAGCCTTTATGAAAGGAGTTTTTCTACTTAGACACACCCTATGAAATCCCATTCTCCCCCTTGGGATCTCACGTTGGTACTCCAGGGGCTGACCCAAAAAACATTTGAGCCAGCGAATAATTGTTTCATGAAGTTTCTTTACTGGAAGGCAATCTTTTTGGTAGCTATTACTTCTGTGAAACGTGTTTCTGAACTCCAGGCATTATGTGCTAGGCCTCCTTACATTGTTTTCCATAAAGCTAGAGTGTCACTACAGATGAACCCTTCCTTTATGCCTAAAGTGGCCATGGAAACAAACATTAACCAATCAATTCAATTGCAAGTTTTCTTTCCCAGTTTTACTAATAAGAGTGAATATATGCTGCATCTTTGTGATGTTCACAGACAACTATGTTTTTATCTTCACAGAACAATTAAGTTCAGGAAGTCTCATCAACTATTTGTATCCTTCTCAACTAACTGTTTAGGTTGAGCAGTTTCCAAAATTGTTTTGGCCAAACGGGTTACTGGCTGTATTTCACTGATTTATTCCCAGAAAGATGTGGAAGTGCCTCACCTTCCTACAGCCCACTCTACCAGATCTGTGGCTACTTCATCTGCTTTTTCTTCCAGAGCTTCAATTGATGATGATTGTGCTGCAGCCTCTTGGTCAAGAAAATATACCTTCGTCAGACATTGTAAATCGTACATGGTCTCCAGAAGCAAGGCTTCCTGTGGCTCGACAGTGCTGCAGCATATCCTTCTTTGAGGGTCTCCCAAGAGTTATGTAGCTGGGGACACTGACCTACAAGTGAGGAAGAATGAAAAGGACATCAGGTTAGAAGTTATGTACTTGCCATAAGTTGGCATCTGTGTTGTCCATTTTCATTCTTCCTGACCTTCCCTCCAAACTGTCCCCCGGCCATGTCACTTCTAGGAAGCACTCTGGATGATATTGGAACCTCCAGGTTCCAGGTATGAGGCTCATTTCGTCCTGTATATATCCTGCTTCTATAATTCTGTATGCAGTAAGGGCAGCAAACACGATCGGAGGGGTTGGGGATGGTGTAGCATATTATGGGAAGAGGGAGGAGCTCGAGACATGGATCCAAGTCTTGAAAGTGCAGCCAAGTCAGATCCAAGGGTCTGTTCCGTGACCTATAAATGAAGACTGAAAATGGACAACACAGATGCCAAGTTATGGAAAGTACATAACTTCCAATTATTCTGTTATCGTGGTAACCATGTTGGTTGTCTGTGCCTGTCATGACCTTGTAGAGGGCAGGATTGTGGTCCAGCACTGACTGAGCCTTTGCATTCTTTTAAAACCTCCCTACCCCCCATGTAACTGGTACTTTATAGTCAGCCAGAATGTTTGAGTGTGCTTGATCAGCAGAGATGAAGTCTGTTTTTGGAAGGTTGTCTTGCTAGTGGCCATCACGGCTCCCTATTGAAATGTCAGCATTTAAAATGCAGAGTGACACCAAGCTAAAAAAAAAAAAAGACAGAAAACCCAGGAGAAGAGGATCTTGAAGATCACTGTCCTCCTCTAAAGTTATTTTTTTTTACAAAGGGGGGTATGATCCTAACTAACTGATGTTACTCCCTTACCCTGCTGAATCTGTAACACTTGGGCCGTGATCCTAACATGCTGTTTCTGTGACTCTTGGGCCATGATCCTAACCTACTGTGATGTTACTCCCTTACCCTGCTGAATCTGTGACTGTTGGGTTGTGATTCTAACCTCCTGCAATGTTGCTCCCTTACCCTGCTGAATCTGTGACACTTGGGCCGTGATCCTAACATACTGTGATATTACTCCCTTACCCTGCTGAATCTGTGACTCAGGCTGTGATCCTAACCTGCTGTGGTGTTACTCCCTTACCCTGCTGAATCTGCGACACTTGGGCCGTGATCCTAACGTACTGTGATGTTACTCCCTTACCCTGCTGAATATCTGACTCTTGGGCCGTGATCCTAATATACTGTGATGTTACTCCCTTACCCTGCTGAATCTGTGACTCAGGCTGTGATCTTAACCTGCTGTGGTGTTACTCCCTTACCCTGCTGAATCGGACTGTTGGATTGCTAAGGTCCCAAATGTATGCCCTCCTGTTTGCACTTTTGGACTGATATGCCAGTTTTCTTGAAGACCGAGTCACAGTTGGACATTATTTGCATTATGTATAATGGATTCAGCCAAGTTGAAGCTGTTTTGCATAAAGCCAGTGTAGATTGTAGAGAATTCTGGACAATAGTACGATGTAAACTTTATAATGGTTGTGTAACTGCTATTCACATTTTAGTAGTTTGTTGAAAAACTTTGTTTGAATGGTGAGGCATTTGGTTTAACTTGCATAAAAATATTCAGTAGTAGAGTAGTTGTATTGTAATTTGTTTACTTATTTAAATAGTGGTTAAAGATGATTGACATGTTGGTAAAATACATTTCCCATAATGCTGTTTGTAAGGGGGTGCTGTCTTTCCTAACCCTTTTCCTTTCAGAACTGTGCAGTAGTTATGGGCTACCTACTCCCCACTTAAAAATGTTATTAGGATAAAGAAGTTGCATACAGTGTCGATCAGTTACTTACACTAGGAGGCATTCACATGTGTACTGTATGCACAATGTGCACACTTCAGTATTCTTAATGATTACCAGTTCACATCAGTAAACTGCCTCATATGTGCTATGTCATGCCGGGATGCTAGCTAGCTTCAGGCAGTGCATTTCACATTATGTAACATTGTTTCTACCATAGATGCACATTGTACCATGTTTCTCTTATACTGCAAGTATAGATGTTTCTTCTTTGTCAGTATCAGGTGTGTTCCTAACACTCTGCCATCTTCATTGTAGGTTGATACACAGCTTCTTGTTGTACAAAAACTTGAAGAAAAAGAACGGGTACAACAGCAAAACCTGTCCACAATTGAGAAGGAGCTTACTCTAAGGATGCAAGCACTGGAGCACAACAAGAGGAAGGTAACGTGTACTTGTATCATTTGGTAACATGACTCACTATAACATGGAGAATGACCAGAGCCATGCCTAAAGTCTGTAAACTTTTAATTCAATTCAGGGCAATTTCCTTTATGTATGCAGCATGGTTTCTTCATAACAGAAAGTTCATGGTTGTTTACATTTGCAAGTGTCTTCTTTCCTCACTAGAGGTTTATTCATTTTCACTGGTTGTTTTGTAGGTTGTTTATATTTTGCTTTGCAAACCTTTTTAAGGGAATGTAACCTGTTTCTAAGAGTCTGTCTTCCAAGTTGAGTGTGTTTTTCTTTTGGTACTGTTTCAAGCCTAATAAAATACTTTTTCACACTGATGCCCGAGGCTAGTTTCCATACAAGTAGATAGGATTTACTTAATAATTTGATGTTGCTGAGGATAAGCTAGTTAATTCATTGCTTTTTTTGAGTGGCATCCAGACACAGTACATGACACAAAATATCAACATTCTTTGGGTGCAGTCATGGTCTGAAAATGCAGGAATATACTGACAAATTTGCATTCTGTCTCTGCATGTCACTAATTAACAGTGGTTTATTTTCCATCCCTAATGTGTTTTGAGGTCAGAAGAATGTTAGAAACTGATTGGTAAGGTCATTTTGTGTGTGGAAGATGGTAGGAGATAGGTGCATTTGTGGCTGGTTGAAGATGGTAGGAGATGGGTGCACTTGTGGCTGGTTGAAGATTGTAGGAGATGGGTGCATTTGTGGCTGGTGGAAGATGGGTGCATTTGTGGCTGGTGGAAGATGGGTGCATTTGTAGCTGGTTGAAGATGGTAGGAGATGGGTGCATTTGTGGCTGGTGGAAGATGGGTGCATTTGTGGCTGGTTGAAGATGGGTGCATTTGTAGCTGATGGGGGGAGATGGGTGCATTTGTGGCTGATGGAGGATGGGAGGAGATTGCATTTGTGGCTGATGGAGGATGGGAGGAGATGGGTGCATTTGTGGCTGGCGGAGGATGGGAGGAGATGGGTGCATTTGTGACTGGTGGAGGATGGGAGGAGATGGGTGCATTTGTGGCTGGTGGAGGATGGGAGGAGATGGGTGCATTTGTGGCTGGTGGAGGATGGGAGGAGATGGGTGCATTTGTGGCTGGTGGAGGATGGGAGGAGATGGGTGTATTTGTGGCTGGAAGTCCTGTATGAGGCCCTACAGTTTCTTCTTATTGTTTTCTTTACTTAAAGTTGTCTGTGAGGGAGTTTTTATGTATGTTGTATCTTACACGGTAACTATTCTTAGCCACAAGAGATCCATTAGAAATACAGTGGCACAGTGTCTCCTGGCATGTCATCTTACCTTAACCCCCCCCCCAATAAGCTTAGCACTGCTGCCATGTTTTTATCACCGGAAGAAGGGAGACAAAAATTGAAGTATTTATTTATTTATTTATTTATTTATTTATTGCAGTCTTGAGTGGTCAGGAGAAGAATATGTAAGTGAATGACAAAAGGAACTGGTTTTGCTAGAAGTCATTGGAGGTTGGGAGGGAAAAAAAAGCAAGACTAACCTGACTTTGTGATATAGAAGGATGAAATGGATGTCTGTGTGTGTGGATAGTACCTATTCATAAGACATTATACTGGCTTCATAGTGCCGGAGTTTGGTGTGTATACTGATACAACTGTACTTTCTCACTGAATCAGTTGATCTTTGAGATGACCCCCTTTGGGGTCTCAAGTACTCTGCCACCATTCCGTGTACTTAGATTGGCTTTTGAAGTTCTCTGTAATTCAAACAAGTGTGTATTTGGTAGTTATTAGAAATATAGTTGTCTATTTTCAGTGTTTTGTTTTGATTTGTACAAAGTGTGCTCTCTACTGGTTGTGGGTGAACAGGAGGACTTCCGTGCTAGACATTCATGAAGTGACAGTACATACTTGCCCTAAGCAGACATGCCCTGATCGTGGACCTTCCAAGAAAAAAAATATTAAATTGTGATTGGTAGAAAGTATGAATCAGGGAAGGGGGGAGGTTACCTTTGTAAGTTATTTGATATCATAAAAATATATCTGTTTTTAGGGACTCTTCTCCAAGAGGATTGCATTGCACCACATGTCAAGTTCCTTTTCTTTTCCAGCATCCTGTGTGCTTGGATTGACATCTTTGCTCAATGATCCCCTTTTTGAAGTTGCTCCATAAGGCTGTCTTGCTTATATGATTTCAAGATTCATTGATGTTGAGTTTTATGGTGGAAACTGCATATTATTTATTGGGCCTCTCAGGACCCAGCTCTCATTAATTTATTACCACATCTTCCCATCATAAAGTCTGCCTTTGTTTGCTTGGAAGTCGGGACTCATTGATCAGGTCTGAAGGACCCCTTCCTCCTTTGAGGGTACTTCAGTTGCAGTGGTATCACTGTCTCCCCTTGATCACCTCCGTGATCCTTTCCAGATATGTGGTAGAATATGATGCGCACCTCGCACTTCAGCAGTTATAGGGCTAAACGTCACACACCATAATGGGCAGAGTATGAGGAAGAATGCAGTAAAATGTAGGATGAGCAGGTTTATGGATACAGTTTTATACATGTTTTTAAATGAGAACACATGACAAGTTTATTTCAGTGTTGTGTTTCCATGGAGTTTAATGTGCTTCTTTTGTTTTGTCTCTTTAAATGTTCTTTAAGTTGTTAATAGCTGTGAGTCCACTAATTATTCACTTTGATTGTAGATATAAATAGGGGTGTGATTTTAGTTCTGGTGTTCATTTCTGATGAAGTGTTTTGACAAAAACGTCCATAATAAACTAGTGGTGTTAAATACCAGAAGTGCCTGCCTTTTATTTGATTGGGATTTTTGTGGCTGTACATCTACTGGAGTTGTTTGCATCCACTGTCTTTGGAGAGCAGTCCATAAAGCCAGTGTACGTAGCTGAAATGCACCCTACATCTGAAGCATTTGACATGGTGCACAGGCGACAGTAATGACTGCCTGTCAGATTCTTATGTTTGTGTGTCACATTTTCCTGTAAATGTATAATAGAAGCTGCAGAATTTGCCTTTCGCAGAACATTAGTTAAGGATGTTCTAGATGACCTTAGAGAGAGAAGTCAGAAAGTTGCTGTTTTCCACCATTTATGTTGAAAGAAAAGTTGTCAGTCAACACAAAAAGATGACACGAGCATCTAGATTTTGACTTGAAAGACTGTATGTTAATTCAGGTTATGAAGTTCAAGATGCTTTCTTTGCTCCCTTTTTTTCAGGTAACGGAACTGGTTCTGCTTAGGGGACTTGAATGTACATGTATTTACATTCTTGGCAACTCTTTCACTGGAATTTTGCAATATGTTTGGTAGGCCTTACCATTTTATTTATAACGTTATTGGAACCTGTGCTACAGTATGGGTTGTCCTTGTGTTGCACTAGCAGTACCCTTTTCATATTCATTTTTTAACTTAACCTCAGGCTGTTGTAGGTCTTTGAATTGGGTACCCCTCTGTAAGTTGTCTGCATTTCTTTTCAGTGCATTTTCTATAGTGTCAGACTTTAGTTTACAATGCTTTATTTGAATGTCTCCTTAAGTCTGCATAATATTTGCATTTATTCGTATTACTTTTATCCAATACCGTTATTAATCTGATAATGTGCTTTGAGTTGCAGTCTATGACTACATCATGATGTCAAATTTAATTTTGTTGCAGTTTTCATTTGGACATCTTCGAAGTACTGTACTGTAACAGTAGGACCATAGGCAGTTACTAGGCTACTGACCCTAGTGCCTTTATAAGCCTAGCCAAGCTCTACCCTTATTTCCACAATCAGCACCTATCACCCATCCAAGAGGGACATAGGTGGAACCCTTGTGGTGAATTTACGGTTACCCATCCAGTCGTCCAGATTGTTTGAAGAGGTCCAATGAGGCGCTCTGCTTGACATGACATGAGAGTCTGTTCCAAAGGTGTGGTGACCTCTGGGAGAGAAATCTCTCCCTCAAGCAGGCTGTATTAACATGTCACATACCAGGTTAAGGTCTTTAAAGTGAGTAACCCGTGTACCATTTGACTTGCAGAGATGCATTTCCAGTAAAGCAGTGTCAGAGATTGCCTTGTATGCCAGACAGAGCTCACCTCTGAGTAGTCTGTATGAAACTGAATAAAGTGACAGTGATTTCAGACGATCCTCATAGGATAGATGCTGAAGACCAAGAATTTTCTTTGTGAGGAACCTTTTGTGGTCTCTTCAATTGCTGCAAATGCTTGGAAAGGTACATAGCAAAAGTGGCATTGTATTCAATTATTGGTCTGATAAGGGAAGACTACAGGGAGTTTATAATTTCTTTGTTTCTGGAAGCAGTGCCCTTACTTATGAGATGACTTGTATAGAATGCCCTTCTTACCACTGTGGAGACATGGTGATCAAAGGTAAGGTTGCTGTCAACCTGTGTGCCTAGGTCTCTCACCACGTGTGCATACTTAGGATGTTGTTATTGATGTGGTAATTAGTAGGAACATCACTCTTACTGAAAGGGATGAAAATGCATTCTTTGCATTGAGTTTAAGGCCATGACTTTGGCACCAGTTATTTATTTGTATAAGGCACTCTTGTAGGATGTTGACATCGTTGGGAGATTCTATGACATCTCCCAATTTGCAGTCATCAGCACACTTTGTCAGCCATAGACCCTTAGTTTTAGCTTGCACTTGTGAGAAATAGATTCCAAACAGTAGAGGTCCAAGGACTGATCCCAGTGGACCACCACTGGTTACAGGTCTGTTGCTTGAGGTGGATTCCCCTATTTTGAATATATAGGGTATGTCAGTGAGCCAGATAGCGACCCATCTAATGATATATGGGTTGATACCTAGCTGGGTGAGTTTCTCAATTATGCCTTTGTGGGAGATAGTGGCAAAGGCTTAAGTTTAGGTAGGCTTTATGCACAGAGTTCCCCTCATCAAGGGCCTTAATGACTGTCTCGAAGAAGTCCACCAGGTTTAACAAGCATGATCTCCCTTTGACAAATCCAAATTGAGAAGAGTCAGGTGTGTGGAGGTTACCAATATCTTTGTTGACAAGGTTCATGATGATTCTGTCCATGGCCTTGCAGATAAGGCTAGTCAGGCTAATAGGTCTTTAGTTCCCGGGGTCAGTGAAAGTGCCACCTTTGTGCAAGGGGATAACGGTGGGCTTTTTCCATTCTGTGGGAGTGAAGTAAGCGCTTAGACTATGATTGAAAAAAGTATCCAGTGGCATTGCTAATTCTTGTTTGAGCCCATGTATGACTCCGCCTGGGATGTTGTCAAGTCCCATGGTTGCAGCAACCTAGCACTGATTGTCAGTTTACTGATGTAGCGGCAGTAACCTAGCACTGACGGTCAGGTTACTCATGTAGGTGCATTAACCTAGCACAGATGGCCAGGTTACTCATGTAGAGGCAGTAACCTAGCACTGATGGTCAGGTTACTGATGTAGTTGTAACCTAGCACTGAATGGCCAGGTTACTGATGTAGAGACAGTAACCTAGCACTGATAGCCAGATTACTGATGTAGAGGCAGTAACCTATTACTGAAAGCCAGGATGTTCTTCGTGTTTCACTGTTGCAGTCATTACATTTGGGTAATCTGCTGGCAGGTTGCCCTCAGTCGGCCTGAATTACAAAGTCTTGGGTCATGCGTCGGTTGCTGTCTTCTCTTCCATGACGTCAAGTTGTCAGGGGTATAAAACATGCAGCCGAAGCCATTTTCTTTAGTCTTTCTTGCCGTGCGTTGCCCGAAGCAGAATCATTTCACAAGTGCCGGTCGGCCGACTACTGAAATATTCGAGTTTAACCGAAGTCTTCACTAAAGCTAAGTACCCCATTGGGGAAACTTTCTTCTTGCTTTTTACCGATGTCAGAAAAAGTTAATTGTATTACTTGTGGGAAGCAAATACCTCAAAAGGATTTCCGTGTATACTGTATTCCTTGCCTAGGCCCTAATCGCAACGTGCTGGCTGTCGGTTTTGTGCTAGATTTAAGCAACCGACTGTTAAGCGTCGGTATATTTTTGCATTAAAGTATTTTGGAAACAGATTTAACTACCCAGAAATGTCGTCTGATAGCAATCCGACTACCGGAGTACATAAAAAACGCAAAGAAAAGGACAGAGAAAGGCAGTCGAGATCCAAAGCCGACGACAAAGCTTCTCCTAAGCCAGTTGCCGGTTCGCCGGTACTCAGTGAGGCGCTTTCGCAGCCCCTGATACCCACTACCTTCGAGTCGTAGGCCTCTACCAACACCCATGTGGAGTCCAGCATGCCGCAAGATACTCAAGGTATTGGACCGACGGATGTATCTCCCTCAGATGGGTCTGGAGCCGCTGAGCAGGCACCGACTTCTGAGGGTGTATTGAGACCTCAACATTTATATATCAAACCGACGACAGCTGCAAAACCAAAGGCAAAGACAACTTCTAAAACTAAAAAAAATGACGCCTGAGCCACGTGCACAGGCCTCCATGCCTAAAAAACAGATGATCAAAATGGCTGAAGACCTTATTACCTTCATCAGGGGTACCCATCCCCCTCCAGATGAGAGGCCTAGGCAAGACACTGATTATGAATCTTCAGATCAGGTTTCTATTTCTTCTGATTCCTCTTCTGATCAGGAATTATCTATACCTCCCTATGAGGATTCAGATGCTGAGGAGTCTTTTCCATCTGCTTCTCCTCCAGAGGATTATTCATTTGGAGAAACCTTGCATACTTTGAGGGAGCATTTTCACTGGGAAAGTCAAGACTTCTCAGAATCAAAAAAGAGGCTCAGGGATTTCCTTCTTCCTCGGCACAAGCCTTTAGCCATTCCCCCTGTTTTAGACATTGTGGATGATGTGTTTTCCGAGTCAGGCTTGACCCCTGACTCCTTACCTCAGGCTCCCAGTAAGCCTGACAGGGTCCCTGACTCACATAAATTTCTATTTAGAAACTCTGCTGCTGACCCTGAAACTATTTCACAGGGTCCAAGGGAAGTTAAGGCCTCAACTGCAAAAAAACCCTACCCCCTCTGACAGAGATTCAAGGGCACTAGACAGATGGGGAAAAAAGGTTTATACATCTGCAACCTTGGCAGTCAGGGCCTTAAACTGTCAATTTTACATGCTTAAGTACCAACAGCATGTTATGGGATTGTTGAAATAGAAAATGATGTTAATTTCAGAATGTGCAGAAAATAAAGAATTGCAGGAATTATTGCATGCAGCTGAACAAGTTGGAAAGCATACTTTGCAATGTGGTTTTGATTACTTAGAGGCCTCCTGCAGGGCCGCTGTTACTGGATATGTGATTAGGAGGCATGCCTGGTTAAAGGAACAAAATTTGCCTGACCTTGTCAAAGCTAAATTGCTAGATGCACCTTTACAGCATGATTCTTTGGTATTAAGGCAGAAGAGGTTTTAAAGAAAATGGAAGACAAAGCTAAGTCTATGCAAACTGTTAAAGACTTCTTGCAAGTGCAGCCACCAAGATTCAGTAGACACTGGCCTACAATAATATTGGTCTTTCCTGTGTCAGACAGAGCTCAAAGGGGCAAATCCAGGTGCCCAAAGGGTTCCAGATACCAGGCGCAAGAGTCATACAGGTCAAAGCAATGGGGCGCAGCTACCTCCAAATCAGGGGGAGATAAAGCGTAAACCTACAGAAAAGAGTCCCAATGACTTCCCTCTGCCTACACCAAGCACTTCTCTTTTGACAGCACCTTTAGGGGGAAAATTAGTGCTTTTTGCTCAAAATTGGTAGTTAATAACCCACGACAAGTGGGTACTAAACATAGTATCACAGGGATACAGATTCCATTTCCACACTCTGCCAATGGCAAACGGTTGGCCAGATCTGCCCATAAATCAATGGGCAGAGGCACAGAAACAGGTTAAGTCCCTCATGGATATGGGGGCCGTTCAACCAGTGCCAGAACAGGAAAAAGGACAAGGTTTTTACTCAAGACTGTTCTTGGTACCCAGAAAGGACAAGGCCTGGCAGCCAGTACTGGATTTATCAATTTTGAACACATACCTGGGCATTCCAAAATTCAAAATGCTGACTTTGCAGCAGCTTCTGCCCATGCTGGGCAAGATTGCTTGGCTGGTGACATTAAACCTAAAAGAGGCATACCTGCATGTTCCAATAAGACAATTGTGCAGAAAATACCTCAGATTCAAGGCTGGCTTAATGCATTACCCAATTCTCTGCACTGCCCTTTGGCTTATCTACTGCTCCCAGGGTATTTACAAAGTGCCTGGCACCAGTAATTGCATTTTGCAGACAAAGAAGTATACAAATATATCCTTACTTGGACAACTGTCTCATTCAAGCAGAGAACAAGGACACTCTTCTTCGACACCTGGCATTTGTGAAAAGGCTTCTAACATGCCTATGGTACACTATAAACAAAAATAAATCACAACTGGGTACCCTCTCAGAAGATAACATTCCTGGGTGCAAGCTTGAGTACAACTGCCCAGATGGCTTACCTTACGCCAGACAAACAAAGGCAATTGACTACTTACTTCATACTGATGCCAACAAAAATCCAGTCTTCTGCAAGACAAATTCTGCAGCCTCTGGGCTTCATAGCATCCTACATCCTACTAATTCCATATGCAAGACTGCATATGAGGAAACTTCAGTGGTACCTAAAAAGTTTATGGAATCAACATTCACACAGTCTGGAAACAATGATTCCTCTCATTCCCTACCTGCAACAGGAGTTTCTATGGTGGGCAAAGGCCTGTCACCAAAACATGGGATGGTCCTTCACTCTACCTCCTGCCAGCCAAACCTTAACAACAGACGCATCAGATTATGCCTGGGGGGGCCCACATAGGAAGATACATTCAGGGTATATGGGCACCAAAACAAATGCATCTACATACCAACCAGAAAGAGATGCTAGCTGTTCAAAATGCCCTAACAGCCTTCAAGGACCTACTTCATCCAGGACAACTACTGATAAAGATGGACACCACCACAGTCATGTGGTATATAAACAAGCAGGGGGGCACACATTCATACCCCCTTTGCAGATTAGCCATGGCACTGTGGGACACAGCTTTGACCTACCAAATACATCTTCAAGCTCAATTCCTCCCAGGAAAACAAAACGCTCTGGCAGATGATTTAAGCAGAAACCTTATGGATCCTCACGAGTGGAAACTAATTCCACAAGTCTTCAGCATGATAACAAAGAAATGGGGAAGCCCAGACATAGATCTATTTGCCTCTCCTCAAAATTATCAACTGAAAAGATTCTGCACAAGGACTTATCACAGACAAGCATGGAAAGTGGACGCCCTATCCTTCAGTTGGAAAAACCTATCAGTTTACGCCTTTCCTCCTCTGCCTCTTCTACCCAAGGTCCTCCTAAAATTCAGACAAGAGAAGCCAAAGATGATATTAATTGCCCCGGACTGGCCCTGCCAATACTGGTACCCAGTCCTAAGGAACTTGTCTCAATACCCAGCGTGGACCTTGCTACAAAAACCACAACTATTGTTCCAGCAAAACAGTCAGATCCTGCACAATCAACTACAAACTCTAAACCTGGCAGCATGGATAATCTGGTAATCATGCAAACAACACCTCTCAGTAAAGCTGTGATGGATGTCATTTTGGAAGCCAGAAGGCCTAGTACTAGAAAATCATATGCTGACAAATGGAAAAGATTCTGTGCTTGGAATCAAGCACAAGGAACTGATACAGCAGAACCAAATATTCCTCAGATATTACAATACTTAACTAAGATGCTTGACAAAGGCCTATCTTTCTCATCAGTCAAAATCCATGCCTCTACCATTTTGGCTCATTACAACACAGAGCCACGAATCTTTTCTCATCCTTTACTAAAGCAGTATCTTAGAGGAGCCAAAAATTTAAGGCCCCCTAGAAGATCATCATTACCTGCATGGGACCTCAACTATATGTTGGAAAAAATTCACCCTGCCTCCATTTGAACCAGCTGCTACCGCTGATATAAAGTTCTTATCATGGAAGACAGCTCTGTTACTAGCAATTACTTCAGCAAGAAGAGTTTCAGAGCTACAGGCCGGCATGGCTGTAGAGCCTTTTATCATATTTTACCCAGACAGGGTGTCTCTGAGGACAAATCCTACTTTTATGCCTAAGGTGGTTTCCAGTGCGGCTCTTAACCAAACAGTTCATCTGCCAACTTTTTATCCAAATCCGCAGAACAAAGGGGAGAGAATTCTGCATTTCTTGGACGTACACAGACAGCTAAGGTTTTACTTGAGTAGGACTAAAGCTCTAAGAAAAACTGAGCAATTACTAGTGTCATATGCTGCAGGATCAGAAGGAAAGGCTATTTCAAAGCAGACAATTTCAAAGTGGATAAGCCACTGCATCCGTTTCTGCTACTTACACCATGGCAAACCTGTGCCCAAGGGCATTAGGTCTCATTTCACCAGAGCTGCAGCTACTTCAGCAGCCTTTCTCAGAGTACCACCAACCAAAGACATTCTAGAGGCTGCTACTTGGAGTTCTTTTCACACCTTTAGAAAGCATTACCATTTGCCACTGCAGTGCTGCAGGGCCTTATAGCCGCACCTAATGCTGTTTAGCCCCAGCCTCCCAACTATAGCTTTGGGATTCTACCCAAATGTAATGACTGCAACAGTGAAACACGAAGAACATAATACAGTTATGTACACTTACCATAAATGTAGATGTTAGAGTGTATTCACTGTTGCAGTCCAGGTTACCCATCCGCTATCCCCCTCTCATTCTGAAGTTTATCTTTCCTTCACTATCTTCTACAACCTATGTGGTGTATTTGCTTGTAGATGAAGGTAAAGTTTATATTGATGCATGTATTTATATAATATATATATATATATATATATATATGTCTATATATATATATATATATATATATATATATATATATATATATACACATATATACACACACACACACACACACACACATATATATATAATATTGCTACCTTTTTGTGGGCACCTGACATCGGCAGCAAGAAAAACTAAAGAAAGTGGCGTCGGCTGCATGTTTTATACTCATGACGACCTGTCATCATGGAAGAGAAGACAGCAACTGACGCAGGACCCAAGACTTTGGAATTCAGGCCGACTGAGGGCAACCTGCCAGCAGATTACCCAAATGTAATGAATGCAACGGTGAATACACTCGAACATCTACATTTATGGTAAGTGTACACAACTGTACTTCACTGATGTATCTGCAGTAACCTAGTACTGATGGGGAGTTATTGATGTAGCAGCAGTAACCTAGCACTGATGGTCAGGTTACTGATGTGGCTGCAGTAACTTAGCACTGATGGCCAGGTTACTGATGTAGCGGCAGTAACCTACCACTGACTACCAGGTTACTGATGGTAGTGGTAGTAACCTAGTACTGACTGGTCAGGTTACTGATGTAGCGGCAGTAACCTAGCACTGATGGACGGGTTACTAATGTAGATGCAGTAACCTAGCACTGATGGATAGGTTACAGATGTAGATGCAGTAACCGAGCACTGATGGATAGGTTACTGATGTAGATGCAGTAACCGAGCACTGATGGACGGGTTACTAATGTAGATGCAGTAACCGAGCACTGATGGCCAGGTTACTGATGTAGAGGAGTAACGTAGCACTGATGGCCAGGTTACTGATGTTGAGGCAGTGCTAGCACTGATGGCCAGGTTACTGATGTAGAGGCAGTAACCTGGCACTGACGGGCCAGGTTACTGATATAGCGGCAGTAACCTAGCACTGACAGCCCAGGTTACTGATGTAGCGGTAGTAACCTAGCACTAACGGGCCAGGTTACTGATGTAACGGCAGTAACCTAGCACTGGCAGGCCAGGTTACTGATGTAGAGGCAGTGCTAACACTGATGGCCAGGTTACTGATGTAGAGGCAGTAACCTAGCACTGATGGGCCAAGTTGCTGATGTAGTGGAAGTAACCTAGCACTGATGGGCCAGGTTATTGATGTAGCGGCAGTAACCTAGCACTGACAGGCCAGGTTACTGATGTAGCAGCAGTAACCTAGCACTAATGGGCCAGGTTACTGATGTAGCAGCAGTAATCTAGCACTGGCAGGCCAGGTTACTGATGTAGAGGCAGTGCTAACACTGATGCCCAGGTTACTGATGTAGAGGCAGTAACCTAGCACTGATGGGCCAAGTTGCTGATGTAGCGGAAGTAACCTAGCACTGATGGGCCAGGTTATTGATGTAGCGGCAATAACCTAGCACTGACGGGCCAGGTTACTGATGTAACGGCAGTAATCTAGCACTGACGGGCCAGGTTACTGATGTAGCGGCAGTAACCTAGCGCTGATGGGACAGGTTTGAAGTAGTTCAGGGAATCTGGTAGGTGAAAATCTTATTCAGATTTGTCATGGTTTCTTTGCATTTTTGTTCCCTAGGCTGTGGAAGCTGCTCAACTGGCAGAGGACCTGAAGGTTCAGCTGGACCACACACAGACAAAGCTTCGAGAGATTCAGTCATCTTTGACGGACAATCGGACAGCCAAGGAGAAGGAATCCTTTAACCTCAAGCGTGCTCAGGTAAGAAGATTGAAAAATCACCCTCATTTCCGCACAGTTATGAGTCATTCCACCTTCAAATCAAATTAATGCTGGCATGCTGTGTAGAGCATAGTCAGAGTTACAGTAGGATTACAGATTTCAAATGGTGCAGGAACTTAGCAATAGCTCTGTCTTACCGTGTACCTGACATTACTAGTGTAGTATTGTGTACTGCAATCTTTTGATTTATAAAAAAAGAAACTGTGTGTGTTTTTCATGTGCGCACTGCCTTGTGATTTCTTGTAGTTTACCCGAGTCTGAAAGGTATGATTATTTGTTAAGCCTTAATGAAAGCTTCATACTGCAGTGTTTCTTAGGATTTCTGTAGATTGTTGGTGATGCCCCCTCCCACCCAAAATAAAATAAATTAAATCATTCTTATCTTGTACTTTAGTCTGGTCAAATTCTGCATGACAGTTGAACAGCCCTGTTTGGTCTCCTGAAATAAAGTGCAGATAATGAAATTAAAACTTAACAGAACCAGAGAGGTGCATCATGTTTAATCATTATCCTGTGGGTTCTGAGTAGAACACTTGGCATCAGAATCTTGCCTTCTTTTAAATGAAGACTGATTTCCAACTTCAGTATGTGTGGTGCAGATTCATTGATGATGTATTCAGTATAGCCTCTACTGGTAGGGTGGGTAACTGTTGATGTTCTTCGTGTTTCACTGTTGCAGTCATCACATTTGGGTTATCTCTGCCAGGGTAGCCCTTGGCCAGCCCGAATACCAGAGGCTTAGTATTTCTGCATCGGTTGCTGTCGCTTCAGGACTGACGTCAGATCGTCAGTAGTATAAAGTAAGCCAGCCGACGCCATTACATCAGTCTTTCTTTCTGCGGAGCCTGAAGCAGAAGCAGTTTGCACAAGTGACGGTTGGCTGCTACCGGAGTTTCGTCTTCCAAATTGAAGCTGAAGTCTTCTAAAGCTAAGTACCCCATTGGGGATCTTTTTTTTCTTGCACTGACGATGTCAGAAAAAGTTAACAGTTGTCTCACCTGTGGAAAGCAAATACCACACCAATACTTTCATTCTTACTGCATCACATGCTTAGCCCCAGACCACAACATCCCCTGCTGTCACTTCTGTGCTTTGTTCAACGCCAGAACTATATGTCGTCGGGCCCTTATTTTAGCTAGATATTTTCACTTACAGTCCTTGAATTCCAATATGGCTTCGGTAAGCCATCCGACAGCAGATCTTCCGAAAAAACGTGAAGATAAAGACAGAGACAGACTGCACAGGTCCAAACCTACCGACGGCGCTTCCGTTAAGCTAGTTGTCAATTCTACAGTCCTCAGTGAGGTGCTTTTGCAGTCCCTGATGCCCGCTTCTCTGAATTTGCAGCCTGCTACCAAGACCCTTTTGGAGGCCAGTATGCCACAAAACTCTTCTTCGACTAAGGATCCTGTGGTTGTCTCTCCCTTGGATGGGCCCGGAGCTGCTGAGCAGGCACCAGCTTCTGAGGAAGTCCTTCACACTACAGATTCTTGACACAAACCAATGACTTCTTTCACCTCTACCGTTCTTTTGAAAGCTACCTAGTTTCTTAGGCCCAGTGTACGAACCACACCCAAGAAACCTACGACCCAATCTCAGGCACCTGCTTCCTTGCCTCAGTCTCAAATGCTTAAAATGGCAGAAGATCTTATGTTGATCAGGGGAAGCCAAGTTACCCCTTCCAAAAGAAAAAAATATCTGTCCCCTGTAGTTTTGTCTGAACAGGGGTCTGATGACTCTGATGCATCTGAATGTGAAGACATGCAACCCCTCTCTGCTTATGAGGATTCCGATGCAGAGATTCCATTCCTTCAGCCTCTCCCCCAGAAGACATTTCCTTTGGGGACACTCTTCATACCTTAAAGGAACATTTCCAGGGGGAAAGGACTACCCTTAGTCTAAAAAGAGACTCAGGGAAGTCTTAGATCTTCCACAGCACAGAACCCTGACCATTCCCCCAGTCCTGGATGTTGTGGAGGATGTTTTCCTGAAATCCAGTTTGACTCCTGACACCCTCCCTCCTGCACCCAGAAAACCAGACGGGCATTACAGAGTTCCTGACTCACACAAATTTCTTTTTAAAAATCTTACTGCTGACCGTGAGGTAATTTCTCCAGTGCCTAAAGGAATTAAAGCAACCTCTGCTAAGAACCCCACCCCTCAGATAGGGATTCCCGAACACTAGACAGATGGGGTATAAAAGTATACATCCCTGCTTCTCTTACTATCAGAGCACTAAATTGCCAGTTCCGTATGCTAAAATTTCAGCAACATACCCTGGAACTCCTCAAACAAAAAAATGTCTTCCTTTCCTGCTTTTGCAGAATCTAAAGAGTTACAAGAGTTAATGCATTCTGCAAATTAAGTAACTAAACACACCTTGCACTGTAGTTTTGATGCCCTAGAAGCTTCTTGCAGGGCAGCAGTCACTGGTTCTGTCCTTAGAAGGCAATAGCTTAAGGAACAGCCCTTGCCCGACCATGTTAAATCTAAATTGTTGGATGCCCCCTTGCACAAAGACAACTTATTTGGCACTAAGGCAGAATAGGTCTTAAAAAGGATGGAAGAAAAAGCAAAATCTATGCAGACAGTTAAGGATTTCTTACAGGTCCCGTCATCCAGGTTCAGCAGGCATTGTCCCTCCAAGCACTGGTCCTTTCCTGCTCCCACCAAGTCAGTTCAGCCCAGACCCCCCCCACCCAGACAGCAGCCACAGGGAATGCAGAAATCTGAACAGTGGACTTCCTCCACTTCAAAAACAGGGAGTTCTAAACCACCCCCTTATGGTAAGCACTCACAATGACTCTCCTCCCTCACCCACTCCCTCTGCCCACCTTCACTTTTACCCTAGGAGGAAAACTCTGCTTTCACGCAATCACCTGGGCCACCATTGCCAACGACCGCTGGGTTCTTAACATAGTGTCCCAGGGATACAAATTTTCTTTCCACACCCTTTCCAACTCCAAAAGGGTTTCTAGATCTACCTCCAAACCAGTGGGCAGAGGCGCAAAAGCAAGTCCTTTCCCTGTTCCCTATGAGGGCAGTAAAACACGTTCCTGTAGAACAGATAGGCCAAGGTTTCTGCTCCAGATTTTTTCTGGTACCCAGAAAAGAGGGCATCTGGCACCCCATCCTCAGTCTATCCATTCTAAACACCTTCCTGGTGATCCCAAAATTCAAAATGCTCACCCTCCAGCAGCTGCTACCCATGCTGTCCAAGGATGCCTGTCTAGCCACCCTAGACCTAAAAGAGGCCTACCTCCACATTCTTAGCAGTTAATCATGCAGGAAATATCTCCATTTCAGGGCAGGATCTCTGCACTTTTAGTTCTCTGCACTTCCCTTTGGCTTATATACTGCTCCCAGAGTTTTCACAAAATGTCTGGCTCCGGCCATTGCCTTTTGCAGACAAAGGAATATCCAGATTTACCCATACTTAGATGACTCCCTTATTCAGGCAAACAGCCAGGAAAAGCTGCTCAAGCACACGGCCTTTGTAAATTCCCTACTGACCTCCCTAGGGTACACAATCAATGAAAAGAAATCCAAACAGGTACCCACCCAAAGGATTATATTCCTGGCAGCAGGCCTGGACACAGCATCCCAGATTGCATTCCTTACACCAGAAAAGCAAACTTTCCTAACAGCCTACTTCTCTCAACTAGCCACCAGACCCCAGCTATCATCAAGGAAAATCCTGCAAGCTCTGGGGTTCATGGCATCTTGCATTCTACTCATTCCATATGCCAGACTGCATATAAGGAAACTTCAGTGGTACCTAAAAAGCCTTTGGTGTCAACACTCTCAGGACCAGGAGACTCTTATAATACCTTGCCTCAGAAAAGATTTTCTTTGGTGGGCAACAGCATGCTCCCACAACAAGGGACCTTTCTAACCACCGCCGCTGCCCAGCTCTTCACCACAGATGCATCAGACTATGCCTGGGGTGCACACCTGGATGGGAGGTGCATACAGGGCCAATGGAGCCCACAGCAAATCCATCTGCACATTATCCAAAAAGAGATGATAGCTGTCCAGCACGCCTTGACAGCTTTCAAACCCCATCTGTCCCCAGGGGCTCTCCTGATCAAAACAGACAACACAACTGTGATGTGGTATGCCAACAAGCAGGGAGGGACTCACTCCTACTCCCTATGCAGGCTGGCCATGACCCTTTGGCACACAGCCTCTGCCATGCATCTCCAACTGTTAGCACAATTCCTACCAGGTTCTCTAAACTCTCTGGCAGACCACTTAAGCAGAAATCTTCTGGACCCACACGAGTGGCAGCAAGACAAAAGAACCTTCACCCTAATAACTCAGAAATGGGGCACCATGAAGGTCGGCCTCTCTGCCTCCTACACCAGCCATCAGCTCAGCAGGTTCTGCACCGGGGAGCATCACTGCATGGCTTGGAAAGTGGATGCCCTGTCCTTCCCCTGGGTCAGAATGTCGATATATGCATTTCCTCCACTTCCTCTCATCACCAGGCTTCTGCTCAAAATAAGGGAGGAAAAACCAAGGACAATTCTTATTGCTCCAGACTGGCCTCGCCAGCACTCGTACACACTGCTGCGCAGCCTGTCCCCACTGCCACCTTGGCATCTCACTCAGACCCCATCCGTTCTGACCCAGAGGGAAGGAGAATTCATGCATCCCCAATTGCAGACTCTCAGTTTGGCAGCTTGACTTATTCCCTAGCCCCCGATCAATCTGCCAACCTCAGTGAACAGGTTCTAGATGTTATACATGAGGCCAGACACCCTAGCACTAGAAAGTCCTATGCTGACAAATGGAAAAAAGTTCTGCACTTGGATTCAGGCTGAGAGAGCCAATATGATGTTGCCCTCTCTCCCTCTCATCCTGGATTACTTAGCTTACTTCCTACACACTGGAGACTCTTTTTCCTCTCTTAAAATTCATGCCTCTGCTATCTCTGCTCATTTTCTCACTGAGCAGCCCCTTTTCAAACACCCTCTGATCAAACAGTTCCTAAGAGGGGCTAGCAACTTGAGGCCACCCAGAAGAGCACCATCCCCAGCTTGGAACCTCAGCTTTGTGTTGAAAAAGCTCACCCTGCCCCCTTCAAACCAGCCTCTTCAGCAGAGCTAAAATTTCTCTCCTGGAAGACAGCATTCCTTCTGGCCATCACTTCAGCCAGAAGGGTCTCTGAGCTGCAAGCATTCATGTCTGTGGAACCCTTCATCATCTTCCATGCTGACAGGGTATCCCTCAGGACTAACCCATCCTTCATGCCCAAAGTGGTGTCCATTGTGGCTCTCAACCAATCCATTTATTTGCTCACCTTTTTCCCTAACTCACAGAACAAGGGGGAAAGGATCCTGCACTCCCTAGATGTGCACAGACAACTCAGATTCTATCTAGACAGGACTAAATCCTTCAGAAAGTCTGATAAGTTGCTGGTTAGCTTTGCTGCAGGTGCAGAAGGCAAAGTCATCTCCAAACAAACCATTTCCAAATGGATAGCACATTGCATCCATTTCTGCTAGAAGCAACATGAAAGCTTCCTCCCAAGGGGGTCAGGACTCACTCCTCCAGAGCAGCCTCCACCTCTGCAGCTTTCCTCAGAGGAGTCCCCACCAGGGACATCCTGGAGGCTGCCACCTGGACATCTGTTCAGACCTTTACCAAACATTACCACCTGCCTAGCTTCTCCAAATCCAGGGCAAGGTTTGCCTCTGCAGTCTTGTAGGGTATCCTAGCCAGTCTCTAGTTTCCTTGACTGCCTCCACCCTTTTCCTCAGCTTTAGGAATCAACCCAAATGTGATGACTGCAACAGTGAAACACGAAGAACATAGTACAGTTGTGTACACTTACCATAAATGTAGATGTTCGAGTGTATTCAGTGTTGCAGGCCTGGTTTCCCTCCCCCCATCCCCCTCTTCTTTCTTCTCTTTCCTTACAAGGTGCATATTGGTATTTACTTTCTACTGGTGGGGTTCTTCCACCAGAATCTGGCTCCCACTTGGGGACTCCTGACAGGTTAGGGCAAGAAAAACTGATGTAATGGCATCTGCTGCCTTACTTTGTACCACTGACAACCCGGCGTCAGTCCTGAAGCTACAGCAATCCACAGAAATACTAAGCCTCTGGTATTTGGGCCGGCTCAGGGCTACCCTGGCAGGGATAACCTGAATATGATGACTAAACAGTGAATGCACTCGAACATCTACATTTATGGTAAGTGTACACAGCTGTACTTTACATACATTTAATAGTAAGTACCTGATAGTTTGGACTTTATGAGAGAGAGAGAGAGAGACAGACAGATCATCAAAGGTTCGCATGCTTGATTTGTGAACATTTGTAGTAATCGGATAAGTGTGAATCTGGCTCACTGCTAGTGTCTACTTGTTCCCATCATAAGCGTAAGGATAGCGGACTCCTTGGTGGACTTGTAGTTGAATATAAAATTAGGTCTCTTCAGGTTGGAATTCCATTGCTGATGCTCTATCATCCCCTAATGGCCGTAGATTTGCTCACCTCACCATCTGGTCTTTACTTCACCATCTGGGTCTAGAATATAATTTCTTGGTTAGGATAAGTAATGTTAGTGTAAGTTTTATGAAAGCAGGATGAGGAGGGGTAAATAACTTGAGTGTGAGGGAAGTGATGCACTCTTGAGTGTGCCGCCCTTCATATGAAATGATAAACTGAGGCTCCATCTGATTTGAGTTGGTGGTAACTCAGGTGGATGTAAATGATCCTGTGGCACTTAATGAAAAAAAGAGTAGGGGTGCTGTATCGATCATCATAACTTATGTGCAGTATTTACATAATATGTGCTGTTTACAATACAGTCTTATATGCTTTAATCATTCCCCTTACCTTTTTTCCATAGCCAAAATGTATCTTCTTCAAAATGTCTGATAATATTCATTTCCTATTAAACTTCACTTAATTATGTCTTTCATTCCATAAAATATAGACTATTTTTTAATCAATTTTCTTAACCTCTTTTTGTTTTTATTAAAATAATACCCATAAGATCATAGGAGGTTACTAGGCTAATGGCCCTGAGGCCGTTAACAAGCCTAGCTAAGTTTTTTCCCCTCCAATGGTGCTATTAGTAGACCTGACTCAACACCTGCTGACCCTGTCCAGAAAGGACACAGGTGAAACCCGAGCGGTGAATTTGCGAGTCCCCATCCAATTACCCAGATTACACTTGAAGAGGGTCAGTGAGGACTCTGTTTTACTAGGATTGGAAGCTTATTCAGAGTAGAGGGAGCCTTTGGGAGATGAGCCTGTCTGTCCAGCAGGTCCTGTTAATATCGCTTCTCATGTTGAGGTCACTAGAGCGGGAGCAGCAAGTACCATTTGTCTTGCCAGTGTGTAGCATTTCCATCAGGGCAGGGTCTGCAGTTACCTTATAGGCTTGGCAAGAGTCACCCCTGACTGGTCTATAGGACACAGAGCATAGCAACAGGGATTTTAGTCTTTGTGCATAGGACAGGTGTTGGACACCTTGAATTTTCTTTGTAAGGAACCTCTGAGGTCTCTCCAATTGTTGGAGGTGTCTGGCGAGGTACATACCAAAGGGCACATTGTATTCTATAATTGGTCTAATAAAGGAGGAGTATGGGGGGTTATAACCTCTTTCTTTTTTTTTTCCTGGTGGTAATGCCCTTATTGATGAGATGGGCAAAGTAAAAAGCTTTCCTTAACAGTATGGAAACATGATGGTCAAAGGAAAGGCTGCTGTTGACCTGTGTGCCCCAGATCCCACCATGGATTGGGTGCTTGAGATAGTGGTAATGTGGTACTTTGAAAGGACGTCTCCCTTGCCGAAGGGGATAATAATGCACTTTTTAGCATTTAGCTTGAGCCCGTGACTTTGGCACCAATCATTGGTTTTAGTAAGACCTTCCTGAAAGGTGACAGTGTCACTATGGGATTCAATGATCCCGCCCAGCTTGCAGTCATCTGCAGACTTTGTTAGCCACATGCCTTTTGTTTTGGCCTGTACTTCTGAAAAGTAAATTCCAAACAACAGGGGCCCCATCACTGAGCCCCGTGGTTCTCCACTGGTTACTGGTCTGGAGGTGGATGAAGAGATCCCTGTTTTAACTGTGTGTGTTCTATTGCTGAGCCAGTTAGCAACCCAGCTAACTGTGTACTGGTTTACGTTCAGTTGGGTAAGTTTATAAATAATGCTTTAGTGGGGAATGGTGTTGAAGACCTTTGCCAGGTCTAAATAGGCAGTGTGCATAGTTTTGCCTTCATCCAGGGTTTTAGTGACTGTCTTGAAGAAGTCCACGAAGTTCAGTAGGCATGATCTCCCTTTGACAAAACCATACTGGGAAGGGTGTAGTGTTTGGAGGTTGCCTATTTCCTTGTTGATGAGGTCGATGATGATTCTCTCCATGGCCTTGCATATGAGGCTTGTCAGTCTTATTGGTCTGTAACTCCCAGGGTCAGCAGAGGAGCCCCCTTTTTGGAGGGGGATGACAAATATATTTGTATTTAAGTCTTCAACTTTTTCAAAATCTTTCAACATCTTGTTTCTACATATTTTTTTTCCTATAACTTCCTTACTCAAGAATATTTCAAAAATACATATTACATTGTTTCAATCTCAAAACCAAAAATGTAGCCAGCAGAAAAGGTGGAAATCAAAAG
This sequence comes from Protopterus annectens, assembly GCF_019279795.1. Lineage (NCBI taxonomy): Eukaryota > Metazoa > Chordata > Ceratodontiformes > Protopteridae > Protopterus > Protopterus annectens. The sequence continues at coordinate 1,801,911,917 of NC_056744.1, forward strand.
ATTTTAATACAAAATCACATAACTAGGTCGAGGGTAGTAAGCCCAACTACCTGACCTAAACCAGTTTTGGCTGTAATAGCCTTCTTCAGTGAGTAAACATAAGCCAATGGAAACCATTTATATATGTGTATATATATATATATATATATATATATATATATATATATATATATATATATATAATCACAAAAACAGTTCATTGGTGCATTACAATTGGTCATTAAGCCCAGGTGGAAACAAAGCCCCTAATTTAGTAATCCATTTGCGTTCCTTAAAGTTGAGTAAATCATACCATCCTGAATTATCCCTACATTTTCCTACAATGTAATCAATGACAGTAAAATAAAAAGATGCAGTTATTTTTACGTACATGTTTATACAGAGCATTATTAGAACGCTTATTCATAATATCACTAAGATGCTTCCCAATCCTGAGACGAAAAGGCCTAGAAGTTTGTCCCACATAGAATGAGGAGCATGGGAGCATGTACATGTGACTAAATAGATGACCCACTCTGTACTACAGTTAGCCCAGAAGTTAATGTTAAACACGTCTGACGTATTACGACTACTGAATTCCCTCGTATGTTGAACCTTGTTGCAATATGTGCAGTGACCACATGGTATGCAGCCCAACACTGGGCCACCTGTCAGTGTACGTTGAGTGGGAGCAATAGAGCTAGGTCCCACCCTCTTATAATGGCTAAAAAGGGACCCCAATGTCCGTCCTCTTCTAAATGAGAAAGAGCATCTGTCACCCAAAAAAGGGTGTAATCTCTCCTCGGCCATAAGGATGTTCCAATGTCTACTGATGATATTCATGAACCCACGTGTATTATATCCATATGTGATCACCAGAGGATTAGATAAATCTCTTTGTTTATCCTTGTATTGTAACAAATGAGTTCTATCTTGATTCGAAGCTCAGTGACAAGCAGTGCTGACAATACCAGAAGGGTAGCCTCTTTCACGGAACCAATGTATCAAATCATCCCTGGTATTTTCAAATGTTTATTGGCTTGAACAGATCCTTTTGACACAGAGGAATTGTGATTTAGGAATGTTCCTGATGATATGTCGGGGGTGAAAGCTCGTTGCATGCAAAAGTGAGCTATATTCGGGGAATTTCCTGAAAACCCGGGTGGCTAGGGTATCACCAGAATTCCTGCTAACCTCAACATCAAGGAAAACAATTTTTGATTTATGAAAATTCAGTTTAAACTCAATTCCCCATATGTTGTCATTAAGATAACCAATAAACTTATGTAAATAAGTTTCATCCGACTTCCACACCACCCAACAATCATCCAGATATCGCCTCCAAATGTCTAATTCATCAATATATAGATTGTGACTAGAGTCATAAATGATAACCTCCTCAATATAGGCCATGAATTGGTCAGCATAAATGGGTGCGAAAGAGGAACCCATTGCTGTACCTTTGACCTGCCAAAAACATTGGTCCTGGAAGTAGAATACGTTGCTAGTAAGAACATATTCAGCCAGGCATACTAAAAAAGTATTAAAGCTTGGTTGGTATAAACCAGATCTTCCCAACCAAAAATCCAAAGACTGTAAACCTGCCCAGTGGGGAATGTTTGTATAGAGAGAGGTTACATCCAAGGTACACAACAGCCAATGGGGCTCCAATTGCATGTCAGAAATAATATCTAAAAATTGAGTAGTGTCCTGAATTCTGGCCCGTACCATGGGTAGTAATGGTTTAAGATAATGTGTCAAATATTCGGAAAGAGGTTCAGTAATGCAACCCTGCCCTGATATTATTGGTCTTCCAGGAGGACATCTGGCATCCTTATGTATTTTGGGTAGAAGGTGAAAATACTGTTTGCACGGGGATGAAACTAGCAACTGATGTCTAACCGACTCCGTAATGATGCCCTCTTTCTGAGCTTGTATCAGAAAAGAGTCAATTTTTATATTAAAATGACTAGTTGGGTCCAATGGCATAGCCATATAATACTTATTGTCACCCAGTTGTCTTAATGCTTCTTCATTATAGTTGACACAGTCCTGAATCACTACCACCCCACCCTTATCTGCTTGTACAGTAACAATTTCTTTATTGTTCTTGAGATCCTCTATACATTGTACCCCCTCTTTGGAAAGGTTGTTATAGGATACCTGAAAATCCCTGAGGTTACAATGTAGATCCTTTAAGACATTGGCCTGAAAAGTGGATACTAAATGTGACATAGGTGGAGTGCAAGTAGATCTTTTAAATCTAAACTCTAGAACTTCCTGAATAGTGTCATTTGCAACAAACAATTTTAAATTGAGTAAACGGCAGAAATTGACCACATCCTGTGCTAAAGTATATTCTGGAACAAAAAAGCCGGGGACAAAATTAAGGCCTTTATTAAGAACTTTAATTTGTAAATCGGAGAGGTGTACAGAGGAGATGTTATGTACATTCATACAATTAGTTAGTTTTCTATCATCAGTTGTAACAGACCTTCTATCTAAACCCTCCACAGGTTTGGCGTTTTTTTATGCTTCCTCCCCCCTCGTCTGTACCTGAACCCGAAGGGTGTGACAAACTCCTCCTTTTGGGATCAGGTGAGGCATCTGTGTGGTTGCCCTCCCCTTCAGTATTGGAGGACGTCTCATCCCCAGATGTATAACTCAATGACTCAGAGCTACGTTTCAAAATAGATTTAGGTCTTTTTCTCTTAGGGGCTGAAGGCTTATTGCTCAGAAGCCTAAACGTGACATTCCTTGGCATATCAAATGGTTTTCCTCTTTCAGTCCCCTATATCCCTTTAGAACTTTTTCAATTTTTTTATCCTTTAATATCTGTTCTAACTTAAGTAATTCTGTTGTTAACTGATTCACCCGAGAGGTAGAAGACCCACTGGATTCAAATTTGTTAACCTCCATACAAAGTGTTTCTACCTCCTGAATCCCTTGTTTGACAGCCCGTTCATAAAAGCCAGCTAATGCATCCACAAAGCCCAAGGATGCAGATTGTTGAATCTGCGTCCACTCATCTGTTAATTGTTCATCAGTATTATGTACCAAGGGCTGTACCTTCACCCTCAAACCTTGTAATGTGTTTTGAGTTGGTAAGCCTTGAACAGGCATAAATGCCAAACATTGGTCCGAAGACCCTTCATGCTTTTGCCCAACTTAAAGAACATGGATTCACATTGTTTATCCGGGTCTTGGGTCACCCCCGAAGAATGATTGTCTGCATCAGATAAACCTAAGCCAAAAATGGACAGATCAGTCATGTCCGAGGCTAAGCCTGTCATAAGTGGAGTCAAAGCCATGTTGCAAAAATACATAAAAAATAAAGTGAGTAATATTAATGGATTAATCAACTTTGCAAACAGCAGGAATAAGACAAAAATCCTCTCTCCAAAACCAGCTGTTTAGACAGATACGTATATATAGTTTAGTCACAAAAATGGGTCCAGTATAGTATTTGTGTTCTTTCAATTTTCAAATTAGATAAGAGTAAGTAAATTGTTTGTATTAATAAGTATTTTATACAAAGGTAGACCCAAAATTAAAGAGCCTAATCATTGTCAGCCCCCAAAGATCCAACAGCCAGCCCTTGTGATATAATCTGAATAAAACAAAGATATAACAATGCTGTGTATCCCAATGGATGCAAATTTGAACAAAAAACAAAACCACCATATAGGTGGAGTGTAGAACTGATATGAAATGTCAGTCCCTACTCATATAATATCCTAAAGAACAAAAAGTAGGGGATACCGATTCACAAATATCAGTGATGCAATAGCTAACCCCTGTGGTAACGTGGGAATAATGAAACTTCCCTTACCAAAAATCCACAATGCTGCGTATCATCATAATCAAAAATAGATAAGCACCAAATTGGCCCAATAAGCGTGGTCCAGAATATCCACTAAATGCCACAACCACACACAAATGCCATAATCATGTTCATATATTGGACCCCATAATCGTGTCAATGCTGGATCGACCCATAAATGGTATATATAACCCCAGTTATATTGTCTATATAAATTGCTGTAGGCAAAATGACAATCCCTATAAACATTCACCAAATAGGAGAATGTAATTATTATATATAATATATAATGCAACAAGGCCGACCCCAAAAACCCAAATAACACATTATTACAACATATACTATATAATGTGACAATGGAATAATAAAGAAGAAAACCTAGCCCCCAAGAGAAATTCGACCCAAATCAGTCCCAAGACAAGACCATTCAAAATGGAACCTAATATAAAAAAGGCAATAATTTTAAGCAATACAATGACAGCACATAGCCTCTCATTGAATAATAGAAGGCAAAATACCCAAGATTTAGCTAACTAGATACAAGTTGTATACCCAACAGGGTACATATCCATAGAATTACCTTAATGTCACCAGTAGGCTAACATAGTACATAAATATTAAACTCCAGGGTAAGGTTCCAGCGAGAGGTGGAATCCATATAAATTCTCAACCAAACAATAGTTTGATATGTTGCATAATGTATGGAACCATAATATGGTAACTATGTTCGTAAAGAGAACACTCTATTAACATACAGATCTTTATAAAAAAACAGTAAATGCCAAAGCACACACACACACTACTTCACCTTATCCCAGTAGAACTGTTCACTCAACTATGTTAACAACAGTCCATAATTTATATCCCATATGGTTTTGATTTGGTGACTTTACAGCTGTGCAGTTGCCATACATGCACCATGTTGCTTCCTGATTGTTTCAATCTCCCCACAATGATTAAGCACTCTTTCTTGTATTCTTTTGTAAGACATTTTAGCTTTAACAGGCAGTTTACCTGTCCACAAACAATCTTTACATTCATATATATTCTTAACACCATGCAAATCTTAATCTAATGGCAATTTTTTTTCATTTTCTAAATGCTTCCGTGGGAAAATAACATAATGTTCTTTCACAGTATTCATATACCTTTGTTTCCTGCTTTTTCAACATTATTTATATCCAATTTCCATGTTTTTTTGTTTTGGTATTCTTTTTCATCTTCTGTCATATACATTTTTGCATCTTTTCCCTAAATCACTTCCAGCAAACCTTATATTTAACATGCAGTATATTTTCTATTAAATTTCTGTTATCTTTTTTAAACCTACCAACACTCAGAGGCTGCATGAACAGTCAGATTAATTAACCATAATTCCCCTTCCTCATCCTTAACATACAGAATCCCTCTGTAACTGAATTTAACCCAGTTCTCCATAAAAAAGAAAAATACAATGGGCATTCTTTTTTTACCTAGATGGGATCATGTATACATTTACTAAACATGCCAATTTACTTAAAATAATTGATTTTTTAATTACATTTTTCTTGTAGAACAATTTGTAAGATTTCCAGAACATACATCGATCTCTTAACTTCTGAATAATTTTCCCCCCACTGTTTTTCTCTATGCTCACCTGATCCAAATACTATTCCCAATATAAGTATAACCTCATTGTTAAACTAAATACTTTCTATATTTCCTGCAAATCCAAACACATTACTTTTGTTTTTATTTGTACATAAACTATGTCTTTGAGTAACTGTTTAACTTTCTACTTCCTTCTTCCGTCCCTTCCTTATCTTAATAACCAAGATTATATAATCTGCATATGTAAAAAAATGGCATTCATATTTCCTCCATTATGTAATAACCTCAATGTTTAACACTATGTTTGTTTTAGTGACAACCACATTCATAAGTAAAGCAAATAATATGCTCTTTGCAGAAATTCTTGCCTTACCCCATATCCTTTTTCTATTTCTTCACTTAACTATCAATTTAATGTTATTCTCACATTATTTTTCTCATATACCAACATAATTGTTTATTGTTTCACTTAAATCCCTTAATACATCCCATAAACAGGCCTACTGTATTCTGTCAAATGCTTTGCTGAAGTCTCCTATCATAACTGTAGTTTCCACCTTTTTATTTATGATGTCATCTATCACTTCTTTTATTATTCATAATAAATCCTGACTTCCTTTCCCTTTTTACCAAATATTGCATATTCAAGAATGTATCCACTTTATTTGCTAATCGTTTATTTATTATTCTCGTAAATGTGTTATAGTGTTGAATACTACAGTTTATTGGTCACCACTTACTTGTATCCTCTTTTTTTCCATATGCATTTCATAACCCCAGTGCATAGTTCATTATGTGCCACACCTATCTCTAATTGTTTAACACCTTTACAAAACACACTTTTTACCAGTCTTCCATTTTGTTATACATGCTATTCAGTGCCACCTCTTCCCATATCTTTTTCCAAGTTTAACTCTCTTAAAATTCCATGTAATTCTCCTGTACTTATATTTTGTTCCAGACTCGTATTATCCTCTCTACTTGCATTTTTAACTTTCCATTTTATCTCTTTTTTACAGAAGTATTCTCTTTATACTTACTAATAACTTAAAATATTCCATCTTATGTAGTATTCTTTTCTTCATCATTTTAATTCCTTTATTATTCTCTTATTCTGTTTTGTTATTTTTCAAATATGGAGCTACCTCTTCTCTCTTGTAAGAAATATCATTGTTTGCATAACATTTTCTTAATCTTCTCTTGATTTTATTTCATATATTTCCCTCTCCTTTTCATAAAAACTTGTCTTATTTTTTAACATTTCTCTAAATAATTCCTGGCTCAGTTGTCTGTATTCTAGTTTGTCTATCCCTCTCTTCCCAACTTGACATTCCAGAAAACACTTTTTATACAACTTGTCCAATTTTCATAAAGAATCTCCTATCTGTATGATCTTTCTGTAATTTATTAATCTCTTTCCTATCTTTTTGTCTAAATCTTTTTCATTAAGCGTCGTAATGCCTTTCTCTATTCTTGCATATCCTTCTTGCTCATTTACTTCTAGTTGTATGGCTAAATGATCCAGGAAACCTGTTAGTTTTATTCCTTTGTATAATGTTCAAGTTCTCTGATACTAGAAAGTAATCCGTTTCCTTTTTAGGCTCATTTCTTTTAGAAATCCAATGTTTATTATCCTGAATGTATAACTTTTCACTATGTCGTGTACAATCCTAACATCATTTCCTTCTTTCTTTCTTATTCTTAGATTACAATTCATGTCCCCACTAATATTATATCCATATTAATTTCTAAGTAATTTAGGCTTTTTAAACATCATTTCTCGCATATATTGCAATAATTCTATACACATTTGCTTTCTACCTTAAAGCTGTCAGTGTTATTCTTGCCAGTTCAGCTATCGTAAAATCTAAACTTTTATAGTTTCCAGACATAACACACCTATTCCTGGAAATGTATCTTTTCTCATATTCCAAATAATATTTCAACCCCATAACACTTCAGTTTGTAACTGTTCACCTTCTGTTAATATTCTGATATCTTCTAATACAATTATATGTGTATCGTGTAAGGCATACCATTCGAATGTGCCTATTTTTCTTTTAGTATTCTTTCCAGTGTTAACATTTATTTCTAAAATTTGCAGCCTTCTTCAAAGTCAGATTATCGCCCCCTTCCATATCTGTCCTTTGCCTTTTTTTTATTTTCTTTCACAAGTACAGTTTTAAATTTCCTTTTTCTCTTACCCTTTCCCTATGGAATCTCTCTTTACCCTCACTACTTACCAGTTTGATGGTCCTTTTCACTTGTGTCATGCACTACTATGTGTCCTTCATCCTCATTCTTATGGCTTTCTTGTGGTGTAGCAGTCTGTCCTTCATTATCCTTTTCTACATTTCTTTCTGTATTACAGATTCTTGTACGTCTTTTTGTTCTAAAACTTCTGCATTCCATTCACAGACCACCCGTGCATGCCCAGTTTTTTGTTCTATAACTTCTGCATTCCATTCACAGACCACCCGTGCATGCCCAGTTTTTTGTTCTATAACTTCTGCATTCCATTCACAGACCACCTGTGCATGCCCAGTGTTTTGTTCTATAACTTCTGCATTCCATTCACAGGCCACCCATGCATGCCCAGTTTTTTGTTCTATAACTTTTGCATTCCATTCACAGGCCACCCGTGCATGCCCAGTTTTTTGTTCTATAACTTCTGCATTCCATTCACAGACCACCCGTGCATGCCCAGCTTTTTGTTCTATAACTTCTGCATTCCATTCACAGACCACCCGTGCATGCCCAGTTTTTTGTTCTATAACTTCTGCATTCCATTCACAGACCACCCGTACATGCCCAGTTTTTTGTTCTATAACTTCTGCATTCCATTCACAGGCCACCCGTGCATGCCCAGTTTTTTGTTCTATAACTTCTGCTTTCCATTCACAGGCCACCCGTGCATGCCCAGTTTTTTGTTCTATAACTTCTGCATTCCATTCACAGACCACCCGTGCATGCCCAGTTTTTTGTTCTATAACTTCTGCATTCCATTCACAGACCCACATGTGCATGCCATTTTTTGTTCTATAACTTCTGCATTCCATTCACAGACCACCCGTGCATGCCCAGTTTTTTGTTCTATAACTTCTGCATTCCATTCACAGACCACCCGTGCATGCCCAGTTTTTTGTTCTATAACTTCTGCATTCCATTCACAGACCACCCGTGCATGCCCAGTTTTTTGTTCTATAACTTCTGCATTCCATTCACAGACCACCCGTGCATGCCCAGTTTTTTTTTGTTCTATAACGTCTGCATTCCATTCACAGACCACCCGTGCATGCCCAGTTTTTTGTTCTATAACTTCTGCATTCCATTCACAGGCCACCCGTGCATGCCCAGTTTTTTGTTCTATAACTTCTGCATTCCATTCACAGAACACCCGTGCATGCCCAGTTTTTTGTTCTATAACTTCTGCATTCCATTCACAGAACACCCGTGCATGCCCAGTTTTTTGTTCTATAACTTCTGCATTCCATTCACAGACCCACCCGTGCATGCCCAGTTTTTTGTTCTATAACTTCTGCATTCCATTCACAGACCACCCGTGCATGCCCAGGTTTTCCACATCATGTCACATTTCCTAGCTTCATGCCCTGGCTTGCCACAAATAAAACACTTTTGTTTATCACAGTTACTGATTAGAATATCCTCTTTTCCACAAAATGCATGTTTTTGGCTGTCCTCTATATTTAGCAAAATCTCTGTTACCATTTACATTTATCACACTTGGAATGGGTTAACAGTTTTATTTTCCATTTTCAAAATTACCCCACATTCCCAACCCTCAGTCCATAAACCTCTATCATATGTTTTTGTTGTGCCCTAAACATCTTTAAATAGTCCTTTAAAACTTCTTTTCACCTTTTATTGTAAATTGCACCAAAATTCTCTTTTTAGTTTCTCTGTGAAACACTTGTGCATAAGAGTTCCACGGATTATAGTTATTTTTTAATTCATACTCTTCTAAGAATTTCTCTGTTTACTTTCCAGTCTCAAACAAAATGTCACAGTACGTTTCTTTATTAATATTAATAAAGTTTCTTACCTCTTTGGGTGAAATACCCAATGGTGTTATCACAGTGTCCTAAACCTCATAGCTTTTTCTTCCTTAGTACCTAACCTTATCACAAATTTCTTCTCCTTCGCTTCTTCTATTCATCTGTCTCCTTCTTTTACCGTCTATGCATGCAATCTCTTCTTTACTGCAACCTCTGCCAGCTCCACCTCCTGTATCTTCTCCATGATTTTGCCCCATGGTGCTGCTGTCTCAGTCTCTGGTTCACTCTGGTTTAAGTACACATCCTGCAGCCCTCCTGACTGGAGGATTGTTACAACACAATCCTATGTGGATATCTCCTCATTGAAGAGATTTTGCTGAAATACATCTTCCGAATCACCTAAAGACATGACTGCCTTCTTCAAACAGCCACCTCTTGACTTTGAAAAGGCTCGACTGCCTCCTCTTTAATCATTTAACCTGAATTTTGAGTATTTTTTTTTAACTTTTTTCTAGAAAGACTTCCATGTTTAGCATTTATGTCAAAATGTCACCCAAGTCCATTTAATCTTTTCCATCTTAGAACCACCTTCATTAGATCTTTATTAGCCTAGCTAACTGTTTAGTTTAAAGACTTTTTTTATACATATACGTACAGACAGACATTGTATACAAGTGTGCATGTTGTAAGTTCAGTGGCTAACCGTTAATTTAATGGTAAGTTAGAACTGTCTTCAGGCAGCATTTCCCTCACTTTGTTTAGCTTTAGCATCTCCTGCTACCCCTTGCATAGTTCCCAAATTCATTTTCTTTGTGCTTCTTGCTGTGCATTTCATGTCTCCCACCAGTTTGCTGCCTGGTGCTTTAGTTGTCCTCATGGAATTATCATTTGCCTGGTGCTTTAGTTGTCCTCATGGAATTATCATTTGCCTGGAGCTTTAGTTGTCCTCATGGAATTATCATTTCCTGGTGCTTTAGTTGTCCTCATGGAATTATCATTTCCTGGTGCTTTAGTTGTCCTCATGGAATTATCATTTCCTGGTGCTTTAGTTGTCCTCATGGAATTATCATTTGCCTGGAGCTTTAGTTGTCCTCATGGAATTATCATTTCCTGGTGCTTTAGTTGTCCTCATGGAATTATCGTTTGCCTGGTGCTTTAGTTGTCCTCATGGAATTATCATTTCCTGGTGCTTTAGTTGCCCTCATGGAATTATCATTTCTTGGAGATTGGTGCTTTAGTTGTCCTCATGGAATTATCATTTCCTGGTGCTTTAGTTGCCTTCATGGAATTATCATTTCTTGGAGATTGGTGCTTTAGTTGTCCTCATGGAATTATCATTTGCCTGGTGCTTTAGTAGTCCTCATGGAATTATCATTTCCTGGTGCTTTAGTTATCCTCATGGAATTATTATTTCCTGGCGCTTTAGTTGTCCTCATGTAATTATCATTTCTTGGAGATTGGTGCTTTAGTTGTCATGGAATTATCATTTGCCGTCTTATTTCAATGCTGATCTATTTCTAATGGTCATCCTGTGGTTCACTAGTGTAGTAATTAGGTTGGGGAACTGTGCCATAGCCTGAGTTCAATGTCAGGACCGACTTTTAGAGCCAAGCTTCTTTCCTCACTGTTATCACGGATGTCTTCTCATCTGTTATTACAGTTGATGTACATCCGGCCATCTTCAAGTGGTTCACTGGGCTAGGCCATCACTCAATCAAGCATTGGGTCGGATAAGTAACCACGGTGGTGGTAGTCTTCTCTTTTTGTGTTTCCTGACAAATAGTAGTGCTGTATTTTTGTGGTCTCTGACATGCTGATTTTTGCTGTTTGAATAAACTCTCTTGGGTGTCCTTACCTGATGTGGAGGTATTGAGCTCTCCAGCTGAGAAAGGTTGGTGCATCTACTAGCAACAGATGTTCAAGGACAGACATATATGTACTGCCTGGGCTTGGAGCAAGACTTAAGTTCTTGTGAAATGACATCTGGACTTACCTCATGGTCCTGCACCCAGAATATATCATGTCCTCAGGTAGTAGCCAGCCAGATGTTTTCTCTAATAAAAAGTAGAAGTAGAACTGGAAGGAAGCTAGTCTGGCAACCCAGTTTGGCCTTTCTAGTTCGAAGAGTGTTACTGAATTGGAGGTGCTCGACTAGCTACTTGACCTAATGTCTCATTTTCCAGAGGCCTCTCATGCCTTCTGTGGAAAACATGTCTCATTTGTCCAGAATGCCATGAGACCTCTGTGGAGAGGCAGAGGAGTTGTCAGCCCACGAGCAATGTCTGCTTATTAGGCAAGGGGTGAGAGCTTTACCCTTATTTATTGTGGATAAAGTCCTGTGCGCAACTACATGAGAGTTGGATCATAAGGATGCCCCCAAAGGCTCCAGGAACTCTGAAGACTGCTAGACCCAAGACCCCATCTAAGACTTGAGCTTCCCTTAAGCAAGGGCAGCCCCTTCATGGGTCTCCAGACCACTGTTTACCTGTGTCTGCCTCCCAGATCTGCGCTAATCGGGCCCAAGGTGTTTTCCAGTTTCCACAAAGCCATCAGCCTGCTCCAGTTCGGCCACCTGTTTGTGGAATCAAATCCTAAAAAGAGGAAATGAAGGTCTCACCAGTGAGGAATGTTTACTCTATTGAGTCTGAAGATAAATGAAGGTCTCACCAGTGAGGAATATTTACTCCATTGAGTCTGAAGATTAATGAAGGTCTCACCAGTGAGGAATGTTTACTCCATTGAGTCTGAAGATAAATGAAGGTCTCACCAGTGAGGAATGTTTACTCCATTGAGTCTGAAGATAAATGAAGGTCTCACCAGTGAGGAATATTTACTCCATTGAGTCTGAAGATAATAGGGAGGATCTGGCCTGTAGATCCCACATGTCCTCCCATTAATATGTGAGAACATCTCTAATGGCAAGCCCACAAGGCCTCTGCTCCCCAGGAGAGAGCCATGGCACACTTGGGGTTTAACCCACATAAACCTCTTACCATTCCTCCAGTCCATGAAGCCCACCTGGATGTTTTTCAGCAAATAAGTCTTAGAGTCTTGTCGCTTGTCCCCTTATACATTGAAGACGAAGCAGGTGGGGCAGCTTGTTTAAGATGCTTTATTACATAAACACATCAGGATGGATTGCAGCATCAGTAAGCATAAACTGATTAACTGACGGAACTTGCATACATACATGCTTACCACAAAATGGTAGTCAGACTTGCATGTGCTCAGTATTTATACACTCATGCAAGCCCTTGGATAGCTTCTTAGAGAGGCATACACACATTGATCCTCCCTCTTGAAAAGATTGCTCTTTATCAAAATGACTTTGCAGTTAAATGTGCATCAATATAGTCATTAGAAACGAAACACAATGTTCATGTCCAAGTTGCTGTGTATCTAGAACATGGTCTGGGGATGAGACTGGATCTAGTAACATATGCAACAGGGGCAGTCTTCGGTGAACAACTCCTATCAGGAACTTCAGGATTCATCACAGCGGGAATATTCTCTGGAACTTTCACTGGAACTGGAACACTGGATAACTCGCTCTGTGATAGTCTTTCACACAGGCTATATGCTGTGGTATAGGCTCAGACACCGGTATCAAATGCTTCCAATTCTGCCTAAAGTCAACTCCTTATGATTCCACAATGTACGATCTTGGCTCTGGGCAGATGTTCTTGATGACTCCAATCCGATCATAACCTTTGGATGCTTGCATCCTTACTACTTCTCCCTCTCGTAATGGATTGAGTGGTTTGCTGGACTTATCATAATAGGACTTCTGGGCTAGACGCTTCTTCAAAAGATTGGCTTTCACTGACTTATTGTTCTTGACACATGGAGCCGACAATTGAATACTGATGGGTAATGTCGTTCTGGTTTATCTCGACAGAAGTCTCTGAGCAGGTGAACCAAGATGTTTATCACAAGGAATATTTCTGTGATTCGAGAGAGTCAGGAAAACATCACTATTGTCTTGTTTTGACTACTCTAGTAGCTGCTTTGCACTTTGAACTGCACATTCTGCCAAACCATTTGACTGCGGATACTCAGGGCTACTTGTGACACAAGTAAAATCCCACTCCTCAGCAAATCTTTTGATCTGTTAGCTTGTAAACTGCACGCCTTTGTCATAAATAACTTTATGCAGACTACCATGGACTGTAAAATGACGGTTCATGTTACTAATGGCAGTAGTGGATGCTAGATTGGGAAGTAGTTCAATCTCAACGCAATTGGAATAAGAGTCTACTAACACCAAGTAATGTTGACCATTCCACTCGAAAATGTCAGCGGCTACTGTCGACCAAGGTAGTTCAGGAGTCTGGTTAAGATGAAATGGTTCTTTCTGTTGATATGGCTTTGTACTATTACACACAGAACAAAATGAAAGTACTGTCTGAATATCTTGTCACAGAAGGCCAAAATACTAGTCCTCTCGCTCTTCTTTTGGTAGAGTCTGCTCCTCGGTGACCTTGATTAAGGTAGTAGTGTACTCTTGTTGCAAAGACATTGAAACAATAACTTTAGGACCTTTCACGACAATACCATTGTCTGACAAAATCCCATCTGTGCATGGAAAATGAGGTTGCACTTCTGGAAGTCAACTAGATTGCTTTGACGGCCATCCTTTGAGGAAGTGGTTGAGCTTCTGTAAAACTGGATCTGTGGCTTTGTGATCTCTAAGCTCATCAAGACATGTGGAAGAAAAATTTCTCACCTTCATGACTTCAAAATCAGATCCCTCATTCTCGTGCTGTTCAGTGGTGCTTCTGGGTGATCTGGATAAGGTGTCAGCAGAATAAGTTTGCTTTTCTTGTAGACAAGATTAAAGTTATACTTTTGCAATCTTAGCATCACGCGTTGCAATCTGGCTAGAGCTGTATGCATAGGCTTTCTCAAAATAGTGACTAGAGGTTGATAATCTGTTTCGATCTGAATAGGTCTACCATGAGCATAATCAAAGAACTTGGAACATGCAAACATAATTGCTAAAAGCTCTCTCTCTGTCTGAGCATACTGCATTTCAGTCTGGGTAAGAGTTCTGGACACACAAGCAGCAGGTTGACCCTCTTGCAGAATGCACCAAGACCAAATTTCGAAGCATCACATGAAGGAGTAACTGTCTTGTGAATGTCATAGTATCTGGGAGTAGGCGGATTGGGAATTCTCTGTTTCAGGACATCGTATGCTTTCTGGTGTTATTCCAACCAAGACCAAGATACATCTTTACATGTTAGCTCTCTGAGTGGTGCTGATATTTGACTCAAGTCTGGAATGAACTTGTCTAGGTAGTTAACCATGCCAAGAAAACATTGCAGGGCTTGAACATTGTCTGGAGCTGGCATCTCAAGAATGGCTGTTTGCTTAGAAGGGTCTGGTTGTAAGCCTGAACTGATTAATAAATGACCACCATAAGTGACTTCTCTTAGCCTGAATATGCATTTCTGTGGATTCAACTTAAGATTTACTTGAGGTGCCCTTTCCGGAACTTTTCTGAGGTTTCTGTCATGCTCTGCTTCATCATTACCTCCTACTAGTATGTTGTCTACTACAGTAGCACACACATACCCAGAAAACATTTGCTGCATTGCGCGTTGAAAGACTTCACTTGCAGAATTTATCCCAAATGGCATTCTCAAAAATCTGTACCTTCCAAATGGAGTACTGACAGTAGTTAGCAATGAAGATTTCTTGTCGAGCAAAATTTGCCAAAATGAGCTCTCTGCATCTAAGATAGAAAAAAACAGTGGCATTTGGCATCAGAGTTGCGACTTCCTCGACTGTGCACATAGGATGA
This sequence comes from Protopterus annectens, assembly GCF_019279795.1. Classification (NCBI taxonomy): domain Eukaryota; kingdom Metazoa; phylum Chordata; order Ceratodontiformes; family Protopteridae; genus Protopterus; species Protopterus annectens. The sequence continues at coordinate 1,801,927,131 of NC_056744.1, forward strand.
TGATTTTTTTTAGTGCCATGTTCAAATCTCGTGGGTCAATACATATTCTGATGATGTCTGAACTTTTCTTATGAGTTACCACTATGGATGATACCCACTCAGTTGGGGTTAATGACCCGACTTGATAGATCACACCTTGTTGCACCATTTTGTTTAGCTCGGCTTTAACTCTGTTCTGCATAGCTATTGGAACTTTTCTGGTTTGTCTGATAACTGGGTCTAACTTCATGGAGTGCACAACTGGAAGCTTGCCTGGTTTATCTTCGAGTATATCAGCATAGGTAGAAAAAAGAGACCGGGTGAAAATAGAGTAGTGGTCTTTTAAACTGACATGGTGAACTTCCTTGTTAAATGAAAGCAGTCCCATTTTCAAACTGTCTGTGAGCCGTAATATTGACTGGACGTGCCTCTTCACCCCATAAAATAATACGTCATAGCTTTTTCCAGCAGAGTAACATGAAAGCATTACTGAGCCTTCGGTTTGAATCTCTTCATCACCATATGCAGCAAGCTTCGCACACTTTGTTAAATCAAGCCTTTCACCAGCACTTACTCTAGCAAATGTTTCTGCTGACATAACATTGCACTTTGAGCCTGTGTCAGCTTTGAGCTCTGTGGATCTTCCATTTATCTGAACAGTACAAAATACCTCATTCTAGGCCTATAAATCAACTACATTGACTGTTTCATTAAGCACTGACACACCACCAATATAAAAAGTATGATACTCTGGGTCATGGCTTTCTAATTGATCAACATGTTTCTTAAAATGTTCCCTTTTAGTAAATGAATGTGCATCCTTTGATTTACAGAATCTTTTGAAATGATTCCATTTATTACATTTGTGGCATTGTTGACCAAAGGCTAAGCATTTCTCTCTCTTAGATTCATGACTATTACCACAATTACGACAGTTGGTAATGAAATTAGGTTGGTGCCCATGCTTTGAGTTTGCTTGACTCAGTCTTATGCTTCACTGAGGCTGTGTGAACTCTGCAACTTGCTAGAAAGCTCTGGGGTTTACCTGTGAGTGCTCCAGGGGCTACAGTTGCTGCCATGTGCCTGTTTCTTTTAACCACGTGCTGCATGCTATCAACGTGAGCTTTAGAAGTTACTGGAAACATGCCTCTCTCATTTGTAAGCATATTCGTGCACTTTTCTTTGAGCTCATATATCTGACAAATCTCAATCCTTATTCAAAGTTAAATCACTGTCACAAAGCAAAATCTTTCTTACAATATCATCTTTAATGCTACACACAAGTCTGTCCTTTATCAGTTCACCCATTAAATCATCACATCTGCACGTTTTAGCCTTATTTCTCAAGTTGGTTATATATGCTGCAAAAGTTGCACCTGGTTTTTCATCCCTTGTTTAAAATAAGTGCCTCTCCATTGGTAATGTTGGTCTGAGGGTTACACATTTCCTAAATTTATATTTTAAGCACTCAGAGTCCTCCCTTGACTCAGCCGGTAAAGCAATATGGCGGTTTTCCCCCTCTCCAGCAAAGACAGCAGATGCATACACAAGTGAATGTTCTCTTTCAATGGTTTCTGACCCAGCTAAGTTAAGCAGAATAAATGCCTTTGTACAGTCATCTTTATCAGAAAATGCAGCCTGTATGAAAATGTGCTCTTGCTCAAACACACTCCAGTCCTCTTCAATATTATTATCGAACACTAGTGGACCATGTTTTCGAAATCCCTCAACCATGCCAACAAAGTATGCACAAACAGATTGAAAATATGGCCCTTGTAATTATATATGAACAAGCTCTCTCACTACAGCTTGCAATAACATTCAGATGAACACTTCATATACCTCTGGTAACTTGGATAGCCACAGTTAATATGAAAAATACTTACTTTGAGAAAAAATGCGGTCGTTTCTCTTCATTTTATTAGTTTTACTCGTTTAACTCGTTTTATTCAATTCAGACTATTTAAAACATTTTCCGTAGTAATTCAGATATTTCTAGCAATATCTGACATTTCACCTTGTTTTAATATTGTTTAGAGCATTCTGTATGCTTTGTTTCATATTTTGTGAATAAGAAATAGTATGAGCAAGTTTTAATATTAGAAACTCGAATCTGACTATACATGCAGCAAGGATGGTCCACTTCTGTATATACCTCCAACCATAGCTAGATCCCTGTCAAATTCAAAGTAGAGAAACTGGAGTTCTTTCTGGCCATAAGTAATTTCAACCATGCCTCTTCTAACATTGTGTCTTTTAGATATGCCGCTTCTGACACCATGTCACTCATCACCTTGTAGATTGAAGAAGCAGGCGGGGTAGTTTGTTTAAGATGATTTATTACATAAAAAAAAACATCAGGATGGATTGCAGCATAAGTAAACATAAACAAACTGATTGACAGACTTTACATGCCTACATGCTTACATCTCAACAGCTTACTACAAAATGGCAGTCAGACTTGCATGTGTTCAGTATTTATGCACTTGTGCAAGTCCTTGAATAGCTTCTTAGAGAGACATACACACATTGATGTACACATTACAAGCTGTAATCATCAATCTCCTTTTCCTCATTTCTACATGGGGTTGGGGTGGTGGTAACTGTCTCCGTCTATCTCGATTCAGTGCCACAGTCTTGGTTTCTTCAGCATTCATGCCCGACTGTCACAGATCTTCTCTCACGCAATCCGTCCACATCTTTGCTGGATGTCCTTGATATTCTTCGTGTTTCACTGTTGCAGTCATCACATTTGGGTTATCCCTGCCAGGGTATCCCTCGGCCAGTCCGAATACCAGAGGCTTAGTTTTTCTACATTGGTTGCCATCGCTTCAGGACTGACGTTAGGTCGTTAGTAGTATAAAGTAAGGCAGCCGACGCTATTACATCAATCTTATTTGCCGTGGGGCCCAAAGCAGAAGCAGTTCGCACGAGTGCCGGTCAGCCACTACCTGAGTTTCATCTTCCGAATTGAAGCTGAAGTCTTATAAAGCTAAGTACCCCATTGGGGATCCTTTTTTCTTGCACTAACAGAGGTCAGAAAAAGTTAACAATTGTCTCGCCTGTGGAAAGCAAATACCACACTGAGACTGTCATTCTTACTGCATCACTTGCTTAGGCCCAGACCACAACGTCCCCTGCTGTTGCTTCTGTGCTTTGTTCAACACCAGAACTATACGTCGTCGGAACCTTATTCTAACTAGATATTTTTGCTTACAGTCCTGTAATTCCGATATGGCTTCAGTAAGCTATCCGACACCAGATCTTCCGAAAAAAATGTAAAGATAAAGGCAGACCGAGACAGCACATGTCCAAACCTACCGACGACGGTCCCATTAAGCTAGTCGTCAGTTCTTTGGTCCTCAGTGAGGTGCTTTCGCAGCCCCTGATGACCGCTTCTGTGGATTTGCAGGCCGCTACTGAGACCCTTTGAGACCCTTTCGGAGACCAGTATGCCACAAAACTCTTTTTCGACTAAGGATCCTGTGGTCATCTCTGCCTTGGATGGGTCTGGAGCCGCTTAGCAGGCTCCAGCTTCCGAGGAAGTACTTCACACTACCGATTCTCGACACAAACCGACTACTTCTTTCACGACTACCATTCTTTCGAAAACTACTGAGTTTCTTAGGCCCAGGTTACGAACCACACCCAAGAAACCGACGACCCAATCTCAGGCACCTGCTTCCTTGCCTCGGTCTCAAATGCTTAAAATGGCAGAAGACCTTATCATGCTGATCAGGGGAAGCCAAGCTACCCCTTCCAAAAGAAGAAGAGATCTGTCCCCTGTAGTTTTGTCTGAACAGGAGTCCGATGACTCTGCATCTGAGTATGAAGACATGCAACCCCTCTCTGCTTATGAGGATTCAGATGCAGAGGATTCCATTCCTTCAGCCTCTCCCCCAGAGGATTTTTCCTTTGGGGAAACCCTTCACACCTTAAGGGAGCATTTCCAATGGGAAAGTCAAGACTACCCACAGTCTAAAAAGAGTCTCAGAATTCTTAGATCTTCCACAGCACAGACCATTGGACCATCCCCCCAGTCCTGGATGTTAAGGAGGATGTTTTCCTGGAATCCAGCTAGACTCCTGTCACTCTCACTCCTGTTCCCAGAAAACCAGACCGGTATTACAGAGTCCCTAACTCACAAATTTCTTTTAAAAAATCCTACTGCTGACCCTGAGGTAATTTCTCAAGGGCCTAAAGGAATTAAGGCAACCTCTGCTAAGAATCCCACTCCCTCAGATAAGGATTCCCAAGCACTAGACAAATGGGGTAAAAAAGTATACACCTCAGCTACTCTTGCTATCAGAGCACTAAATTGTCCGTTCCATATGCCAAACTTTCAGCAACATACCCTGGAACTCCTCAAACAAAAAGTGTCTTCCTTTCCTGCTTGTGCAGAATCTAAGGAGTTACAAGAGTTAATGCATTCTGTAAGTCAAGTAACTAAATACACCTTGCACTGCGGTTTTGATGCCCTTGAAGCTTCTTGCAGGGCAGCAGTCACCAATTCTGTCCTTAGAAGGCATGCATGGCTTAAGGAACAGCCCTTGCCAGACTGTGTCAAATCTAAATTGTTGGATGCCCCTTTGCACAAAGACAACTTATTTGGCACTAAGGCAGAAGAGGTCTTAAAAAGGATGGAAGAATAAGCAAAATCTATGTAGACAGTTAAGGATTTTTTACAGGTCCAGCAGGCATTGTCCCTCCCAGCACTTGTCCTTTCCTCCTCCCACAAGGTCAGTTCAGCCCAGATCCCGGGGAACCAGAACCCACAGACAGCAGCCACTGGGAATGGAGAGATCTAAGCAGTGGACTACCTCCACTTCAAAACCAGGTAGTTCTAAGCCACCCCCTTATGGTAAGAACTCACCATGACTCTCCTCCCTCTGCCCACCTCCACTTATCCCTAGGAGGAAAACTCACCTTTTATGCAAACACCTGGGCCACCATTACCATTGACTGCTGGGTTCTCAACATAGTGTCCCAGGGATACAAATTTTCTTTCCACACCCTTCCAACTCCAAAAGGGTTCCCAGATCTAGATCAAAACCAGTGGGCAGAGGCGCAAAAGCAAGTCCTTTCCCTGCTCTCCATGAGTGCAGTAGAGCACGTTCCTGCAGAACAGAAAGACCAAGGTTTCTACTCCAGACTTTTTCTGATACCCAGGAAAGAGGGCAGCTGGCACCCCACCCTCAATCTATCCATTCTAAACACCTTCCTGGTGATCCCAAAATTCAAAATGCTCACCTTCCAGCAGCTGCTACCCATGCTCTCTAAGGATGCTTGGCTAGCCACCCTAGACCTAAAGGAGGCCTACCTCCACATTCCTATCAGGGAATCGTGCAGGAAATATCTCTGGTTCAGGGCAGGATCTCAGCACTTTCAGTTATCTGCGCTTCCCTTTGGCTTATCTACTGCTCCCAGAGTTTTCAGAAAATGTCTGACTCTGGCCATTACCTTTTGCAGACAAAGGAATATCCAGATTTACCCATACTTAGACGACTGCCTAATTCAGGCAGGCAGCCAGGAAAAGCTGCTCAAGCACCTGGCCTTTGTAAAGTCCCTACTATCCTCCCTAGGGTACACAATCATTGAAAGGAAATCCAGACAGGTACCCACCCAGACGATTATGTTCCTGGGAGCAAGCCTGGACACAGCATCCCAGATGGCATTCCTTACACCAGAAAAGCAAACCTTTCCGACAATCTACTTCTCTCAGCTAGCCACCAGACCCCGACTATCTGCAAGGAAAATCCTGCAAGCTCTGGGGTTCATGGCATCTTGTATTCTACTATTTCCATATGCCAGACTGCATATGAGGAAACTTCAGTGGTACCTAAAAAGCCTTTGGTGTCAACACTCTCAAGACCTGGAGACTCTCATACCTATAATACCTTGCCTCAGAAAAGATTTTCTTTGGTGGGCAACAGCATGCTCCACAACAAAGGACTACCTTTCTCACCATCCCACCCCGCCCAGACCCTCACCACAGACGCATCAGATTATGCCTGGGGTGCACACCTGGGTGGCAGGTGTATAGAGGGCCAATGTAGCCCACAGCAAATCCATCTGCACATCAGCCAATAAGAGATGATAGCTGTCCAGCACCCCTTGACAGCTTTCAATCCCCTTCTCTCCCCAGGGGCTCTCCTGATCAAAACAGACAACACAACTGTGATGTGGTAAATCAGCAAGCAGGGAGGGACTCATGCTACCTTCTATGCAGGCTGGCCATGACCTTTTGGCACACAGGCTCTGCCATGCAACTCCACCCGTTAGCGCAATTCCTACCAGGTTCTCAACTCTCTGGCGGACCACTTAAGCAGAAATCTTTTGGACCCACATGAGTGGCAGCTCAACAGCAGAACCTTCGCCCTAATAACTCAGAAATGGGGCACCCCGAAGGTCGACCTCTTTGCTTCCCACACCAACCATCAGCTCAGCAAGTTCTGCACCAGGGAGCATCATTGCATGGCTTGGAAAGTGGGTGTTCTGTCCTTCCCCTGAGTCAGTCTGTCGGTCTATGCCTTTCCTCCACTATCTCTCATCTCCAGGGTACTGCTCAAAATAAAGGAGGAAAAACCAAGGACAATTCTTTTAGCTCCAGACTGGCCTCGCCAGCACTGGTACCCCTTGCTGCGCAACCTGTCCCCTCTGCCACCTTGGCATTTCCCTCGGATTCCAAACCTCCTGACCAAGAGGGAAGGGGAATTCATGCATCCCCAATTGCAGACACTCAGTTTGGCAGCTTGGCTTATTCCTTAACCCCCGCTCAATCTGCCAACCTCAGCAAACAGGTTCTAGATGGTATGCGTGAGGCCAGATGCCCTAGTACTAGGAAGTCTTATGCTGACAAATGGAAAAGGTTCTGCACCTGGATTCAGGCTAAGGGAGCCAGTACGGCACAGCCCTCCTTCCCTTTCATCCTGGATTACTTAGCTGACCTGCTACACAGTGGACTCTCCTTTTCCTCTATTAAAATTCATGCCTCTGCTATCTCTGCTCATTTCCTCACTAAGCAGCCCCTTTTCTCACACCCTCTGGTCAAACAGTTCCTAAGAGGGGCTAGCAACTTGAGGCCACCCAGAAGAGCACTAACCCCAGCTTGGGACCTTAACTTTGTGTTGGAAAAGCTCACCCCCCCCCTTCGAACCTGCCTCTTCAGCAGAGCTAACATTTCTCTCCTGGATGACAGCTTTCCTTCTGGCCATCACTTCAGCCAGAAGGGTCTCCGAGCTGCAAGCACTCATGGCTGTGTAACCCTTCATCATCTTCCATGCTGACAGAGTACCCCTCAGGACTAACCCTTCCTTCATGTCCAAGGTGGTGTCCGTTCATTTGCCCACCTTTTTCCCTAACCCACAGAACAAGGGGGAAAGGATCCTGCACTCTCTAGATGTGCACAAACAGCTCAGATTCTGTCTAGACAGGACTAAATCCTTCAGAAAGTCTGATCAATTGCTGGTTAGCTTTGCTACAGGGGCAGAGGGCAAAGCCATCTCCAAACAAACCATCTCCAAATGGATAGCACACTGCATCCATTTCAGCTACAAACAGCACAGAAAGCCTCCCCCAAGGGGGTCAGGATTCAATCCACCAGAGAAGCCTCCACCTCTGCAGCTTTCTTCAGAAGAGTCTCCACCAGGGACATCCTGGAAGCTGCCACCTGGACATCTGTTCTCACCTTCACCCAACATTACTACTTGCCTATCTTCTCCAAATCCAGGGCAGGGTTTGCCTCTACAGTCTTGCAGGACATCCTAGCCAGCCCCTAGTTTCTTTGACTGCCTCCACCCTTTTCATCAGCTTTGGGAATCAACCCAAATGTGATGACTGCAACAGTGAAACACAAAGAATATAGTACAGTTGTGTACACTTACCATAAATGTAGATGTTTGAGTGTATTCACTGTTGCAGTCCTGGTTTTCGTCCGTCCATCCCCCTCTTCTTTCTTCTCTTTCCTTACAAGGGACATATTGGTATTACTTTCTACTGATGGGGTTCTTCCACCAGAACCTGGTTCCCACTTGGGGGCTCTTGACAGATTAGGGCAAGAAAAACTGATGTAATGGCATCTGCTGCCTTAGTTTATCCTACTGATCACTTCACATCAGTCCTGAAGCAACAGCAACCGGCGCAGAAATACTAAGCCTCTGGTATTCGGACTGGCTGAGGGCTACCCTTGCAGGGATAACCCAAATGTGATGACTGCAACAGTGAATACACTCAAACATCTACATTTATGGTAAGTGTACACAACTGTACTTTTCCTGTTGCTGTCTTCCTGTCTGTCCCATATCATCATCTTTCAGATTGTCTTCCTGAAACACTGTAATCTCTTCTATCTGATCTTTTCTGCAACTGGAGCTACTTTGGGTTCTTCATCCTACCATCCATTTCAGGCACTTCATTTCTATCAGCTGTAGCTTCCTCATCTGCTCTGCCTTTACTGCCCAGGTTTCTGTACCATACAGAAGTACTGGTCGCACCACTGTTTTTGTGCACCTTTGGCATTCTTCTGTCATACAGCGCCCATGCCAGTTGACTGCAGCCCTTCTGATTCTAGCTTTGACCTTTTCATTCAGACTTCCCTTCTCCTCAACCACCCCTCCCAGATACCTACAGCTGTCAAACCTGTTCCACTATCTTCCCTTCTATCTCAGTTCTCGGCTCCTTCTTATTCCTCTATTTGCTGCCATTATAACTGGCTTATCTGTACTTAGTTTCATCCCATGTGCCTTCAGTTTTGCATTCCATTCCCCAATCCTTTGCTGAAGTTCTTGCTCAGAGTCTGCCTGTAATGCCACATCTGCATACAGCAACTTTGCTGAACCGTGACCTGTTTGCTAATGTAATTCATCACCAGTATGAACAGCAGTGGGCTTAGAGCTGAACCGTGATGCACAGCCACTCCCACTAGGAACCCCTCTGTGAGACTGAACACTGCTTGCACTTGAGTCATTGGGTCTCTATACATAGTCTGCACTAATTTGACTAATATTTCTGGGACTTTGAACCAGCACAGGGCTACCCAAATCAGCTTTCTTGTGACCTTGTCATATTCTTTCTCCAAGTCTAGGAATGCCCATTTGTACTCTTTCCTCATCTGTAGCTTCTTCTCAACTGTCTGTGTCACTGCACACATTGGGTCACTTGTGCTACATCCTGATCTGAATCCGAACTGCTCGTCTCCCATCTCGCTTTCTACTACTCTATGTATCAATTTATGAATCACCGTCTCCAGAACCTTAATCTAATATGACAGGATTTGATATCTCTCTACTGCCCACAGTTGTGGATGTCCCCTTTGATGTTCATCATGTTACCCTGCTGCAGTCATCACACTTGGGTTATCCTGCCGTCAGGCGGTCCCGCAGTCTGCCTGAATTCCAAAGTCTTGGTCCGGTGTCGGTTGCTGTCGCTTCTTCCCTGACGTCAGTGCGCCAGGGGTATATAAGAGGCATCCAACGCCATTTTCTTTCGTCTTTCTTGCCGCGCGGTGCCCGAAGCAGAAGCAGTTCACAAGTGCCGGTCGGCCGACACCTGAGATTTTCAATTCGAATTTCAGTCCGAAGTCTTCAGTAAAGCTAAGTACCCCATTGGGGAATCTTTTCTTGCCTCAGTCCGATGTCAGAAAAAGTTAACAATTGCATTTCTTGTAGGAAGCAAATACCACATAAGGACTTCCATTCCTATTGTATTCCTTGCCTAGGCCCAGACCACGACATCACAGTTTGTCAGTTTTGTACTAGGTTTAATAAACAAACTATCAAACGCCGTTTTGATTTCGCACAACACTACTTTGGTAGGAAATTTAATTATATCATGCCATCGGAGCAGCCGACGACCGGCATGCATAATAAATGCAAGGATAAGGACAGGCAGCCTAGGAACAAGCCAGACTCCAAAGCCTCTGCTGGGCCTGTCGCCGGTTCTCTGGTTTTCAGTGAGGCACCTACGCAGCCCCTGACAACCGCAGAACTGGAACCCCAGACAGCTGCGGATTCTCAAGCGGAATCTACTAGGCCAACGCAGCCATCTTCATTAGGCCCTTCCGACACCGGAGCAGAAGTAGACCCCGGTGCAGTGGAAACACCCTCGGTTGCAGAAGGTGTCTTCAGACCGACTACCCTCACCATTAAATCTTATGCTAAGCTTAAAACTCCTTTAAAACCAAAGAAGACTGTACATCAGTCTACAGTTCAAGGCCCCATGCCTAAGAAACAGATGCTTAAGATGGCTGAAGATTTGATTACCCTAATCAGGGGTTCCCATCCCCCTCCTGATAAAAGACCAAGACAAGAGGAGGATTATGCTTCCTCTGACTAGGTTTCAATTTCCTCAGATTCTTCTGAGGAACAGGATTACACTTTTCCACCTTATGAAGACTCTGATGCTGAAGACTCTATTCCCTCAAAATCTCCCCCTGAAGACTACTCCTTTGGGGAAACTTTACATACTATGAGGGAGCATTTCCACTGGGAAGGCCAGGACTACTCTGATTCTAGGAAAAGGCTCCAAGAGTTCCTTTTACTACCCCAGCACAGACCTCTTGCTATCCCTCCAGTTTTAGATATTGTGGATGATGTTTACTTGGAGTCTAGTCTAAATCCAGACTCTCTACCTCCTGCTCCAGCCAAACCTGACAGATACTACAGAGTACCTGACTCTCACAAATTCATTTATAAAAGCCCTGTGGCTGACCCAGAAACAATTTCACAGGGTCCTAAGGGAGCTAACGTTTCTATGGCTAAAAATCCTGTGCCCTCTGAAAGGGATTCCAGAGCCCCTAGATAGATGGGGAAAGAAAATATACACCTCAGCTACTCTGGCTATGAGAGCATTAAATTGTCAGTTTCACATGTTGAAATATCAACAATTCCTAATGTCTCAGTTAAAACAAAAAATGAGCACACATTCTGAACAGTCTGAATTCAAGGAAATGTAGGATCTGTTGCATGCAGCTGAACAGGTGGGCAGACATACTTTACAATGTGGATTTGATTCATTGGAAGCTTCCTGTAGAGCAGCTGTTACTGGCTCTGTCATACGTAGACATGCTTGGTTCCTGATTTTGTTAAAGTAAAATTATTGGATGCACCTTTACAGCAGGATGTATTATTTGGTGTCAAAGCAGAAGAGGTTTTAAAGAAAATGGAGGATAAGGCAAAGTCTATGCAGACAGTCAAAGATTTTTTGCAGGTACAACCCCCTCATTTCAGCAGAAATTGGCCAACGAAAAACTGGTCCTTTCCAGCTTCTGACAGATCACAGAGAGGCAAATACAGATGCCTAAGGGGCAGAGGTCAGTCACAAGGCCCTTACAAACCTTGCCAATGGGGTACTGCTACCCAGAAAGGAGGAGAAGACAGGCCCCAAGCTAGCAGAAGACAAACACAATGACTCAATCCTCAAACTACCAAGCAAATCTCTCCCTTGGGAGGAAAATTAGCATTTTTTGCAGATAACTGGCACATCATCACAAAAGGCAAATGGGTCCTAAACATTGTCTCTCAAGGATACAGATTCCACTTTCATACCTTACCAAGGATAAAAGGAATGCCAAACCTGCCACCAAATCAATGGGCAGAGGCACAAAAACAGATTACAGCTCTCATGGACATGAGAGCCATTCAACAGGTACCTACACAGGAGCAAGGACAAGGATTTTACTCAAGACTCTTTCTAGTTCCGAGAAAGGACAAAGCATGGAGACCCATTCTGGATCTTTCAATTCTGAACACCTATCTGCAAGTACCAAAATTCAAGATGCTAACACTACAGCAGCTGCTTCCCATGCTGGGCAAGAATGCTTGGCTAGTAACGTTGGACCTCAAGGAGGCATACCTGCATGTCCCTAGCAGACAAAATTGCAGAAGATACCTCCGCTTCATTGCAGGTTCAACGCATTATCAATTCTCTGCACTGCCCTTTGGCTTATCGACTGCGCCCAGGGTCTTCACAAAATGCCTGGCACTAGTAATTGCATACTGCAGACAAAGAGGAATTCAAATATACCCATACCTGGACGACTGCCTTATTCAAGCAGAAAGTAAGGACATTCTTTTAAAGCATCTGGCATTTGTCAAACACCTTCTAAGTTGCCTAGGGTACACAGTAAACGAAAAGAAATCAAAACTAGTGCCCTCACAAAATATGACATTCCTGGGTGCCAGCTTGAATACAACTGCCCAGATGGCTTATCTCATGCCAGGCAAGCAACAACAGCTGACTCAATATTCCAAAATAATGGCAACAAAGACCCAACTCCCTGCAGGCCTTGGGATTCATGGCATCTTGTTTACTACTAATACCATTTGCAAAACTGCATATGAGGAAATTACAATGGTACCTGAAAAGCGTATGGGCTCAGCACAGCCACAGTTTGGAAACAATGATTCCACTCATTCCCTGCCTTCAACAGGAGTTTCTATGGTGGGCACAGGCATGTCACCTCAACAAGGGTCAGCCTTTCACCTTACCCACAGCCAGGCAAACTATGACAACAGATGCATTGGACTATGCCTGGGGAGCACACATGGCAGGACAGTGCATTCAGGGCAAATGGACTACAGATCAGAGGCATCTGCATATCAATCAAAAAGAAATGCTAGCAGTACAGAATGCCCTAACAGCCTTCAAGGACCTCTTACACCCAGGACAACTAATAATAAAGACTGACAATACCACAGTAATGTGGTACATAAACAAGCAAGGGGGCACACATTCCTACCCTCTATGCAGGCAAGCAAGCAATGACCTTGTGGAACACTGCACTCTTACCAGGTTCAATTACAAGCACAATTCCTGCCAGGAAAGAAAAACACATTGGCAGACGACCTAAGCAGAAACATCATGGATCCACACGAGTGGAAATTAGAACCACAAGTATTTGCAATAATAGCTCAAAAATGGGGACGCCCAGACATAGATCTGTTTGCAAGCCCCCAAAACTACCAACTTCAAAAATTTTGCACAAGGACATTCCATCCACAAGCTTGGAAAGTGGACGCCCTCTCATTCAGTTGGAAAACATTAACAGTGTATGCCTTTCCTCCACTGCCTCTCCTAGCAAAGGTACTGCTGAAAGTCAGATTAGAGAGACCACAAATGAATACTCATTGCACCAGACTGGCCACGTCAGCATTGGTATCCAATTCTAAGGAACATGGCCCACGGCCCACCATGGATTTTACCACAAATTCCTCATCTGCTCACCCAGCGAGACAATCAGATTCTACACAGCCAGCTCAAGACTTTAAACCTGGCTGCATGGCAAATTACCTAAACAACCAGCCAACACCTCTATCCATAGCTGTTATGGATGTCATTCTGGAGGCCAGGAGGCCCAGCACCAGGAAAACCTATTCAGACAAATGGAAAAGATTTTGTGCCTGGAACCAGGCTAAAGGCCAAAATCCCCTTGATCCAAACATTCCTCAGATTCTACAATATTTAACTGAGATGTTGCACAAAGGACTTTCCTTTTCATCTATTAAGATCCACACCTCAGCAATTTCAGCTCATTACAACACGGATCCTCCTTTATTCTCACATCCACTCCTAAGATAGTACCTCAGAGGGGCTAAGAACATAAGACCGCCAAGGAGAGCTCCAACACCTACTTGGGATCTCAACTTTGTTCTGGAAAAGCTTACACTGCTGCCCTTTGAACCAGCTTTTTCAGCTGATTTAAAATTTCTTTCATGGAAAACTGCCCTGCTACTAGCAATAACCTCAGTCAGCTAGAAGTGTCTCAGAGCTACAGACACTAATGGCAGTGGAGTCTTTCCTCTTTTTTCATCAAGACAGAGTCTCTCTACGAACTAACCCTTCCTTTATGCCAAAGGTGGTATCCAGTGTGGCCCTAAACCAAACCATTCATTTGCCCACCTTTTTCCCAAATCCCCAGAACAAAGGAGAAAGACTCCTGCACTCTTTAGACATTCAGGGCAATTACGTTACTACTTGGATAAAACTAAGGCTTTCAGAAAATTTGACCAGCTCTTTGTAGCCTATGCTACAGGATCACAAGGAAAAGCTATCTCAAAACAGACCATTTCTAAATGGATAGGGCATTGCATACGTTTCTGCTACACGCATCATGGGAAACCGGTACCTGCTAACATTAGGTCCCACTCCACCAGGGCTACAGCTACATCAGCAGCCTTTCTCAGGGGAGTGCCAACCAAGGATATTCTGGAAGCTGCAACTTGGAGTTCAGTGCACACCTTCACCAAACACCATCACTTACCTCTATATTCTAAGACTAGAGCTTGTTTTGCCACTGCAGTTTTGCAGGGCCTACTAGCTTCTTCTAACCCTGTTTAACTCCACCTCCCATCCTTAGCTTTGGGATTCAACCCAAGTGTGATGACTGCAGCAGGGTAACACGATGAACATAGTACAGTTTTGTGCTTACCATAAATGTAGATGTTCGAGTGTTCACCCTGCTGCAGTCCAGGTTACCCTCCCTCCATCCCCTCTGAAATAGCTGAACTTATCTGTACCACTCTATCCTATACAACCTCTGTGGTGTATTTGCTTGTGCCTAAAGGTATTGTTTTATTTTTATCTAGCTATATATATATATATATATATATATATATATATACATACATATATATATATATTGCCTACTTATTGGGGGCACCTGACATCTGGGGCAAAAAAAACTGAAGAAAATGGCGTCGGATGCCTCTTATATACCCCTGGCGCACTGACGTCAGGGAAGAAGCAACAGCAACTGACGCCGGACCAAGACTTTGGAATTCAGGCCGACTGCGGGACTGCCTGATGGCAGGATAACCCAAGTGTGATGACTGCAGCAGGATGAACACTCGAACATCTACATTTATGGTAGGTACAAAACTGTACTTTCTTGTACACTGGCACACAAGTATGCTTATTCTCCAGTGATTTGGGATAATCCCTTCTCTCCACACTGCTATGAGTACCCTCAGGAGCCATTTCTCTCATGTCACACCCAACATCTTTATCATTTCTTCTGTGACCTCATCTGAGCCTGCTGCTTTCTCTGACTTAATTTTCCTTGGTGGTGTTCTTACTTATTCTATGGTGGGCTCCTCTTCTCTCATCTTAGGCTGTGCCTGGGCCAGTACGGCTTTGGTGTCTTTTTCTTCATTCTGAAGCTGCTGGAAGTATTCCTTCCATCTGCCTCTGATGCCCTGTTCTTTGCTATTGTAACTCCTTTCTTAGCCTAGCCTGGTCAGTATTTTCTATCCCCTACTTTTTCCTTCGCTCCCTTCTTTTGGTGACTTCTTAGACTTCTGCATTCTACCACCAGCTTTTCTTATGTACCTTACTTCATACTTATCTGTTCTGTAGACCTCACAGATGCTGTTTTGAGGTGCTGCAATTAGTCTTCAACTCTACCTATTTCCTCCTCCTCTTGGGGTGCTAGAACCCTGAGTAATTCCTTGAACTCTGTGGTGCTTTCTATCCAGTTAACTTCCAGGTTTTCAGCCTGGTCTCTGTAGACCATAGTGCCTTTTCTGACCACTGCTTGCAATTGATTTTGGCAATCAGTGGTTTATTTCTGTGGGCTGACTGTTTCACTGGGGACAACTTTGTGTTCATTGATTCTACCCCAGTGCCCTTTCCTTACCAGGAGTGATACCCGAGTTGCATGTTCACCACTCTTGTATGTGATCTTGGCACACTTTCTCTTTCTGAACCATATATTGGCTACTGTCGAGCCATTTGGCAGACAGAAGTCTAGAATGACCTCTCATTTATTCTTGTTGTTCCACCCATGTGGATCAGTGCAGTCCTCGTATCCTGTTCTGTCTGTACTGGTACATGCATTCAAGTCACCCATTATTAACGATTCATGTTGTCCTGCTTTATCTAGTAGGTCCTGCAACTGCTGTCTGTATGCACTCTTCAGTTCACTATCACAACCTTTCTGTGGGCATAGGCTGAGATTATGAATACTGCCCTATCATTAGGCTGGAGTCTGGTATGAGTCTTTCCCTAATTCTGATGACATCCCTCACTACAATTCCCACACCATTTCTAGCCTGTCCTCCTCCTGAATAGTAGACTTTGGATCCCAAGCCAAGTGGCTTTGCTACACTGCCCTTCCATCTTGTCTGTTGGATACATGGGAAGTCCAGTCTCCTCTGTAGCATCGTCATCCACTTCCATACTCCATCCTGTCAGTAATCCTATATTGAGTGTAGGGTTCTAAATTCATGTTTGACAGGTTGATTGTATTTATGTTCAGCTTTCACTCAACAGAGCTATCCTGGGTAACCTAGGCTGGGCAACTGGCCAACAATAGCTTATTAACCCAGGGTTGCTGGGCTTTATGGCAGACACAAACTGGCCACTAGGAACACACACACCACTCCCACCATTAGCATGGGTCCCTGGTGTAGGTTGGAGTAGGCCGGGTCCTCAGCCCACTTATCACTGACAAATACACATGCCCATTTCATGACATTTGTCAACAAGTCCTCTGCTCTTAAGAAATTGGAGCTGTTCTACAGTGTGTGGGCTTCCCACATATTCCTGTATAAAAGTCCTGTAGCAGATCCAGCTGTGATGTGCCTGGAATCTTCAGGCTATAACACACTCCCTAATGATAAAGAGAGAATAAGATTACTTGATAGATATGGAGAGAGTGAGTGTTGCTGTGTAACCCATGACATTCAGGAGTCTCAGTTGCCAAACCCAGTTTCTCAGATATCAAGGGCATATCTTGAAAAAAAAAAAAGGCTGGCAGGTTGTAAGGGAGCCCAGGATGAGAACAGAATATCTGCCTTGGTCCAGCAAGTCCAGACCATCCTATAAATTAGGTACGCATGCTATTGAATATGGGTATGATGCAGTGGATACCTTATCAAGGACTGCTGCTAATGGGATCAGGTCTTAGAAGGCAGTCTTGGCTGAGGGCTCAGTCCCAGTCTGAAGTTGTCAAAGTACAGTTAATAGGTGATTTTCTGGACTGAGAATTGCCCTTTGGAACACAATTGTACACTGAGTTTAAAAAATGGAGGATAAATGAAGAATTGTGAAATCAGTCGGTACATGTTGCATCCTCCCCTGTCTGTGTGCAACAGGAATTGCTCTTTTAGTCGGTACTCTGTACCAGAGGCAAGGCAAAGAAAGACATCTCAAAGATAGGAAGGCTTTTCTGAAAACTGGCAACAAGATGACAGGTGAGGGTGGGGGGCAGCAAGGCCATTCCACCCCTAGAGAGCAACTGTCATGATTACCAGATCAATCTCTCCACCAACAAAAAAAAAATCCCTTCCCCTTCATGCCCCCATCTGAACTCCTGCCCCATGTTGGGAGGGTGGCCTAATGGTTAAGGTGTTTGCCTTACAAGCACAAGGTGCAGGGTTTGAGTCTCACAAGGATAATTGGCTAGGCTTAAAATGGCTCGCAAGGGCAGTTAGCTTAGTACTAACCTATGAACCTATGAACCTATGAACCTATAAAATGATAAGAGGCAAACTGGCCTCTTACCTCACACAATGGCTAGGGGTTACAGTAGACTGGTGACTCTTCAGGATCATCAGCAGGGGCTACAGACTGCAATTCTTAAATCCACTAAAAAGTGAAGCCCCTGCCAAATACCAAAAGATTAGAACATCTCCAAGGTGTATTTTATGAGATGCTCATCTCAAGGTACTGTAGAAAGGCTTCCACCAGGATGAGAGGAGAAAGCTTTCTGTTCCTTCCTCATTCCCAGAAAAGATGGATGTTCTTCATCTCACATTGCTGCAGTCCTTACACTTGGGTAGTCCGCTGTCCTCGGTCGGCCCGAATATCAAAGTATAAGGCTGACGTCGGTCAAGGCGCATTTGACTGACATCAGGACGTCAGGGTACAAATGCGCATGACCGACGTCATATCCTTAGTCTTTTTTGCCGCATGGTCCGATGCAGAAGCAGCATTGCAAGTGCCGTTCGGCGTTCTGAGATTTTTCGATTTCGTGGTTTCAGACCGAGTTCAAAGTTGGCTAAGTACCCCGTTGGGGAATATTTTAGTTTTTTCTTGCCTCAGTGATTTACCGGATGTCAGAAAAAGTCAATAATTGCATTTCTTGTGGGAAACAGATACCGCATAGAGATTATCATACTTTGTGTATTCCTTGCTTAGGGCCTGAGCACGACGTTGTTGGCTGTCGCTCTTGTGCTAGATTTAATAAACGCACTATAAAGAGAAGGTTGGATTGTGCAAGGTTAGTCTTTGGGAAGCGGTGCAATTATAAAATGCCGTCGGATGCTCCGACGCCCGCTTCTTCGAAGAAGCGCAAGGACAAAGCAGTTAAGCCTAGGCTAGAAGAGCCGTCTGTACCGGACGCTGGTTCTTTAGAGGTGTCGGTGGAGCCGGTGGCTCCACCGGAGGTTTCTTTGTGTTCCCAGGGTGAGACTTTATTATTGCAAGATGTGGCCTCTCAGGAGGCAAGTCAGGCTGAGGGGGCTTCTCAGGTTACTATACTCCCCTCCCTTCCTAGGGTGGCTAGGCCCTCTCCTTCTGTTTCAAAGGCTTCTCCCAGGGGCAGGCCAGGTTTAGCTTCAGTTGGTGTTACCCCTAGCTCTTCAGGAACTGTGCCCAAGAAGCATATGCTTAAAATGGCAGAAGATTTGATTACTTTGATTAGGGGTTCTATGCCCCCTCCTGATAAGAGACCTAGGGTGGAGCCTGAGCTGGGGGTTTTGAGCAGGCTTCAGATGTTTCAGAGTCTTCGGCTGAAGACTTGCAGGAGTACTCTCCTTATTCTGATTCTGATGTGGATGATTCTACTCCTTCTGCTTCTCCTCCTGAGGATTTTTCTTTTCAGAAACTCTTCATTCCATGAGGGAGCATTTTAAGTGGGAAGGTCAGGACTTCTCTGATTCCAGGAAAAGGCTTAGGGAATTTTTGTTTTACCCCAGCACAGGCCTTTGGCTATACCTCCTGTTTTGGATGTAGTGGAAGATGTTTTACAGAGGCTTCTCTTAATCCTGATTCTTTGCCTCCTGCTCCTGTTAAGCCGGATAGGTATTACAGGGTGCCTGAAGCTCATAAGTATCTTTTAAGAGTCCTAGGGCAGACCCAGAAACTGTTAGCCAGGGGCCTAAAGGTGTTAAGGCTTCTGTTGTTAAGAATCCGGTTCCTGCAGACAAAGAGGCTAGGGCCTTGGATAGATGGGGAAAGAAAGTTTATACTTCTTCCACTCTTGCTATGAGGGCTTTGAATTGCCAGTTTCACATGTTGAAATACCAAAACTATCTCCTTTCACAATTGAAGTCTAAGGTTGATGCTCTGGCAGAAGGTATTGATTGTAAAGAGTTGCAAGATTTAGTACATGTTTCTGAACAGGTGGGTAAGCATTCTTTGCAATGTGGTTTTGATGCTGTACAGGCCTCGTCTAGGGTGGCTGCCACTGGGTCAGTTCTTCGCAGGCACGCCTGGCTAAGGGATCAAAATTTGTCTGAACATGTTAAAACACGGATTTTAGATGCTCCTTTACAATCTGACGTGTTGTTTGGTCCTCCTGTTGAGGCAGTTTTAAAGAAAATGGAAGACAAAGCTAAGTCTATGCAGACTGTTAAAGATTTTTTGCAGGTCCAGCCTCCAAAGTTTAGTAGAAATTGGCCTACTAAGGGGTGGACGTATCCTTCTTATGATTCCCAGTCTAGGGGTAGATCTAGACGTGGTAGGGGCAGAGCTCAGGGCTCTTTCAGGCCTAGAACAGGGAGTTCTCCTGCACAGTCTTCGGGTGAGGGCAGGGGTCAGTCCTTTCGTAAACAGACCCAATGACCTACCTTTTCAGCTGCCAGAGCCTTCTTGTCTGGCAGCACCTTTGGGAGGAAGGTTGGCACTTTTCAAAGAAAATTGGAGTTTAATTACCCAAGACAGATGGGTATTGGATATCATACACCACGGCTACAGGTTTTATTTCCATACCTTGCCTCCTTTCAAAGGCATGCCAGACGTTCCTCCTCAACAAAGAATAGAGGCTCACAAGCAGGTTTCTCTGTTGCTCCAAATAGGGGCCATACAGCCGGTCCCTATGCCAGAAGTGGGCCTAGGATTTTATTCTCGCCTGTTCCTAGTACCAAAGAAGGGGAACACGTGGAGACCAATTTTGGATTTATCTATCCTCAACACTTATCTGGACATTCCCAAGTTCAAAATGTTGACGTTGCAGCAGCTTTTACCTCTGCTGGGCAAAGATCATTGGATGGTAACTTTGGATCTCAAGGAGGCTTACCTTCATGTTCCTATCAGACTAAGTTGCAGGAAGTATCTGCGTTTCGAGCTGGGACTTCTCACTATCAGTTCTCTGCATTGCCCTTTGGCTTATCTACTGCCCAGAGTGTTCACGAAAGTTCTGGCTCCAGTGATAGCTTTCTTCAGGCTAAAAGGAATACAGATCTATCCTTATTTGGACGACTGCCTGATTCTGGCTCAAGGAAGGGAAGAGCTTCTTCATCATTTGGAATATGTGATAGCAGTGCTAAGATGCCTGGGGTATTCTGTGAACGAAATAAAGTCCAGTCTAGTACCCTCTCAGGACATGTGCTTTCTGGGTGTGAGACTGAATACAGCATCCCAGATGGCCTTTTTAACCCCGGACAAACAAAAGTCTATCCCTTTACTTCCATCAACTATCTCATCAGTCCGGGCTGACTGCAAGGACAGTCCTTCAAGCCTTAGGGTTCATGGCATCTTGTATTCTGGTGCTTCCCAATGCCAAACTGCATATGAGGAAGCTACAATGGTATCTCAAAATGTATGGACACAGCACTGCCAGGATCTGGACACTGTCATTCAAATAATACCTTGCATTCAAAAGGAATTTTTGTGGTGGGCTCAGGAATGTCACCTAAACAAGGGACTCTCTGTGACCCGGCCAGAGGTGAGTCAGATTTTAACGACAGATGCCTCAGACAAAGCTTGGGAAGCTCATCTAAATGGAAAGTGGATACAAAACAAGTGGCCTGTCAGACTACAACATCTACATATCAACATGAAGGAGATGTTAGCAGTCCAGTTTGCATTAATAGCTTTCAAGGAATTACTTCTTCCAGGGCAGGTGTTGATTCTAACAGACAACACAACTGTCATGTGGTACATCAACAAGCAAGGGGAACGATTCTTATCCTCTATGCAGGCAAGCAATGATTTTGTGGGAGACTGCTCTCAGTTTACAGCTCAATCTTCAGGCAAGGTTTCTGCCAGGAGCACAGAACTCCTTAGCAGATGTGTTGAGCAGACGAATTATGGATCCCCACGAGTGGAAATTGGATCCTCATGTATTTCAGAAATTGACAGTGTCATGGGGAACTCCAGACATAGATCTGTTCGCTTCTCCACTAAACCATCAGCTGCCAAAGTTTTGCACAAAAAGGTTTCATCCCACAGCTTGGAGAGTGGATGCTCTTTCTTTCAATTGGAGCAATCTTCATGTGTATGCCTTTCCACCTCTGCCTCTCCTCCCAAAGGTACTTCTAAAGGTCAGGCAGGACAAGCCAAGGATGATTTTAATAGCTCCGGATTGGCCTCGACAGCACTGGTACCCATTACTGATAAGTCTGGTACGGAAGCCTTCATGGCCTTTGCCTTCGATTCCACACCTGTTGTCGCAGGAGGACAGCCATTTGCTAAATGTCAAGCTTCACTCTCTGCACCTAACAGCCTGGCATATTCTGTTTTGAACCATAGTGGGCCTCCACTTCCTCAGCAAGTTTTGAATGTTATTTTGGAAGCTAGAAGGCCTAGTACAAGGAAAGTGTACGCAGACAAATGGAAGAGATTTTTATTTTGGAGTGCAGCAAAAGATTTTGATGTTTCTGAGCCTAATTTGTGTGTGGCTCTTCAATATCTTACTGAGTTACTAGACAAAGGTTTGTCTTTCTCTTCTATTAAAGTTCATGCTGCAGCAATTTCGCTCACTATGATTGCACCCACCATTGTTTTCTCATCCTTTGTTCAAGCAATTTCTTAGAGGGGCAAAGAATATAAGACCCCCACGAAGAGCTCCTACTCCTGCTTGGGATCTCAATTTTGTGTTGGAGAAACTCACTCTACAACCTTTTGAGCCTGCAGCTACTTCTGAGTTGAAATATTTGTCATGGAAGACTGCTTTTTTGTTGGCCATTACCTCTGCAAGGAGGGTTTCTGAATTGCAGGCCCTTATGGCGGTTGAGCCTTTCTTGATTTTCCATAAGGATAGGGTATCATTACGTACTAATCCTTCCTTTATGCCTAAGGTGGTTTCTAGTGTGGCTTTAAACCAAACTATTCATTTACAGTCTCCCAAAGCATGCACGTAGTCCAACTGGCTATAAAACGTAAGATGAACACACTTGTTACACCAAAAAATATCTTCACTGTATAAATCCAAGACCAAACGGAGCGTTAGCAGGATAAAAATGTTTTATTCAACCACAACGTAGTAAGCGCTTTCGCCGACAGGCTTCATCAGACTAACAAGAACCATTAATTAGCTTGGACATAAATACATTCACATATAACCTTATTGGTCAACCAAAACATCTGATGACCTACGCAATGATATATTAAATATTTCTGTGAGTGCATCTGACGAGACAGTTATTGCTAAAACAATCACTTACATACCATAAAAGTCTCTAAACATACACATCATTAAAAGAGCAAATCAAAAACATAAAAACACATTTTTTTCATAAAAGGTGTTTTAAAAATGGCATCAGTATCTAATGTCAGTGTACGACAAACAAATAAATAAAGTGCCTGTGCATTTCTAACAATATATTGCGTGTCGATACCATATTTTACAATCTATTAAATCGCATCGCCATATCCAAAAGCCCATGGCTTTATTACTTGTATAAAGTACCTTTGGCTTACTGAAGCAAATGACGATAATAAAATTTATGCTGACATTTATAGATCTTAACTAACGATACTAAAAGGAAAAATCTGCTCAAGAATTGTTAAACATTAAATCTAGCCACAACGGCATAAAGCGTCTGCGCACTCAGACAGAAGACATTACTCATACCGCATCGGCAGAGAATTTCAGGTAGTCATAACTTAAAGTCTGCTCATGTAATGTATACATGTAAATGACATTGATAGAATGCACACTAAAAACAACATTGAAGGCTCTTGGCTATTAAAGATATAAACTAGCGTCAGAACCCATCGAACATTGAATGCATCCACAGCAGCAGAGCAAACTTCAATAAATTAATTAAATCTAGCCACTACGGCATAAAGCGTCTGCGCACTCCTCTTGGCCCAGACAAAAGACATTACTCATACCGCAAACTATTCATTTGCCTACTTTTTATGCAAATCCCCAAAATAAAGGGGAAAAGATTTTGCACACTTTAGATGTACACAGGCAGTTGCGTTATTATTTGGACAGAACTAAAGGGTTCAGGCAGTCTCAGCAGTTGTTTGTTTCTTTTGCTTTGAGTTCTCAGGGCAAGCCTGTGTCAAAACAAACTATTTCTAAGTGGATTGGGTTTTGCATTGCTTTCTGTTATTCCCATCATGGCAAGGAGATTCCAGCTGGGATTAGGCCTCATTCCACTAGGGCTACTGCCACTTCAACAGCTTTTTGAGGGGAGTGGCAACCAAGGATATTTTGGAGGCAGCTACTTGGAGTTCAGTGCATACTTTCTCTAGGCATTATCACCTGCCACTTTACTCTAAATCCAGGGCTGGTTTTGCCACTGCTGTTTTGCAGGGCATTTTGGCAGCTCCTGCTTCCTTGTAGTTAGCCATCCTCCCTTACCTCTGCTTTGGGATTCTACCCAAGTGTAAGGACTGCAGCAATGTGAGATGAAGAACATAGTACAGTTTTGTACCTACCATAAATGTAGATGTTCAAGATCCACATTGCTGCAGTCCAATTACCTCCCTCCTTCCCTCTGTAGTTAGAGGTGGTTGTGTGGGTTGGGTTGTACATATTGTGTATATTGTATATATTGTACATATAGTTAGTGCAAGGGTGGTTGGTTGGTTGTTTGCTGTCTTTTGGTTTTGACCTTTATTTTTAGGGTCTTGTGACATCTGGGGCAAGAAAAGACTGAGGATATGACGTCGGTCATGCGCATTTGTACCCTGACGTCCTGATGTCAGTCAAATGCGCCTTGACCGACGTCAGCCTTATACTTTGATATTCGGGCCGACCGAGGACAGCGGACTACCCAAGTGTAAGGACTGCAGCAATGTGGATCTTCGAACATCTACATTTATGGTAGGTACAAAACTGTACTTTACTGGAGACTCTGCTGTTCCTGTTCCTGTTAAGAGAGAACAAGTACTGAAGTTCAAAATGTTGACCCTCCAGGCACCGTTTTCCATGCTAAGCCTTAAGGCATTCATATTTACTCTGGATCTTAAAGATGCCTACTGGCATATCCCAATTTTCAAAGGTCACAGGCAGTGTCTAATGTTTGTAGAAGTCACACATCCAGATTACTTCTTGCCTTCTGGTGTAGGTGCTACTTCAGCAGTATTTACCAGATGCCTAGCCTCAGTGATGAGACAGTACAGAAGCAAAGATATCTATATTAATTCTTATCCGGGTAACTGCCTAATTCAGGCAGTGTTTACAGGAAATATTGGGGGGGGGGGTGTTTGGAGTATACTGTCCATAACTTGATCAAACGACTGCAGAAGTCAAACTTGAGTCCCAGTATTCACCACTGTGGGGGTTATTCTGGATACCAGAGGCAGTGGAAACACAACCCTGTTTGTTACAGTGGCAGCAAACTGCATTCACCTAAAAAGCAGATCCTCTACATTCTGGGTGGAGTGACCTCAGCTCTCTTCATGGTGTCTCTTCACAAGCTGCACTTGAGAAAACTGCTGTGAGGAACCTATGAGACCAGCAAAACCAATCCATGGGGACAGTGATCCTTCCTTTACCTTGCATCAGAAAATAGTTTTGGTGGTGGCTTGAACAAATCCAGACCAATGAGGATATATTCTTCAGTGAGACATCTCCACACCAGATCAGGCCCTTGGGAGCCTGATTCCTAGGGCTGAGAATACAGGGTAACTGGAAGGTGAAGGAGAGATTCCACATAAATCTGAAGTAGATGTTTGCATTTCATTGTGAGCTCCAGGCATTCCTGAAGGTGGTTAAAGACAGTACAAGGGTCAAGTGGAGCATCAGCAAAGAAGGGGGCACCAACTTTTACTAGCAGTGCAGACTTGAGAGATGACCCTGACTCTTGCTTATAATTGTGTACATTCCCTCAGGGGATAACTCTGTTGCAGACAAGTTGAGCAAGACTTCGCCAGACCTGTATGAACTGATGCTCCACAGGATGTTGGTCTTTGGTGAACGGGAAGTAGAGCTCTTGCAGCAGAGCTTGGGCAGTGTTCTAATACTTCCTGTATTGGAGAAGCTTGTTATCTGAATATTTCTACCCTTCCCTTGTTCAGCATGGTAATCCAGGAAATAGAGGAGAGGCCAGCAATGGTACTGATTGCCCATTTCTGGTCAGGGCAGTATTGCTTCTCCCACTTAATCCAGCTGTCCAGAGGGAAACAAGGTTCTGCTACAGTTTAACAGTGTGTGAAGGCTCCTTAATGCCTCCCAATTTGTCTAGCCTGAACCTGGCAACTTGGAGGATATAACTTATTTTCTTTGGACACCTATATTCTAGTTACCAGTTTAACATCATGGGGGAGGAAACCTAAATACCTGAAAATCATATCTAGGTAAGTGGAAGAAGCTGCGCATTTGGGTTCCACTGGAGGGACATGCATCCTCATGAGGAGGCTGTGCCTTCACTCCTGCAGAATCTCTCCAAGGTCTTTTCTATTGACTTACTGTTATTGTGCATTAAACTGTATCTGTTAACCATCTCAGCCTAGTTGCCCTTGGATCCCCTGTTGGCATCCAGACTGTCAAACAGTCCTAAAAAGTGCATCCTACACCTCAGGCCACCATGTTCAGACTGGATCTGGCTTAGGGCCTTAACTTCATGTTGGAAAAACAAACTGTATCTCCATTTGAACTAGATGCAGTGACAAATCTCACATTTCTTTCCTTGTACTGTTTTTCTAGTCAATTACCTCAGGTTAGGAGGGTTTTGAAATTGTAGGCCCTTGTGCATGTGTAGATGATTGTAGCACTTATCAGGCTTTTCATCTTGCAGTGTTTTTTCCTTTTCCCCAGAATAATGGGGGGAGAATTGTACAGTCAGTAGATGTTCGCAGGTAAGTGAGATTTTATTTTGACAAAACTAGAGAGTTTAGAAGATATGAGCAATGTTTTTTTCGGGTTTTTTCTTAAAAATGAATAAAAAATGCCATCTGCATCCAGATAAACAGTTTCTAAGGGGATGTCACACTACATTTACTTCGGTCATATACTACATGGAAACAGCGTGTCATATCTGCTTATCTGCCATTACATCATCAGACATTCTCACAGCTGCTTGTGTGGCTCCTCAGGAATGTTCTCCATTTAAGACACCATTAAGAAAGAGCCACATTCTGGGTCATCTGGGAGTAGAGAAGGTAACTTGCCACCCTTTGAGCCAGCTGCTCTGGGCACCATCAATATGCTTTTATGGAAAATTACTTTATTGGTACTCTTAGGTTCATAGGTTCCTAGATTAGTACTAAGCTAACTGCCCTTGCGAGCCATTTTAAGCCTAGCCAATTAACCCTTGTGAGACTTGAACCCTGCACCTTGTGTTTGTAAGGCAAACACCTTAACCATTAGGCCACCCTCCCAACTAGTTGGATCTGTGAACTACAGGCTGTCGTGTGGTGAGCCTTTCTTGATTTTTCCAAAGGACAGGGTCACTTTACACACTAACCCTACCTTCATGCTCAAAGTGGTGACTGGACCCTCCTTAAATCAGGTTATTCATCTGCCAGTTTTCCCATCACCACAAAATGGAGAGAAGACTGTTACGCTCCCCTGATGTGCACTGGCAGCTAAGATTTTACACAACTATGACGAAAATAAATAGACTAGCTTTTTAACTTTGCAAAGGGAAAAGAAGGGAAACATGCCAACAAACAAACTATTTCCAAATGGATTACTAATTTTATTGCTTTTTATTACCTGCTCCACAGAAAACAAATCATTGTCTGTGTCAGGGCTTACTCTGCTAGGGCCATGGTTGCCACCACAACTTACTTAAAGGAGGGGTCTCCACCCAAGCCGCTATGGAAGCAGCAGCCTAGTCATCAGCCCACACCTTTGCCAAGCATTGCAGTTTATGAGCTGTGGGCAGGGCTTGCTTCTGCCATCCTGCAGTATTTGGGTTCCCCCTGCTCCTGTTGCAAGTCAGTCACCCAACGTTGGCTAGCCCTAGGAGTCATTTCAACAGTCAACACTGCAGCAGTGAACTATGAAGAAAATAGTGCAGTTCTGCTAGAAACTTAACCTTAGTGTAGGTGCTTGTGTAGATTCACTGTAGCAAAACCATTTCCCTGTATCTTGACTTATGCCGTTGGATTGGGGTGGGTACCATATTCATCTTTCTGCCGTCCCTGTTTAGATTCTCCTTCAGATGCCCTCTTTCAGTCCATTGACACCTTATTGAGCAGGCACTGGACAGGTCATGCTGTGGACCTTAACTCATTCCTTCCAGTAAAGCTCAGGAAGTCTGTACTGTAACTTCCAATGGGCAGTAGCCTAAGCCTTTTGACAGAATCAGATTATGTCCTCATATTTCAAACAAATGTACATATCTCTGGAACTACAGGTTTATGAATTGTACTGTTACTGAAAATGTGTAAATGACAAACTCTTCAGCACAAGCTGTTTTTGTGGTGATAGTATTCTCTAGGTATTGGGTTTTAAACAGGATTTTATAAGTCACAGTAAAGTAGTAACTATTAAGTGTGTAATATTTTGTAAACTACTTACAGTATCTCAGCAGCCACACATAACTGCCAGTAGCATTTTGTTTATCCAGCTGAGAGCTTTCATATGAGGCTAAACAGTTCTGTCTGTGCTACTTGGTTGTCGAAATATATAGAAAAGCATGGCATTTACAACAATATAAATAGGTATTATACGAACAACAGCTAATATCTCTTTATCTGAACTAGACAGGGCCAACTTTCAACAGTTATATTTGCCATTGTGTCAGCTTTAAGGTGAAATCTTTTAATACTTTGTATGTATCATGGTTTTGAAATTATTTATACAAATATGAACAAGTAATATTTTATACCTGGAGTTATCAGTTGGATATAACTGCAGGAACACCTGCAGGCATCACCTGGCTTTAAAGAGTTAATGAAATATGTCTTGAAGTTGGGCAAGACGGATTTGGGGATGATGCTGCAAAAAGGGTTGGAGTCCACCAGACCAAAATAGTGAGAGCTGAGAGCTCTGGTATTTGAAAATACAGCACAGCAGGGAGACCTTTTAGCGGAAAAGACGATGGGGGGTAGTATTGCATCAAATATTTATAGGAAACTAACGTCAAATATTTGCATTTTAGTAGCTGTCGTCCCCTGTCCCAGAAATAGGGTCTTGTCAAAGGGCAATTTGTTAGGTTAGCCAGGATGATCTTTGAGGATAATGAAGTTGAGATCCAGTGTGACATCCTGATGAGTATGTTTCTTGGATGAGCATATCCATCTACTTTAGTTAGCCAAGTGAGAGATGAGGTAAAAAAAGGAGAGATGTAAGAGATTTAAAGTGCTTCTGGGTTTGGACGTGGACTTTGGTGACACAGCAAATGGCCTTAAATCACTAATGATATCAAAAACGATCCATTCAAGACAACCATTGTGTTAAAATACTTTCCTGGTAGCAGAGCAATAATAACACTAATTCTACAAAATAATTGGAACATCTTTAACTTTGATCAGGGAGTTTTAGAAACCTTAGGGTCCCGTCCACACTTGGTATACAAAACAGGGAAGAATTTTAAAGATAATTTTGAACAATCTAAGGATAAATGTGGTTTTAAAGAATTATTAACAGTTCTAATATGAATAAATGTAGGTGATATTATCAATGGTGTCACATGTTCATAGGTAACATGACTAAAATTTGGGATTATAGTATTCATTTACCAGCTGTTGATAGCTGTAACTCTAAAGGGGGCATTTATATCAGTATATGTGCAAAATGTGCTGCGTTTTATATAGGTAACACTTAAAGACCTTTACAGAAATTAATATGTGAACATCGCTGTGACATCAAAAAGTGTAATGAAAATAATGCGTTGTGTAAACCTTCTAAAGTTTGTGCTGGCGATAACATGAGGTAACACTTAAAGACCTTTACAGTAATGAATATGTGAGCATCGCTGTGACATCAGAAAATGTAATGAAAATAATGTGTTGTGTAAACATTCTGAAGTTTGTGCTGCGATAACATGAGGTAACACTTAAAGACCTTTACAGAAATTAATATGTGAACATCGCTGTGACATCAAAAAATGTAATGAAAATAACGCGTTGTGTAAACATTCTGACGTTTGTGCTGGCGATAACATGAGGCTTCTGACAGACATCGCTCCTGGGCTCATTGACTGCATCTCTGTTGCAAGTGTATTAAAACTTATAATGCAAAACCTTGAATAGAATGACACACAATGATGATGATATTAGTACTATTACTAAAAAAGAAAAATCCCCACAGGGTTACAGTTATGAATGAGAGATGGTCTTGTAGAATTTTAATCACTTTTTTGGTATACAAAGGTTTTATTGCATACACAATTGTAGTTTTACCTATAACAACAAGTCCACATGTTTCTTAATGGATATCTTATGGCCCCTCATTTCCCGCCTTTTTGTGGGTTTCTGCAATTGTTATACAATTTGTAATTTTTTTGTATTTTTCTTGGTTATGTTTTAAACATTAACCATGAGCCTTTATTCATATGCTGTTTAATATTCATTGATTAACAACATTCACCTTTTATATGTTCTGCAGCTCTATGTGACTGATGGAATTTTAGAATTGTTTTCATTGGTGAAGATTCACTTTTACAACAGACATTCCCATTGTTCAAGTCTGAGTTAGCTGCAGTGCTGTGCACGTAATTTACTGTAGAATACTTCTACAGAAATCTGTTGGAATGCAGACTGCATGGGGGTTGGATCATATCTCCTCTCTTTTTTACACTTTTATTTTTCCTTTGTTGACCGGGTTAGTCCTACTCGGGTAGTGGTCTCTCTTCAGAGGAGACCCAAGGTGGTATTTCTACTACAAGGGAAGCTTTGCCAAGACATCGGTCAGGGAGCTTCCCCTACTCTTGTTGATAGGCGCCATGGGATCTTTACATCCACATGAGCTACCACCAACTCTAGCAGATGAGGCCCCGGTTTAATGTCTCTTCCGAAAGATGACTCACTGAGGATTACAGTACCCCCTTCATGCTGCACTTGCAGTGTCACCTGCACCAAAGGTGAGTCTGCTACCTGTCTGCACCACTGATGCTGCTTATTGATATTGGGCTCATGGGAGTTGTGTATGGCCGGACGTAGCATAAGTAGCAGAAATGGGGCCCAGCAGGAATTGTAAAGGACATTTACCACAGTGAGAGCCTACGTCATGGGATTATCTATCAGGTTACTTGAAGACTGACCAGAAGGAACTTCTCACTAGAATGTGTATCCAGAATGGATTACATGAGGTCCACTGTAATGGAGCAGACCTCTAACCATTTCATCCTGCACAAACACATGTCCATAGCTGCCACCCTTGGCATAGTATCATCTCAGTTAGAATTATAGTGAGCCATGTGGTGGTTCAGTATGGAAGCCATCACCAGAGTCTTAACCAGTTTTGCCCTTAAGCCCATACTTGGGACCAGTGTCTGATCCAGTATTGAAGGCTAGAGCCAGGACAGGTGAGACGGGTAGTTGAGGGATCTAAGGAGAGCACTCTGTTTTGCATTGTACCCACTACTTTGAACTTCATGTCAGGTGACAACTTGACAAAAATTTGGGGACTGTGGGTTGGGTCTTCTGCTGGACTAAGGCTTATATAAGAGTCCACCTTAGTATGTCTGGTTGAGAATTCAGTCCACACGGTCCAGCGGCTTATAAAGGCTACCCACTTTTTCATGTTGACAAAGCAGCATTTTATGGTTTATTTTGTGAATACTGTGCCAGTTGGAGTTCAAGGAAAAGGCCATGGAAAGCAGAATTAACATTGTGTAACTGTATTTGCTGAGTGCACTTTTGTGCATTACAATTCCAGTTTCTGGTGCACCTTCTTTCCCCTCTTTGATTTTATATTCTGCATCATGAGGAAGAGGCTGCCTTCTGAAATAAACCAGTAGGTCTAATTCTTGCATCTTTCTTTTTTAGGAAGACATTTCAAGGCTGAGGCGGAAACTTGAAAAGCAGAAGAAGGTAGAGGTCTACACAGGAGCTGATGAAATTCTACAAGAAGAGATCAAAGAATATAAGGTGAGGGGATGAAAGTGTGGGTGTGTGTGGGGGTGGGTGTAGGTGTGGGTGTGGAGGTGTGGGTGTGTGTAGGTGAGTGTGGGTGCGCGTGTGTCTGTGTGTGCGTGTGTCTGTGTGCGCGTGTCTGTGTGCGCGTGTCTGTGTGTGCGCGTGTCTGTGTGTGCGCGTGTCTGTGTGTGCGCGTGTCTGTGTGTGCGCGTGTCTGTGTGTGCGCGTGTCTGTGTGTGCGCGTGTCTGTGTGTGCGCGTGTCTGTGTGTGCGCGTGTCTGTGTGTGCGCGTGTCTGTGTGTGCGCGTGTCTGTGTGTGCGCGTGTCTGTGTGTGCGCGTGTCTGTGTGTGCGCGTGTGTGCGCGTGTGTGCGCGTGTGTGCGCGTGTCTGTGCGTGTGTGCGCGTGTCTGTGCGTGTGTGTAATATATGTACATATATACATGTATGTGCATGGGTGAGAGAATGATGGCAGTCTGGCTCAAACTTAGCTAGCAGGAGCAATCTGTGAGAAACATGCACCAGAAGCATAGCTATGAAAGTTGCTGTACTTGCAGTTTCTTATAGCTTGCTTAATTGCATTTTTGATATTTGATGGAATGTTTTATTCAAGAAGTAGCTTTTCTTCATCTTATGGTTTACGTACTCCATGCAGCTGCTGTTGTATCATTCGCTGTGCAGGGGGAGGGAGCAACTTTCCGGTGGGGGAAGAGAATCAGAGACTTGGGTGGCACAAGCATCAGACGTTCTTGCTTGATTTGAGGATGCAAGTCCTTCTGACATGCTTTCACTGACCCCTGACCCTGGTATTGCAACGTTTATGGTAAACCTCCTTTGGAGGCTTGCATGCTTGTGGGTCAAGGCCCGCCACAACAAGCTAAGATCCCTGTCACTGAGTTCAAATTAAATATCCAATCTTGGTTGGCTATTTTTGAAGCACTATTTCTGTCTCAGAAGTCCAGATGGATGTGAAGGTCGTGGGGATGTTGAGTGTCTAAGGATGGAGGTACAGGATTTTCATCCTCTGTCCCTGACTGCAGTGCACAGTACCCATTTAAGTGCGGTAAGTAGCTCATTCATAGTGTACCCAATTCCATCTCCCTGCAATTCTCTGGATCTGACAGTGGGTTGGTTTCTACCTGTTCCACCCATGTTGTTCATCCAGGAATTAATCTTCTTGTCTCTGGGGTTCCTAAGTGTCACACAGAGCCTGCAGCCAAGTTCAGATTAAGCCTCAATGTATTGACTCCTTTCTGCCAGAAGTGAGGGGGATGTGACTCCTCTCCAGAGAGAGAGGTGATGACCTACTAGTGGTTAAAGGGGAGGATTTGGACTTCTGCATCCAAAAGTGCCTCTCTGTCAGATGTGACACCATGTTCTGCTTCATTCACAGAGGAAATGTCATTTGGGTGCACTAATCTTAAGGTGAGAGCACTTCAGATGAGACACCAAAGATATCAGACAACCCAGTAAGGATATTTTGATTTACTGAGTCTGGGTGCCCTAATAATGTGGCAATTCCTCCAGTTTTTGGGAGCTGTGCAGGATGCTTTTTTAACCGCCTGCAAGAAACAGGGCACTAAACCCCTTATGCTGCAGAAACCTAATAGTCTGTAGGATCCATAAGACTGGCAGGTTCCTCAAAAAACAGTTCAGTTCTGTGGTGGATACAGCAGTGATATCTGTGGATCCAGATTGGGGGGGGGTCACAACTAGTTCTGGTGCTGAACCCAGTACTCCTCCCAGTGATGAGGCAGAGTACTGTACTAATTTAGAAAGAAAGTGTCTGCAGTTACCACCAAGGCCTGTGGAGCCATTAACTGTCATGTACCGATGACCATGTTCCATAGTGCTCTTCTAGATCAGATGAAGGAGAACAGGAAGATGACTGCTTCAGATCCAAGGGATGCATATTTGGATCTCTGCCATACAGGTTGTCATGTGATGATGCTGTATATGCAACATCCGGTGCAGTAGTTATGGGTTCAGTGATCAGGAGACATACCCCTCCCAGAGGATATGAAAGTACAGGTTCTTAATGCACCTCTCTAGATAACGATGTGTTCCTTGGGAATCCCACTGGTGAAATATTCAGAAGAAAGGGATAAGAGTTAATGCAGTCAGTGAACTAGCAGTCTTCTTCTCCCATAGCTAGGTGTGATAGGAAATGCCTGGCTGAGATGGGGTTGTACTATTAGAGACAAGGAAAATGTAGGCAAACTAAGAGCAGGAATGGCCCATATAACAGAAAAATGGCTGGAGGACCAGAAGGGGTGCCTGCCTAAGGAGCAACCATAAGTGTATGAAACTTCTCTCTCCCCTACCTCTACCTTACCAGATACCCATTACTCACTGTACCCCAAATGCATAATTAGTTAGGAAAGTACTACAGATATTCCATGGTTACAAACTGCAGTTTATAAGAAAGCCAAAAATGCCAGGTGTTCCACTTGTACTAGGAAATAAAGTGAACTTAGTCCCTCCTGTCCACACGAGGTTTTACAAGTAGGAGCCCTAGTACCTGTGTCAAAACAGGACCAGAACAGCAGGTCTTGCTCAGGATTCTTCCCATGTGCCCAGAAAGAATGGTCCTTGGTGTACCTTCCTGGACTGGTCAAGGCTTAACACCTACCGACATTGCAAGCAGTCCTACTACTCCTGTCCCTCCAAACATTGATGGTCACCCTAGATCTCAGGGATGCTTAGCTTCATATCCCTGTCCACAGGGACCACAAATGCCCTCTCAGATTTGAGGTTGGGAGACACTGCCATTGCTGTTTTACATATTAGCCCTTTAGCTACTGTGTCCAGGTTTTGCAGAATGCCTGAAAGCAATGTTGGCTTATCACAGAGCTTAAGCATTCACATACCCTCTGCCTAGATGACTGCCTCATTCATGCAGTATCCCAGAGTGATCTGGAGACTTCTTGCAGTTCAACGTAGACTTCCTTCAATGCCATGGATTTTCTTTCAGCATCCCCAAGTCAAATCTCACCCCTTCAAAGAACATGGTTTTCCTTGGGCCCATATTGGTTTCCAGCAGCCAGAGGGCCTACCTTTCAGGCAAGATTGAATCTCTTATTACTTCCAGTCTGACTGGTAATAACTGTTACAGTGGTCAGAGGATTCCTAAGGGCAGTGTTTTTTATGGTCCCTGAATTCTAATCATTCCTCTGGCCAAAACTGTATATGAGAAGACTCCGAGGTACCTGAATATAAATGGGTTACAGGAGCTGGCAAAGATCCAAGTGTAAACAGTAGTGCTAGCTAGAACCAGTGCTGAAATGCTGTGCTCTTAAAAACGAATTAAGAAGTTAATGAAACTGTCATATGGCTTTACCTTTATAAGCACATTTCTTTCTGATTCTGTATGTGACGATGTGAGGTATTGCCAACCATGCTACAAGAAGCAGGGCAGTGAATGTGTAATGTGTCATAACAGCTAGCTGAAATTTTGTAAAGAATTATATGTCATTTGTATATCAAACTGTTTTATACAGATGCTTATGTTAAAAATGTATTTGTAAAG
This sequence comes from Protopterus annectens, assembly GCF_019279795.1. Taxonomy (NCBI): domain Eukaryota; kingdom Metazoa; phylum Chordata; order Ceratodontiformes; family Protopteridae; genus Protopterus; species Protopterus annectens. The sequence goes on from NC_056744.1 coordinate 1,801,962,005, forward strand.
TTGAGTGTGTTAAAAATGTGTCAACAGTGTGCCCTGTTGGACAGAAAAGAAATATACATGCAGTACTGTAACTATTTAAAGGTATATGTTTTAACAGAGGATGCTGGAAGAGAAGAGGTTAAGCTCAGTCCCAGCTAACTTTGGAAAATAGCTGAAATTAAATTAGTCCGTAAAAATTGTATCTTACAGTTCTGATTGCACTCAGAGACAAAATGTCTGTGAGAAGCCTAGCTTAGTAGCTCTGTAGGATGATTAGAAGTCTTAAAATTGTTTTGACTTCCAGGAGCTGCAGCAGAGCTTAGCAAAATTCTGTGTACTATTGACACAGGCACTGAATCCTAGCAGTTTCTAGCAATGGGGTTGCATGGGAACCAGAAGTCAGATGACCAGATATATGTAATATTCTGTAGTCTAGGACAAAGATGATGATTAATACTAGGTGAGACTGAAGTCTCATGGCAGTCTGTTTTTGAAACCTGACATAGAAGGATAACTCACCTACTTCATCTTGCCTTGCTGTAGTGAGTAACTTAACTGGGAATAGTATTCTTTGATTAGTCAGGAAAATATAGTGAGATTAAGTGCTGTTTTTCTGTATCTGTGAATCTATTCATCTGTGTCATTTTAATATTTCCTGTGACTGAAACTCTGGTCTTTATTTTAAATAGATGTTTAGTATTTTCATTTTCTTTTATTAATTATTATTAAATATATTTAAATTCTTCATTGTGGATGGTGTTTTAGAGAATAGTTTAATCTCTGAGAGTACTTATATGTGGTGACAGCTCTGGCCACTCATGAAAGCATTGGCCTAACCCTATCATTTGTATTAATATTAATTTTACTCAGTATAATTAGGTACCCTTGTATGAGCCTTAGAGTAGCTGGCTTTGGAGTGTCTGGTGGCAGAAACTACCTTATAGTCTGGGCAGAAGGGAACATAGCTAGTAAATGTGTGCCAGCCTTTTTCAGGTGTGTGTGTGTGTGTGTGTGTGTGTGTGTGTGTGTGTGTGTGTGTGTGTGTGTGTGTGTGTGTGTGTGAAAATCAAATCTCAGAGTGTGCATGTCAGATGCTGGGAGCAGGGACATGAAGCACTGGTTTCATAAAGAGGGTGCTGGTGGACTTGGCTTGGACACTTGGTTGAGGATTTTTAACCCCTACAGCTGTGCTAGTGAGGAGCCTTGTTGGGGTCCTGGAGGGAGACAGATATAAAGAAATTCAGACTCCAGGCTGATTGTGTTCCCTCTGTGCTCTTAAGGGAAATTGTGCTTGATGCAGAGAGGTCTGCATCTGGAAATACTGTCTCTATTTTTTTTCTCTCAGTGAATGTTTCCAACAGGTGCCAGTGGTGGGGATTCAGGCTTTTTGATTACTGGCCCAGAGTCACATTGTAGATCAAGTGAGAAAGCATTATTTGTGTGAAATTTGTGTGCCTTTTAATAAAAATGTGTATTGTATGTCTTTTGGTAACTTTGAGCAGTGTATATTTTCGTACTGTTGGTTTATTGCTGGTTCTCTGGCTCAGGACTTGCCACTTGTGCTGCCAGTTTGTATACCAAGTTAGGAGAAAACATTCACAGTCCCTGTAGGGAGATGATCCCTATGCTGTGTTGTATTTCTGGAGATAGAATGGTGATCCCTCTATCTCAACCTGAACCAAGGGGTGACCTTCAAACAAGAACCTCACAGTTTAGCACTAACAGTGGCTGCTTCAGACCTAGTTTGCGGGGCAGACTCAGGTGACCTCAAAGTACAAGGGGTTTGGGATGCAACTCAAAGAAAAAGCATATAAATGTTAAGGAGATGATGACCATGATACAGGTGCACTCTGAGTCTTCAGGTCCATCTGGAAAAGAAGACTCTGTTTTTGCTTTTGACAACAGACAACTACTGTAATGTGGTTTATCAACAGACAGTGGAGACTTAAGTTCCTACCCCTTGTGTAGGCTGGCCATGAATGCCTGGTACATAGCTTTGCAATCCCAGATGTTCCTAAGGGCAACATACACTGCATTTCTGTTAAGCTCAGTGACAGACCAATTGCAGATCCCCATGAATGAATGTAGCATGCATCTTTATTCAGATTTTTCATAGGTGGGGTGTCTCAGAAGCAGATGATTCTGTCGGTCTGTGAAACAGACAACTCAGAAAGGTCTGCGCAGTTCACCTCACTGTTGCAGCATTCATTACAGTAAGGACCCCCTGCCAAAGACAGCCAAAGATCCGGCCAGTATACCAAAGCCTTTAGGTTGCTTTAAGGTACTCCATATGTCACACTTATTCTTCAAACATAGCATAGGGCATAAAGGTGACATTTGGATGCACCATCCTCAGAACTTCTTGGCCTCTAGTCCGAACGCCGTCTCTTGATTGTCGGTCTAAACACCCGTTCTGTTGCTGGTTCACCAAATCATTTCAGATAAGTGCCCCACTAGGGGTTTTGTATGTTATCTTTTCCTTTTGTTTTTGTTGCTTGTGGGGTTTCATGTCATCCAAGAAGAGTAAATGCTCATGTGGGAGACAGATTCCCCATAAAGACTGTCACGAGCAGTGCTTGATGTTCTTCATGTTTCACTGTTGCAGTCATTACATTTGCGTAATCAGCTGGCAGGTTGCCCTCAGTCAGCCTGAATTGCAAAGTCTTGGGTCCTGCTTCGGTTGCTGTCTTCTCTTCCATGACGTCAGGTCGTCAGGGGTATAAAACATGCAGCCGACACCATTTTCTTCAGTCTTTCTTGCCGCGCGGTGCCCGAAGCAGAAGCATTTCGCAAGTGCCTCCCATGACCATACATCCTGTTCAATTTTTCAGGTCTTTGTTCCTAAGACCCTCCGTAGTTGGCCATCTTCTTTTGGGCTTATGTTTGGCGAATCAACATATTAAGCTTTTAGCTAAAGACACAATGGAAAGAACTTCCCACTCTGAGGGGCAGCCATCCATGAAGAAGGCCAAGAAATGCAGGCCAGATTCTTCTGCTGTTCAGCCTATGCCAGACATCTCTCCCAAAGTGAGTGAAAGCCCAGAGGATTGTTTGGCTCCACCATTGAAGTCTTCTGCCACAACCATTTTACAGGCTGGCATGGATCCAACCTTAAGCATGCCCTTGGAGGCCTTGCAGACATCTGCTCTGGAAATTCAGGGGGAACTGCTGCTGATCATTTCTGAGGGGTCTAGGGGCGTTCCTCATATTTACGTCGGAGAAGTCGTCCCACCATTATTGAATGCCATTTGGGGTTTGAGCCTTCTAAGTTCTATAAGGCTGCTCCCTTGAAGAAAAAGCAGAAGTTATCATTGCTGGAGCCTTCCTGTGTCCCGACAGAGTGATCTTCAAACTATTTGGAGATGTACAGAGCTGAGTATATTTTTCTGGCACTTCAGAGTTGTGTACTGAAATTTGTTGTTTGACTAATTTTATATCATTGCTGGCTGACTTCAGAGTTGTGCACTGTTATTTTTGCTTCACTGTATAGTTTTTCAGATCTCTGCTGAAGGTGTTGGTTTTCCCATACCCACCCTCCCTATTCCTGTCTTGTTGTTTAAATTTGGAGGCTTTTGCAGTTGCCCGCCCCCACTGTAGATTTGATCTGGGACACTCCCCCCCAGTCCTATCTCTTTACCTCATTCTACCTAATAGACTCCTTCTGCACTTGTTTTTAGTCATTTGTAATTTAATTCCATTTTTTAAACTGTTTGGTCTAACATTGCTACATACTCAAGTGTGCTAGCTTGCACTGCATTTGAATTGTTTTTACTGCTGTTTTAGCTACTTTTCTGTATATAACAAAAAATCTAAGCCTGTTTCCTAATTTTCCTGTAACTAGTGTAGTTCAGCTTCAGATTTGCAGTATCTAGGACTTATGTAAGCTTCTGAGCGCCCCAAGCTTTCTGTGTTGGAGGGAAGCCTTGTAGCTTATCAGTGGGAGTGGTAAGCAGTAGGTAACCTATCTACCACATAATGAGTGGTTTTGGCCCAGAAATTGTAGTTATTGGCCATTTGGGCAGTTTTTCCATTTCTCTCAACTTTCTGATTTAAAAGCTGGCATTTGCACTTGTTTCCCCCCTTTCCTGTAACTAGTTTAGTCCAGATACAGATTCTTAGTTTTAGCACTAGAATTTGCTTATTCGTGATCAGCACTTGTTCAGAACTTGTAAGCACTAAATAACCTACTAATTACTACAGCACACAACATTCCTCATTACCTAGAGGAAAACAGTTTTGGTACTTACTTTCCTCACTTGCTTAGAGAAAAACAGCTCTTGTACTCACTTTCCTCACTTATCTAGAGGAAAATAGTTTTTTATTCAGGCATGTCCAAGGGTCAGCTCCCAGTGTTCTCCTGTCTATCTGATGAATCTGGGTATCTTGGGGCAATGTAGAAATTGCCTCATGTACACCGACATCCCTCTCCTCCTACCACTCAACACTACAACCTGTGAGAGATGCACTTATCTAGCCAAACTGGAGGTAAAGCTCTCTCCAACCAAGACTGAACTTGACAGTCAAGAGGAGAAGGTAACCTCTTGCACCACACCACACTCATCACGTAGCCTCACTAAATCTACACCACCAAAATCCACACATAGAAACAAAAAAACATTTGTGGAGGCTCTCAGTAATAATCTGCTCAAGCAACAGAGACCTCCAAAGCAGAAATGCAAGCAACCTCCACCCCCCCAACACAACCCAAATGACACATAGCCCGCAGACTCGGTGTGCCACTCAACCACAGCCAATAAGGCAAAACAACGTACACAGCACACTAGTCATAGGTGACTCTATAGTCAGGCACACTGATGTCCCACTCACCAGGCTAAACAAGGAGAAGGATACTGTCAGCTGCCTGTTGGGTGCCAGGATCCGCCACATAACCCATGTATTCAGGTCACTCCACAGCAAGTACTAATATGACTCTGTCATTGTCCATGTTGGTGTGAACGACCTGAGACGTACCTCCCTGGACTACATGAAGAGACATGGAAGAGCTCTCCGATCTTGTAGCCCAGGCAGGTATGACCCTAGCCCTGAGTAGCATTCTGCCATCACCCAGAATGATACCGCAGTACAAGGTCAAAATGATTGACTTCAACACCTGGCTAAGCTTCTGGTGTCATTCTAAAAGGATTCAGTATCTATCTGCCTGGGATGACATGGTCGACAGACCATGATGCTTTGCCAGAGATGGCCTGCACCTGTCACCCCTGGGATTCCGGATACTGGCTAAGGTTCTTGCCTTTACTATAGTGCCTTTTTTAGGCAAGGTTCAAATGACAAATTCACCACCGTAACAGGAACAGGCAAGCAAAAACTGAGGGTGATGCTACTCAATGCTAGAAGTCTAAATCTCAAAATGCACTCACTCGAGGCACTCCTTAAAATGGAGAACATCAATATCTGTGCAGTGACTGAGACCTGGTTCAAGGCTCCAGAGAGCACCCCTTGCACTACCAGGCTATAACTCATACCACACATTTCGGCCATGTAACCTGGACCAGAACACCAAAGGCGGAGGTGTGTCCATATTCATTAAGGATATCCACACCTCCAGGCTAGTTGCTCAGCATAATGCATCCGAGGTTATCCAAGTGCAACTAACTCTGGGCAAAACTGCAATCCAAATTGTAGCTTGCTACAGATCCCCCACCATGCCCCAGGATTCCCACTCCTCTTTTGTTGATGTACTGGAAAATATTAGGGTTCAACCAAACACCCTAATAATGGGTGATTTCAACTACCCCACCATACCTCTCAAGTTTTACCGCATTATGAGGAACATACCTCATTTAAGGTTTTCAAAAGTTCATGTTCCTCGAAGTTCCTCAAAGTTCCACATTGAAAGACTCTGTCACACATTCAGTGTTAGGATTTTTTTGAAGTGAAATTTATTGTAAATAGAAGTTAATCATATTAATTCATTAAAATATCTTCTTTATAAGTAAAAACAGATTATTTTGACCATCCTATGACCTTCCTAATTGAATTTGTTAGTAAGCCATTAGTGTGTGTTCCACATTTTGCCCATGTGTTCCACATTATGATGGCTAGTGTCCCCATTTTGGACATGGAAGGTTGAGAGCTATGTGTACCCCACCATTAACTGGGAAAACTACTCATGTACCAATTCCTTCGCTCAACGCTTTCTGGAATTCATAAACTCTAATGCCCTGGATCAACTTATCCACACCCCCATCAGGGGCAACAATATCCTAGATCTAGTCATTACCAACATGAGAGACCGGTGTTCCACACCTGAAGTCAACACCTCATTGGTCCGATCTGACCATAAGCTAATCACCCTAGAAATCCATATCCTGCCCCCACCTCCCATTAAGGAAACCACGGTAAAAAATTTCTCCAAAGCCAACTTCTTGCTTCTTAAGACAGAAGTGGTGAACTTCATGACACCCATGCAGATGGGACAATACAGTTACGACTACTGAATCCTACACAATTGCACTTTATAAGCACTTACACGAGTGCATGGATTGTGCTATCCCAAACAGAACCAAGACACTATCCTCCAAAAAAAGGAAGCCAGTCTGGTGGTCCCCTGCCATAAGCAAACTGTACAACAGAAGGAAGAAACTGTTGCAAAAGAGAGTAAAATCCCATGAGTGGAAGAGCTCCCTGGTCAGCCTCAGTAAGAAGCTGCGATCCCTGATAAAATCCTCCAAAGCTAGTTACGAAAACAAAATCGCCACTGATTCTAAAGACGATCACAAAGCATTCTACAGCTATGTCAAGAATCTCGATGGCAACACTCGTATCTGCTCTGACTTACAGCACAATGCCACTAAATATACAGACCCAACTGATATTGCCAACATACTGGCAAATAGGTTCAGTGCTAACTTTACTCCTCTCTCACCCCATAAAGTGCCCTTCTCTATACCGAAAGAATGCAAAGTTCCTGTGATCACGGCTGCACAGATAAAAACCACACTCTCCAAAGCCAAGAACACAGCACCCATGGGACCAGACAACATCCCAGGCTGCGTTCTAGATGAACTACAGAACGAACTGGCACCCCACCTAAGTTTGTTTGTGTCTTTCGGCTTTTCCCGGTTAGTAGTCACCACAACGGAACTCCGGTCTGCTAATGATTGGTAGTTGATTTTTACGTGCCGAGTTACCAGCCCTGATGCACAACCTTCAACGAAGGTATGCCCATTCACGCACATCTCCATGCAGAAGATGCTCTAGCTGAGAATCGAACCGGACAGCGTCTTACTGTGAGGCGACAACGCTACCACAGCACCACCACCGTGGGTGCACCCCACCTAAGTACCATGTTTAATCATAGCCTCACTTCAGACTTTGTGCCCACTGAATGGTGCACAGCGACGGTTATCCCACTCCACAAGGGTGGAGCCATCAAGGACCCCGGGAACTACCACCCCATTAGCCTGACGAGCCTGGTCTGCAAGGCCATGGAACGTATCATCATGGAGCTTATAAACAAAGACATTGGTAATCTCCAAACTCTGGACCCCACCCAGTTCTGGTTTTTAAAAGGCAGATCATGTCTCCTAAAGCTGATTGACTTCTATGAAGCAGTCACCAAAGCTGTAGACGAGGGTAAGGTGGTTTGCACAGCCTATCTAGGTCTTGCCAAGGCTTTCTACACCATCCCCTACTCTGGAATTATAGATAAACTCTCTAAACTAGGTATAAATCCCTATGTCACAAGATGGGTTTCCAGCTGGCTCACTGACAGAACCAACACTGTCAAAGTAGCAGGCTCCAAATCCAACTTCAGACCAGTGACAAGTGGAGTACCACAGGGTTCTGTCCTGGGTCCTCTCCTGTTTGGTATCTACTTCTCTGAAGTGCAGGCTAACACAGAAGGTCTTTGGCTAATGAAGTTCGCAGATGACTGCAAACTAGGAGCCATAATCAAAACTCCTAAGGATGTGGACATCCTACAAAAGGGCCTCACTGAGACAGATGCCTAGTTTCAAAGCCATGGCCTCAAGCTTAATGCCAAAAAGTGCATTGTCATCCCCTTTGGTAAAAAGTCTGTACCCAAGAACTACAACATAGGCAGTAGTATACTTAACACCAAAAGTGTGATAAGAAACCTTGGGACACAGGTGGACAGTAGTCTTTCCTTTGATAATCACATTGCCACAGTAGTCAGGAAATCCTTCTACGTGGCACACCTCATCACAAAAGGTTTCTCATCCAGAAAAAAAGAGGTCATTGTTTCCCTCTAGTCATCACTCATTAAACCCATTGTAGAGTACAATGCCCCCTTTTGGTATGTACCTCACAAGACATCTACAACAACTGGAAAGGCCGCAGAAATACCTCACAAAGAGGATTACTGGCCTCAAATAGATGCCCTATGCAGACAGTCTCAAAAAACTCCAGCTGTACTCCGTCGCATATCGCCTACTCAGAGGTGATCTCTGCCTAACATACAAAGCTATGTCAAACCCAGAGCTGTTCGACATGCTCCACTTAAAGAAATCCCAGTCCCTCCGAGCTACACGCTCTAGGGACCTAAACCTTGTCACCACAATAAATAGAACATGCCGGAGGGATAGATTCCTGTCCCAGAGACTTACTTCCCATACTCTGGAATAAACTATGTATCTTTATCAAACAAAGCTCCTCATTAGCACCCTTCAAGAAAAATCTGGATGATTGGATGGAAAATAGGAAATTCAACCCGGGGATCACTTCTGTGGCTCTGCTCAACAGTGGCACAGGAAAACAATTTTCTTGGGTGGCAAAAGCCAGGGTACCTTTTTGGCTGGGCTTGTATAGGCCCTAGGGCCGGTAGCCTACTACACCTACCTATGAACTAAGCATATTTCTCCATCTCCTAAGCTCCTGCAGAGGGAATGGCACAATTTTACTGAGGGGTTGATTAATGCTTTGATGGCTTTGAAACCTCCTCAGGGAGTTTCTGTTCCAGCTCCCCCCTTGGACATCTACTGCCCTTAAAAGACCTAGAAACAGGATTCAGATGAGGAATCCCTTGCTTACTCATCTCAGATTCCCTCTTCTTTAGACTTATGGGTCTGAGGAAGAGGAATCTACTAGTCCTGACATTCCTTTCGAGGGAATTTCTTTTGGCGACATTATCTCCAGAATTATGTAATTTTAAATGGGATTGTGCTCAGGTTTCTGAGGCACAGCAGAGGTATTATGAGCTCCTGCAAACAGGTTCTGCCAGACATGCTGTTCCTCCTGTTTTGGCTGCTTTGTTGGATGCCTTTTATAATGCTTCTAAGGCACCTGATTCCCGGCCTTCTGCCCCCAAGAAACCCATTAGGTTGTATAGGATGTTTGAGTACTGTAAATTTCTGTATAGGTGCCTTTCTGCTGATCCTTCGTTGGTGTCTGTGGCTTCTAATAAGCATCTCGGTTCTTACCTTCTCCTAAGTTGCTTCCTTCTGATAAAGATAGCAGAACTATGGAAAAGTTAGGTTAGAAAGTTTATACCTGTGGTACCGTAGATTTTAGGGCTGTCAATTATCTAACCCGTATGTCCAGGTACACGTTGGCTCTTCTTTCCCAGGCCTGTCAGGTAACTTTTGATCTAGACTCTTAAGAGAAGACTTCTGCTCTTTCCCTGTTAGGGACTTCTTCCCGGGTGGTTCATCGTTCCATTAAGTGTAGTTATGAATGCAGCAGGTGCTTCTTCTAGAGCCAACGCTTTTGGATCAGTAACGAGGAGATATTCTTGGCTTCAACTTCAATCTTTGCCTGATATTAAGGCTAAGTTGATGGTGCTCCTCTGAACAATAAACATTTGTTTGGTGAAGCTGCTTCTACTTTAAGTCTTTTCAGGATAAGGGCAAGGCTTTACAGGAACTTGCATATGTTTTTGTTTCTCCTGTGCCTAAATTTCAGAGAAATTACTCCAATAAGAAACCACCAAAAGGCTGCTGTTCCAAGTTTAATATAAATCAAATGCTTCTAACTTCCAGGGTGTCCATGATATATGATGGCAATTTAATGACCAAGGGATAAAGAAACTCCAAACCAGTATTGTACAACAAAATGTACAAGCTGAGACTATTGGTCGACCTAGGGGTTAAAACTTTTGTGAATTTTTGGCAACAAAGTATGGCACACTAATTCCTTGGGGTCTTAACACTGAAAGTAACTGGAGGCATCTGATTTGATTATCTATCTATCTATTTAATTAATTAAATTAATTAATTAAGTAAAAACATTTTTTTATAAATATAGTTGCTCATGTTTGTAAGTTATACTCCTTGAAGGTTACACAGCTGAGATGCTACACTTGTGTGTGTTTTTTTTTATTTGTATTAAACTTGGAACAGCAGAATTTAGAGTAGGTTCATAGATTAGTACTAGGCTAACTGCCCTTGCGAGCCATTTGTTTTAAGCCTAGCCAATTATCCCTTGTGAGACTCAAACCCTGCACCTTGTGTTTCTAAGGCAAACACCTTAACCATTAGGCCACCCTCCCAACCCTTTGGTGGTTTCTTATTACTTGGATCCTTGGTTGTATGAAATTACTCTAATAAGCCAGCCTTTGTTCGTAGGCAGTCTCGCCCTCTCCCCAAGTTTAAGAAACATGGGAAGTGGACTCCTCCTGGGCACAGAAGTCCAAGTAACTTTAGCAGAAGTCTCCTTTTCCTGACAAATCAGGTGCTGTCTTACTGGCCTGTTCTTCTCAGCCACATTCCTCTTTCTTTGTCTTTCTCTCCACCCCCCCCCTCCCATTTGGTTAAGGATTAATCAGGACTCCTGGGTCCTAGCCATTATCCGCCAAGGGTATTTCATGGTCTGGAAATCTCTTCCCCCTTTTATGGGACTTCCTCAGCCCCCTCAGGAACAACTGGCATTCTTTCCAGGGGTGCTTCAGGATCACTTGTCTCAGGGAACTGTTCAGGAAGTTCCAGCCTCTCAAAGGGGGGAGGGGGTTTTACTCCAGAATATTTCTGGTGCCCAGAAAAGAGGGTACTTTGAGAGCAGTTCTAGACCTGTCTCATGTAAACACATTTCTGAAATTCCTCTCTTTTTGAATGTTGTCCCTTCAGACTTTGTTCCCTTTTTCTGCTTCCTCAGGATTATATGGTGTCTCTAGACCTCAGAGGTGCTTATCTTCATATCCCGATTCATCCCCTTTTCAGTAAGTTTTTATGTGTTTCACTGTTGCTTCTTGGCATTTTCAGTTCTCCGCTTTGCCCTTTGACCTTTCAACTGCCCCAAGGGTATTCACCAAATGCCTCACTCCTGTGATTGCTTTTTGTAGGCTAAGGGGGATCCAAGTCTTTCCTACTTGGATGACTCTGTTTCAGGCATCCTGTCCAGAAACCTTGTTGCAAAATCTCCATTTTGCTATTCTCTTCTGCAGAGCTTGGGGTTAACTATAAATTTCAAAAAGTCCTTTCCGACTCCTTCTCAGGATCATGTCTTTCTGGGGTGCAGGATCCAGACTGTGTCTGTGCTGGCATCCCTGCCTCTCCCAAGGCCCCAAGTTTCTTTATTTCCTTTTTTCAGTGCCTCCTCTGGCTTCAGTAACAGCCAGGTCATTTCTGGGGTTCATGGCTTCCACCATTCCTATGTTCCCTTTTGCCAAACTCCACACGAGGAGAAAAGTTTCAGTGGTTGCTCAAGTCATTTTGGCTCCAGCTTTCTCATCCCCTTGAGTTTTGTAGTTCCTCTTCTGCCATGTCTCAAGCAAGAACTTCAGTGGTGGATTCAGCAGTTGACTGTCAATCCAGGGTTCCCTTTTCATCCACCTTTTCCCTCTAAGGAGCTCTTCACGGATGCTTCAGTTGTGGGATGGGGAACAGCTTTTGGTCCTCTAAAGGTGCAGGAAGTCTGGGTGCCTCATCAACAGAAAAAAATATATCAGTGTGAAAGAGATGAGAGCTCTTCTGCTTGCTCTTCTGACTTTCATCCTCTGTTCTCTCCAGGACCTCTCAAGGTGTTTATAGAGAGTACCACAGAGATGTGGTATGTCAACAAACGGGGGACATGGTCCTATATTTTTTGCCGATTGGCTCTCCTAGTGTGGGAACTATCCAGTATCAAGTGACTCTTCAGACAGTTTACATTCCCTCTGGTAAAAACATTGTGGCACACTCCTTGAGCAGGTCCATAACTCAATCCATCGAATGGATGCTTCACAGGGATGTGTTTCTGGACATTGTCCACCAGTGGCGTACTCCTCAAGTAAATCTTTTTGCCTCTTGTCTGAACACACAACTTCCTCTATTTTGTGCCAGAGTCTGAGGTCCTCTGGTTTGGAAGATGGATGCCCTTTTTTTTCCTTGGAAGGGGATGTTGCTTTCCCTCCCATTCTTCTCATTCCAAAAGTCCTGTTCAGAATTCAACAGTACTCCCCAAATCTTGTTGGTGACTCCCTTTTGACTGTGACAGCATCGATGTTCCCTCCTCTTCTGCATTTAGCCAAGGGCAGTCATCACAAGTTACCTCACAGGGTGGACCTACTCACACAAGACAAAGGGATCTCTCATCTAACCTCACCTGTCCAATCTTCAACTGACACTGTGGGTGATAAGATTTTGATTCCACACCTTTTTTCTGAGAACATGCTTAGGGTCCTGTAGGAGGCCAGAACGTCCTACTTATCCAAGTTAAAGCGAGTTTCTGTTTGGTGTCTTTCTTGTAACCTGGATCCAATTTCTGTGGATGTTCCTTTGTTTTTTTTCTTATCTGTGTGAACTGCTCAAAGCTGTGTTTGTCTTATTCTTCAAGACCCACTTTGCTCTCTCTTCTTGTCTGCCTTTATCAACTCCTTTAGCTTCTAGATTTAAAGTTAAACAATTTCTTAAAAGCACCCTTCATATTTGGGCCCCCCGGAAGCCTGATGTTCATCGTGTTTCACTGCTGCAGTCATTACACTTGGGTTATCCTGCAGTCAGGCAGTCCTGCAGTCGGCCAGAGTTCCAAAGTCTTGGTCTGGCGTCTGTTGCTGTCGCTTCTTCCCTGACGGCAGTACCCCAGGGGTATATAAGAGGCATCCAACGCCATTTTCTTCAGTCTTTCTTGCCGTGCGGTGCCCGAAGCAAAAGCAGATCACAAGTGCCGGTCGGCCGACTCCTGAGATTTTCGACGTCGAATTTCAGAACCGAAGTCTTCAATAAAGCTAGGTACCCCGTTGGGGAAACTTTTTCTTGCCTCAGACCGATGTCAGTAAAAGTTAATAATTGCATTTCTTGTGGGAAGCAAATACCTCATAAGGATTTTCATTCTTACTGTATTCTATGCCTAGGCCCAGACCACGACGTCACTAGTTGTCGGTTTTGTGCTAGATTTAACAAGCGCACTATTAAACGTCGGTTTGATTTTGCTCGCCATTATTTTGGCCGAAGGTTCAATTATACCATGCCGTCGGAACTGCCAGTGACCGGAATACACAAAAAACACAGACAAAGATAAGGACAGGCATCCAAGGTCCAAAACCAACGATGAAGCCTCTTCTAGGCCAGTCACCAGTTCTCTGTGAAGCGCTTTCGCAGCCCCTGACACCCGCTACCTCAGAGCCACTGGCCACCTCCGACTCCCACGTGGAGATTACTAGGCCTCTGGAAACTCAAGGTATTGGGCCTATGGAAATTAACCCCTTAGATGGGTCCAGAGCCACTGAGCAAGCATCGGCTTCTGAGGGTGTTTTCAGACCTTCACAGATTACCATCAAAACAACAACTAAGTCTAAAACTCCATTAAAGACAAAGAAACAAGTACAGCATTCACCTGGACAGGCCTCCATGCCTAAAAAACAGATGCTCAAAATGGCCGAAGACCTAATTACTCTGATCACAGGTTCCCATCCCCCTCCTGATAAAAGGCCTAGGCAGGATACAGACTATGATTCCTCTGACCAGGTTTCCATTTCTTCTGATTCCTCTTCAGACCAGGGATACTCTTTACCCACCTATGAGGACTCTGATGCTGAAGAATCAATCCCTTCAGCCTCTCCTGAGGATTACTCTTTTAGGGAAACTTTACATACCATGAGGGAGCATTTCCATTGGGAGAGCCAGGATTATTCAGAATCCAAGAAAAGGCTCAGAGATTTTCTTTTATTGCCTCAGCACAGGCCCCTTGCTGTCCCGCCTGTGTTGGATATTGTAGATGATGTGTTCTCCGAATCCAGTTTAACCCCTGATTCTTTGCCCCCAGCACCAGTCAAGCCAGATAGGTACTGCAGAGTCCCTGACTCTCACAAATTTCTTTATTAAAAACCCTGCTGCTGACACAGAAACTATTTCCCAGGGTCCCAAAGGGGTAAAGGCTTCCACTGCTAAAAATCCAGTTCCCTCTGACAGGGATTCTAGAGCATTAGACAGATGGGGAAAGAAAGTTTACACTTCTGCAACTTTAGCAGTAAGGGCTTTAAATTGCCAGTTCCACATGCTTAAATACCAACAATATTTAATCTCTCTGTTAAAACAGAAAATGCTTACAAGTTCAGAAGGTCCTGATTATAAGGAAATGCGGGATTTATTGCATGCAGCTGAACAAGTGGGAAAACATACTCTGCAATGTGGTTTTGATTCTTTAGAGGCTTCTTGTAGAGCTGCAGTTACAGGATCTGTGAGTCGAAGGCATGCTTGGTTAAAAGAACAAGGTTTACCTGATCATGTTAAGGCAAAATTACAGTATGATATCTTGTTTGGTGTTAAGGCAGAAAAGATTCAAGGCTCCTGAGAGCACCCCAGCGCTACCAGGCTTTACCTCGTATCATGCTTTTCGGCCCCAAAACCCGGGCCGAACCACAAAGGGAGGGGGAGTGTCCATATTCATCAAGGATACCCACACCTCCAGGTTAGTGGCAACTCATGAAGCATCGGAGACCATCCAGGTGCAGCTAACCGTAGGCAAAACTGCTATACAACTGGTTGCATGTTACAGACCACCCTCCTAATCTCAAGAACCCCACTCAGCCTTCCCGAAGACATTGGAAGATATGAATGTCTCACCAAATACCATCATATTGGGAGACTTCAACAACCCTAACATAGACTGGGTGCACTGTTCTAGCCCCAACACCCTATCCCAAAGTTTCCTGGAATTCATAAACTCAAATGCAATGGAACAGCTAGTCACCTCTCCCACAAGGGGGGATAATATACTAGACATGATCATCACAAACATGGGGACAAAATGCTCAACACCGGAAGTAATTCCCCTCACTGGTGAGATCTGACCACAAACTAATCACCCTGGATATACATTTGCCACCTCCACCCCAGCACAAAAGACTACAGTGAGAAACTTCTCAAAAGCCGACTTTACACTTCTCAAGACTGAGATGGTATCATTTAAGCCCACAGGGCCAATGGAAACCACATCCCACAATGCTGAATCCTACACAAATGCTTTCTACGGACACTTCCAAGAATGCATGGATCGTGCAATCCCAAATAAAACCAAGACCCTCTCCACCAAAGGAAAGCGTCCTGTCTGGTGGACCCCAGCCATAAACAAATTGTATAACAAAAGAAGGAAGCTACTGCAAGACAGAGCAAAATCCCATAAAGGGAAGGCATCTCTGATCAGCACTAGTAGAAAGCTACGTTCTCTCATAAAAATATCCAAGGCCAACTTTGAGAGAAAAATCGCCAAGGACACTAAAGATAACCACAAGGCATTCTTCAGTTATGTTAGAAACCTGGGTGGAAACCCTCAGATATGCTCAGAGTTGGTACACGACGACAAAAAATTTACCGAACCCACAGATATTGCCGACATTCTGGCAGACAGGTTCAGTGCAAATTTCTCCCCTCCCTCACCTACAAAAGAAGAAATACTCATCTCAGCTGAATGTAACCTCCCTGTCATCTCTGATGTCCAGGTGAGAACCGCCCTCAGCAAAGCAAAAAACACAGCATCTATGGGACCTGATGGTATCCCCGACTGTGTGATACGTGAACTCCAAGAGGAGCTAAACCCGCATATAAAAAAGTTATTTAACCTTAGCCTTACAACAGGATATGTACCTGAACACTGGCGTACAGCAACAGTGGTCCCACTCCACAAGGGAGGCTCCACTACAGACCCTGGGAACTACTGCCCCATAAGCTTGACCAGCCTGGTTTGCAAAGCTATGGAAAAAATTATTATGGAACTCATAAACAACGACATTGGGGACCTACAGACACTTGATCCCACCCAGTTCGGCTTTGTAAAGGGCAGATCCTGCCTTTTGAATCTGGTTGACTTTTTCGAAACAGTCACTAGAGCCATCGATGAGGGCAAGGCAGTCCATACAGCCTACCTGGACTTGGCTAAAGCCTTCGACACAATACCCCACTCGGGGATCATAGATGAGCTAAACAGCTTAAATGTAAATCCATATGTCACAAGATGGGTTGCAAACTGGCTAAAGAACAGAACCCATAAAGTCAAGATTGCGGGAGCCATGTCAGACTCAAAGCCAGTCACTAGTGGTGTCCCACAGGGCTCTGTCCTGGGACCCCTCTTGTTCGGCATTTACTTCTCAGATGTGAAAGCAAACATGGGAGAGTTGTGGCTGACAAAGTTCGCAGATGACTGCAAACTAGGCGCCATAGTCGATACACCAGCTGACACATACATCCTACAGAAAGGCCTCACCGAAACGGACAACTGGTGCCAGAATCATGGCTTTAAACTGAATGCCATGAAATGTATAGTCATCCCCTTTTGGAAAAACAAAGTACCCACAAATTATCACATAGACAGTAACCCACTGAGTACCGAAAAAGTAATCAGAGACCTGGGGACCCAATTTGATAGTGACCTCTCATTTGACACCCACGTTGCCAAAGTGGTTAGAAAGACTTTCTACCTTGCCCACCTTATCATGAAGGGGTTCACATCCAGATCAAAAGAGGTCATCGTGCCCCTGTACTCCTCCCTTATCAGGCCCATGATTGAGTACAATGCCCCATTTGGTATGTACCTCACCCGGCACTTGCAACAGCTGGAGAGACCCCAGAAGTACCTCACCAAGAGGATCAAGGGTCTCCAACATATGTCATATGCTGCCAGGCTAAAGAAACTCCAGCTCTATTCAGTAGCATACCGCCTGCTCAGAGGTGATCTTTGCCTGACGTACAAGGCCATGTCCAACCAGGAATTGATGAACATGCTCCACCTCAAAAAATCCAAATCCATAAGAACCACGAGAGCCAAAGATTTAAACCTCAGTACAAACATGAATAGAGCATGCTGGAAGGACAGATTCATAACTCGGAGGCTTCCCATACTCTGGAACAAAATCCCAGTCCATGTTAGGCAGAGCCCCTCACTGACTCTCTTCAAGAGAAATCTTGACGAGTGGATGGGAGATCGTAGGTTTACCCCGGGGGGTCATCCCTGTGTCACTACTTGACAGAGGCACAGTAAACTAATCTTAATAAGTAAGGGGGTCTTCAATGTGTCACTACTAGACAAAGGCACAGTATTCTAAATTTATTCTATACACCTTAGTACCACTACATGGGGTGATGAAAGGCACATCTCTAGGGCTAGGCTTGCAAATGCCCCAGGGCAGATAGCCTAGTACTAAACTATAAAGAAAATGGAGGATAAGGCAAAATCTATGCAAACACTGAAGGATTTCTTACAGGTACAGCCACCTCGATTTAGCAGAAATTGGCCTTCTAAAAATTGGTCCTTTCCAGTGTCAGACAGACCACAAAGACGCAGATACAGACGCCCAAGATGCAGATCTCAGCCCCAAGGCTCTTACAGACCACGACAGTGGGGTGCTTCAACCCCAAAAGGCGGAGAAGACAAGTCACAACCTTATAGGAAACAGTCCCAATGACTTCCCCCTTCAAATGCCAAGCTCTTACCTTTTGGCCGCTCCCTTAGGGGGAAAACTAGCACTTTTTTCGCAAAATTGGCATATAGTCACCCAAGACAAATGGGTTCTGAATATTGTGTCTCAAGGTTACAGGTTCCACTTTCACACTCTACCAAGGCCAAAAGGAATGCCAGACCTGCCACAAAATCAATGGGCAGAGGCACAAAAAACACATTTCAGCCCTCATGGACATAAGAGCTGTTCAGAAAGTGCTACAACAGGGACAAGGACAAGGATTTTACTCAAGACTTTTCTTGGTCCCCAGAAAGGACAAAGCCTGGAGACCCATTCTGGACCTATCTACTCTAAATACTTAAGCTGGATATTCCAAAATTCAAAATGTTGACACTACAGCAACTTCTTCCCATGCTGGGCAAGAAAGCTTGGCTTGTTATCTTGGACCTCAAAGAGGCATACCTGCATGTCCCAATCAGACAAAATTGCAGAAGATACCTCAGATTCATAGCTGGCACAATGCATTACTAATTCTCTGCACTACCTTTTGGCTTATCTACTGCGCCCAGGGTCTTCACAAAATGCCTGGCACCAGTAATTGCATTTTGCAGACAAAAAGGAATTCAAATATATCCCTACTTGGACGACTGTCTTATTCAAGCAGAGAGCAAGGACACTCTTCTAAAGCATCTGGCGTTTGTAAAAAGATTGCTAATTTGCCTAGGGTACACAGTAAACGAAAAGAAGTCAAAACTAGTGCCCTCACAAGAGATAATATTTCTGGGTGCCAGCTTAAATACAATGGCCCAGATGGCTTATCTCACACCAGACAAGCAAAGACAACTGACTCAGTACTTTCAATTGATGGCAACAAAAACACAACTCCCTGCAAGAAAAATTATGCAGGCCTTGGAGTTCATGGCGTCCTGCATACCACTAATACCATATGCCAGACTGCATATGAGGAAATTACAATGGTACCTAAAAAATGTTTGGACTCAACACTGTCACAGTTTGGAAACAGTAATACCACTTATTCCCTGCCTACAACAGGAGTTTCGATGGTGGGCACAGGCATGTCACCACAACAAGGGACAGCCTTTCACTTTACCCACAACCAGGCAGACTAACAACAGATGCTTCGGATTACGCCTGGGGAGCACACATGGTAGGAAAATGTATTCAGGGCAAGTGGGCCACAGACCAAATGCATCTTCACATCAATCAAAAAGAGATGCTAGGTGTACAAAATGCCCTAACAGCTTTCAAGGACCTTCTGCATCCAGGACAACTATTACTAAAGACTGACAACACCACAGTTATGTGGTACATAAACAAGCAAGGGGGCACTCATTCCTATCCCCTCTGCAGACAAGCCATGACTTTGTGGAACACAGCACTGACCTATCAAGGTCATCTGCAAGCACAATTCCTGCCAGGAAAGATAAATACTCTGGCAGACGATTTAAGCAGAAGCATCAAGGATCCTCACGAGTGGCAATTAAATCCACAAGTTTTCAGCATGATAACACAGAAATGGGGGTGCCCAGACATAGATCTTTTTGCCTCCCCTCTGAACTGCCAACTACAGAAATTCTGCACAAGGACTTACCATTCACAAGCATGGAAAGTGGATGCTTTCTCGTTCAGCTGGAAAACCCTAAAAGTTTATGCCTTCCCACCGCTGCCTCTCCTTTCAAAGGTACTCCTAAAAGACTGACAAGAAAGGCCAAAAATGATCCTGATTGCCCCAGACTGGCCACGCCAGCACTGGTACCCAATCTTAAAGAATTTGGCTCAAGGCCCAGCATGGATTTTACCTCAAATTCCTCAACTTCTGACTCAACGAAACAATCAGATCCTACACAGCCAGCTCAAAACCTTAAACCTGGCTGCATGGCAGATTACTTAGCCAAGCTACCAACACCTCTCTCAAAAGCTGTTATGGATGTTATTTTGGAGGCCAGGAGGCCCAGCACCAAGAAATCCTATTCAGAAAAGTGGAAGAGATTCTGCACCTGGAACCAGGCTCAAAGCTTTGACCCTCTTGTTCCAAATATTCCTCAGATATTACAATACTTAACTGAGGTGCTGGACAAAGGCCTATCCTTTTCATCCATTAAGATCTACGCCTCTGCCATCTCAGCTCATTACAACACGGATCCACCTATTTTCTCTCATCCATTATTAAAACAGTACCTCAGAGGGGCTAAAAGCATAAGACCATCCCAGAGAGCACCAACGCCAACTTGGGACCTCAGCTTTGTCTTGGAAAAACTAACTTTACCTCCTTTTGAGCCAGCCAATACAGCAGAATTACAATGTGTGTCATGGAAAACTGCTCTGCTTCTGACAATAACCTCAGCACAAAGAGTCTCAGAGTTACAGGCACTAATGGCAGTGGAACCTTTCATCATTTTTCATCAGGACAGGGTTTCTTTAAGAACAAACCCTACATTTATGCCAAAGGTGGTATCCAGTGTGGCTCTTAACCAAACTATTCACTTGCCAACTTTTTATCCAAATCCCCAGAATAAAGGGGAGCGACTTCTGCTCTCATTGGACACACACAGGCAGTTAAGCTTCTACTTGGACAAAACAATAGCTTTCAGGAAAATTGAGCAATTGTTTCTTGCATATGCTGCAGGATCACAGGGAAAGGCTATTTCAAAGCAGACCATTTCAAAGTGGATAGGACACTGTATCCGTTTCTGCTACACACAGCATGAAAAAACTGAACCTAGCAACATTAGGCCACATTCCACCAGGGCAACAGCCACTTCAACTGCCTACCTTAGAGGAGTACCTACCAAGGATATTTTGGAAGCTGCAACTTGGAGTTCAGTGCACCTTTACCAAGCATTACCACTTGCCTCTTTACTCTAAATCCAGAGCTGGCTTTGCCACTGCAGTGCTGCAGGGCCTCATAGCCACCCCAAATCCATTGTAGACCCAGCCACCCAACCTCAGCTTTGGGATTCAACCCAAGTGTAATGACTGCAGCAGTGAAACACGATGACATAGTACAGTTTTGCACCTGCCATAAATGTAGATGTTCAAGTGTATTCACTGCTGCAGTCCAGCTTACCCTCCCTCCATCCCCTCTTTCTTAGCTGGGACTTATCTATACCTTTCTACCCTATACAACCTATGTGGTGTATTTGCTTGTAACTGAAAGTATTGTTTTTATTTTTTATCTATGTTTTATTAGCAATATGTATTGCCTACCTATTTGGGGGCACCTGACATCTGGGGCAAGAAAAACTGAAGAAAATGGCGTCGGCTGCATCTTATATACCCCTGGCGCACTGACGTCAGGGAAGAAGCGACAGCAACCGACGCCGGACCAAGACTTTGGAACTCTGGCCGACTGCGGGACCGCCTGACGGCAGGATAACCCAAGTGTAATGACTGCAGCAGTGAATACACTTGAACATCTACATTTATGGTAGGTACAAAACTGTACTTTCCTCCTCCCTGGGATCTTAATTTTGTCTTAGAAAAATTGTCCCAGGCTCCTTTGCAGCTTCAGCTTCCTTGCACCATTGCTTTTGGAAGACTGTAGTTTTGTTAGCCCTTATGTCTGTCAAATGGGTGTTTGAGCTTCAAGCCCTTATGGCTTGTCCTCCTTTTTTGATGTTTCATAAGGAGAGGGTGTCCCTTCGTACTAATCCTTCCTTTATGCCCAAGGTGGTAAATGAGTTGTCCATTAAGTCTGTTCACTTGCCCACTTTTTTCCCCTCTCTGCAGTCTGCCAGTGCGAAGGTGCTGCACATGTTGGAAGTGCATTGACAACTCTGATTTTATTTGAATAAGACTAAGACTTTTCTTAAATCTGATCAGCTTTTTTGTTTCCTTTCATCCTAGATATTTAGGATTGTCTGTGTTGAAGCAAACTATTTATTCTTGGATTTGTAAAGCCATTTCTTTTTGCTGTTCCTTTATGGTAAAAAAATCCTTCTTTTGTTAAGGCTTATTCTGCTAGAGCTGCTAGCTTCTTCTGTTGCTTTTTTCAAAGCTTTGGATACTAAATGTATTCTTGAGGTAGCTACCTGAACTTTTGTGCATACATTTACCAGGCACTACAAGTTGGATGGAATTTCCTGAGGCAGAGTTTGTTTTGCTAGGGCCATCCTTCATGGCTTCCTGGAGAGCTCTGCTGGTACTTCCTCCTCCCTGAGCTTTGAGCCCCCCCCCCCAGTGTAGTGAATACTGCACCAGTGACATAGAAGGACCCCCTCTAGTGTAGTGAATACTGCACCAGTGACATAGAAGGGCACTCCCCCTAGTGTAGTGAATACGGCACCAGTGACATAGAAGGGCACTCCCCCTAGTGTAGTGAATACTGCACCAGTGACATAGGGCACAGTAGAGTTGTGTAAATCCTTACCACAACTGTTCTTCCTGAGCTTTGGGCACTCCCCCTAGTGTAGTGAATACTGCAGCAATGACATAGAAGAGCACTCCCCCTAGTGTAGTGAATACTGCACCAGTGACATAGAAGGGCACTCCCCCTAGTGTAGTGAATACTGCACCAGTGACATAGAAGGGCACAGTAGAGTTGTGTAAAACCTTACCATAACTGTTCTTCCTGAGCCTTGGCCCCCCCTAGTGTAGTGAATACTGCACCAGTGACATAGAAGGGCACCCCCCCTAGTGTAGTGAATACTGCAGCAGTGGCATAGAAGGGCACTCCCCTAGTGTAGTGAATACTGCAGCAGTGACATAGAAGGGCACTCCCCCTAGTGTAGTGAATACTGCACCAGTGACATAGAAGGGCACTCCCCCTAGTGTAGTGAATACTGCACCAGTGACATAGAAGGGCACAGTAGAGTTGTGTAAAACCTTACAATAACTGTTCTTCCTGAGCTTTGGGCACTCCCCCTAGTGTAGTGAATACTGTACCAGTGACATAGAAGGGCACTCCCCCTAGTGTAGTGAATACTGCACCAGTGACATAGAAGGGCACAGTAGAGTTGTGTAAAACCTTACCATAACTGTTCTTCCTGAGCTTTGGGCACTCCCCTAGTGTAGTGAATACTGCACCAGTGACATAGAAGGGCACAGTAGAGTTGTGTAAAACCTTACCATAACTGTTCTTCCTGAGCTTTGGGCACTCCCTTATTGTAGTGAATACTGCACCAGTGACATAGAAGGGCACAGTAGAGTTGTGTAAAACCTTACCATAACTGTTCTTCCTGAGCTTTGGGCACTGTCCCTAGTGTAGCGAATACTGCACCAGTGACATAGAAGGGCACTCCCCCTAGTGTAGTGAATACTGCACCAGTGACGTAGAAGGGCGCAGTAGAGTTGTGTAAAACCTTACCATAACTGTTCTTCCTGAGCTTTGGGCACTGTCCCTAGTGTAGTGAATACTGCACCAGTGACATAGAATGGCACGCCCCCTAGTGTAGTGAATACTGCACCAGTGACATAGAAGGGCACAGTAGACTTGTGTAAAACCTTACCATAACTGTTCTTCCTGAGCTTTGGGCACTCCCCCTAGTGTAGTGAATACTGCAGCAGTGACATAGAAGGGCACCCCCCTAGTGTAGTGAATACTGCACCAGTGACATAGAAGGGCACTCCCCCTAGTGTAGTGAATACTGCACTAGTGACATAGAAGGGCACAGTAGAGCTGTGTAAAACCTTACCATAACTGTTCTTCCTGAGCTTTGGGCACTCCCCCTGGTGTAGTGAATACTGCATCAGTGACATAGAAGGGCACAGTAGAGCTGTATAAAACCTTACCATAACTGTTCTTCCTGAGCTTTGGGCACTGTCCCTAGTGTAGTGAATACTGCACCAGTGACATAGAAGGGCACAGTAGAGTTGTTTAAAACCTTACCATAACTGTTCTTCCTGAGCTTTGAGCACTCCCTTATTGTAGTGAATACTGCACCAGTGACATAGAAGGGCATAGTAGAGTTGTGTAAAACCTTACCATAACTGTTCTTTTTGAACTTTGGGCACTCCCCTAGTGTAGTGAATACTGCAGCAGTGACATAGAAGGGCACACCCCCTAGTGTAGTGAATACTGCACCAGTGACATAGAAGGGCACTCACCCTAGTGTAGTGAATACTGCGGCAGTGACATAGAAGGGCACAGTAGAGCTGTGTAAAACCTTACCATAACTGTTCTTCCTGAGCTTTGGGACCCCCCCTAGTGTAGTGAATACTGCACCAGTGACATAGAAGGGCACAGTAGAGTTGTGTAAAACCTTACCATAACTGTTCTTCCTGAGCTTTGCGCCTCCCCCCTAGCGTAGTGAATACTGCACCAGTGACATAGAAGGGCACCCCCCCAGTGTATTGAATACTGCACCAGTAACATAGAAGGGCACTCCCCCTAGTGTAGTGAATACTCCACCAATGACATAGAAGGGCATTCCCCCTAGTGTAGTGAATACTGCACCAGTGACATAGAAGGGCACTCCCCCTAGTGTAGTGATTACTGCACCAGTGACATAGAAGGGCATGCCCCCTAGTGTAGTGAATACTGCACCAGTGACATAGAAGGGCATGCCCCCTAGTGTAGTGAATACTGCACCAGTGACATAGAAGGGCACTCCCCCTAGTGTAGTGAATACTGCAGCAGTGACATAGAAGGGCACTCCCCCTAGTGTAGTGAATACTGCAGCAGTGACATAGAAGGGCACAGTAGAGTTGTATAAAACCTTTACCATAACTGTTCTTCCTGAGCTTTGCCCCCCCCCCCCCAGTGTAGTGAATACTGCACCAGTGACATAGAAGGGCACTCCCCCTAGTGTAGTGAATACTGCACCAGTGACATATAAGGGCACTCCCCCTAGTTTAGTGAATACTGCACCAGTGACATAGAAGGGCACAGTAGAGCTGTGTAAAACCTTACCATAACTGTTCTTCCTGAACTTTGGGCACTCCCCCTAGTGTAGCGAATACTGCACCAGTGACATAGAAGGGCACAGTAGAGTTGTGTAAAACCTTACCATAACTGTTCTTCCTGAGCTTTGCCCCCCCCAAGTGTAGTGAATACTGCACCAGTGACATAGAAGGGCACTCCCCCTAGTGTAGTGAATACTGCACCAGTGACATAGAAGGGCACTCCCCCTAGTGTAGTGAATACTGCACCAGTGACATAGAAGGGCACAGTAGAGTTGTGTAAAACCTTACCATAACTGTTCTTCCTTAGCTTTAGGCACTCCCCCTAGTGTAGTGAATACTGCAGCAGTGACATAGAAGGGCACAGCAGAGTTGTGTAAAACCTTACCATAACTGTTCTTCCTGAGCTTTGGGCCCTCCCTAGTGTAGTGAATACTGCAACGGTGGCATAGAAGGGCACAGTGGAGTTGTGTAAAACCTTACCATAACTGTAGGTGTCCTTCTCTTCACTGTTGCAGTATTCACTCTCTCCCTTCTCCCCATGCTCCATTTCCCTTCTGGATGTACTCATTACCTCTCTACTCCTTAGACTGGCATTTCTACTGGTGCTCTCAGTTTTGAGGATGGTACGTCCGGATGTCACCTTCATGCCTTATGTTACAGGAGGAGCATGTATGTGATGTATGGCGTACCTTAAAGCAACCTAAAGGCTTGGGTATACTGGGTGGATGTCAGGCTGCCCCTTGGCAGAGGATCCCTCTTGTAATGAATGCGGCAACAGTGAAGATAAGGACATCTACCATTATGGTAAGATTTTACACAACTGTACTTTTGGGCACTAGATGTCTACTCCTCCAAATGGACAAGACTCTTTGTGTATGCATGCCTTCTGATCCCTCTTCTCCTCAGGATGATTAAGAAAATGATGAAGGAGGCGCAAAGGAGGCTCCTGGTAGCACCCACTTGGCCCAGAGAGCAGTGGTCCCCCCCCCAGTCAGATGGCCAGGGTGAAACCTTACAAGCTGACTGTGCAAGTAGACCTGATTCAGGATAAGGATGCACTAATACACCTCAAACTAGAGTCACTGCAGCTCATTGTCTGGATGGTTTAAGTCTCTCGTCCTCCAGATACCAGATCATTAAGGACATGCTCAGCAGCATACATAAGGTAGTTGGGAATCCTGACACAAGGAAATCCTACTTGTGAAGTGGAAGATGTATTCCTGAAGGATCAGTGTGCTGGCAGTGCTGTAGTGCCACATAAAGGATCAGGGTGCTGTCATTGCTGCCACATAAAGGATCAGGGTGCTGTCATTGCTGCCACATAAAGGATCAGGGTGCTGTCATTGCTGCCACATAAAGGATCAGGGTGCTGTCATTGCTGTAGTGCCACATAAATGATCAGGGTGCTCTCATTGCTGCCACATAAAGGATCAGGGTGCTGACATTGCTGCCACATAAAGGATCAGGGTGCTCTCATTGCTGCCACATAAAGGATCAGGGTGCTCTCATTGCTGCCACATAAAGGATCAGGGTGCTCTCATTGCTGCCACATAAAGGATCAGGGTGCTGACATTGCTGCCACATAAAGGATCAGGGTGCTGTCATTGCTGCCACATAAAGCATCAGGGTGCTGTCATTGCTGCCACATAAAGGGTCCAGGGTGCTGTCATTGCTGCCGCATAAAGGATCAGGGTGCTGACATTGCTGCCACATAAAGGATCAGGGTGCTGTCATTGCTGTAGTGCCACATAAAGGATCAGGGTGCTGTCATTGCTGTAGTGCCACATAAAGGATCAGGGTGCTGTCATTGCTGTAGTGCCACATAAAGGATCAGGGTGCTGTCATTGCTGTAGTGCCACATAAAGGGTCAGGGTGCTGTCATTGCTGTAGTGCCACATAAAGGGTCAGGGTGCTGTCATTGCTGTAGTGCCACATGAAGGATCAGGGTGCTGTCATTGCTGTAGTGCCACATGAAGGATCAGGGTGCTGTCTTTGCTGCCGCATAAAGGATCAGGGTGCTGTCATTGCTGTAGTGCCACATGAAGGATCAGGGTGCTGTCTTTGCTGCCGCATAAAGGATCAGGGTGCTGTCATTGCTGCCGCATAAAGGATCAGGGTGCTGTCATTGCTGCCGCATAAAGGATCAGGGTGCTGTCATTGCTGTAGTGCCACATAAAGGATCAGGGTGCTGTCATTGCTGTAGTGCCACATAAAGGGTCAGGGTGCTGTCATTGCTGTAGTGCCACATAAAGGATCAGGGTGCTGTCATTACTGTAGTGCCACATAAAGGATCAGGGTGCTGTTATTACTGTAGTGCCACATAAAGGATCAGGGTGCTGTCATTGCTGTAGTGCCACATAAAGGATCAGGGTGCTCTCATTGCTGCCACATAAAGGATCAGGGTGCTATCATTGCTGCCACATAAAGGATCAGGGTGCTATCATTGCTGCCACATAAAGGATCAGGGTGCTGTCATTGCTGCCACATAAAGGATCAGGGTGCTGTCATTGCTGTAGTGCCACATAAAGGATCAGAGTGCTGTCATTGCTGTAGTGCCACATAAGGATCAGGGTGATGTCAGTGCTGTAGTGCCACATAAAGGATCAGGGTGCTCTCATTGCTGCCACATAAAGGATCAGGGTGCTGACATTGCTGCCACATAAAGGATCAGGGTGCTCTCATTGCTGCCACATAAAGGATCAGGGTGCTGACATTGCTGCCACATAAAGGATCAGGGTGCTGTCATTGCTGCCACATAAAGCATCAGGGTGCTGTCATTGCTGCCACATAAAGGGTCCAGGGTGCTGTCATTGCTGCCGCATAAAGGATCAGGGTGCTGACATTGCTGCCACATAAAGGATCAGGGTGCTGTCATTGCTGTAGTGCCACATAAAGGATCAGGGTGCTGTCATTGCTGTAGTGCCACATAAAGGATCAGGGTGCTGTCATTGCTGTAGTGCCACATAAAGGATCAGGGTGCTGTCATTGCTGTAGTGCCACATAAGGGATCAGGGTGCTGTCATTGCTGTAGTGCCACATAAAGGGTCAGGGTGCTGTCATTGCTGTAGTGCCACATGAAGGATCAGGGTGCTGTCATTGCTGTAGTGCCACATAAAGGATCAGGGTGCTGTCATTGCTGTAGTGCCACATAAAGGATCAGGGTGCTGTCATTGCTGCCGCATAAAGGATCAGGGTGCTGTCATTGCTGCCGCATAAAGGATCAGGGTGCTGTCATTGCTGCCGCATAAAGGATCAGGGTGCTGTCATTGCTGTAGTTCCACATAAAGGATCAGGGTGCTGTCATTGCTGTAGTTCCACATAAAGGATCAGGGTGCTGTCATTGCTGTAGTGCCACATAAAGGGTCAGGGTGCTGTCATTGCTGTAGTGCCACATAAAGGATCAGGGTGCTGTCATTACTGTAGTGCCACATAAAGGATCAGGGTGCTGTCATTGCTGTAGTGCCACATAAAGGATCAGGGTGCTCTCATTGCTGCCACATAAAGGATCAGGGTGCTGTCATTGCTGCCACATAAAGGATCAGGGTGCTGTCATTGCTGTAGTGCCACATAAAGGATCAGAGTGCTGTCATTGCTGTAGTGCCACATAAGGATCAGGGTGATGTCAGTGCTGTAGTGCCACATAAAGGATCAGGGTGCTGTCATTGCTGCCACACAAAGGATCAGGGTGCTGTCATTTCTGCCACATAAAGGATCAGGGTGCTGTCATTGCTGTAGTGCCACATAAAGGATCAGGGTGCTGTCATTGCTGTAGTGCCACATAAAGGATCAGGGTGCTGTCATTGCTGTAGTGCCACATAAAGGGTCAGGGTGCTGTCATTGCTGTAGTGCCACATAAAGGATCAGGGTACTGTCATTGCTGTAGTGCCACATAAAGGGTCAGGGTGCTGTCATTGCTGTAGTGCCACATGAAGGATCAGGGTGCTGTCATTGCTGTAGTGCCACATAAAGGATCAGGGTGCTGTCATTGCTGCCGCATAAAGGATCAGGGTGCTGTCATTTCTGCCGCATAAAGGATCAGGGTGCTGTCATTGCTGCCGCATAAAGGATCAGGGTGCTGTCATTGCTGTAGTGCCGCATAAAGGATCAGGGTGCTGTCATTGCTGTAGTGCCACATAAAGGGTCAGGGTGCTGTCATTGCTGTAGTGCCACATAAAGGATCAGGGTGTTGTCATTACTGTAGTGCCACATAAAGGATCAGGGTGCTGTCATTGCTGTAGTGCCACATAAAGGATCAGGGTGCTCTCATTGCTGCCACATAAAGGATCAGGGTGCTGTCATTGCTGCCACATAAAGGATCAGGGTGCTGTCATTGCTGTAGTGCCACATAAAGGATCAGAGTGCTGTCATTGCTGTAGTGCCACATAAGGATCAGGGTGATGTCAGTGCTGTAGTGCCACATAAAGGATCAGGGTGCTGTCATTTCTGCCACATAAAGGATCAGGGTGCTGTCATTGCTGTAGTGCCACATAAAGGATCAGGGTGCTGTCATTGCTGTAGTGCCACATAAAGGATCAGGGTGCTGTCATTGCTGTAGTGCCACATAAAGGATCAGGGTGCTGTCATTGCTGTAGTGCCACATAAAGGATCAGGGTGCTGTCATTGCTGTAGTGCCACATAAAGGGTCAGGGTGCTGTCATTGCTGTAGTGCCACATGAAGGATCAGGGTGCTGTCATTGCTGTAGTGCCACATCAAGGATCAGGGTGCTGTCATTGCTGCCGCATAAAGGATCAGGGTGCTGTCATTGCTGCCGCATAAAGGATCAGGGTGCTGTCATTGCTGCCGCATAAAGGATCAGGGTGCTGTCATTGCTGTAGTGCCACATAAAGGATCAGGGTGCTGTCATTGCTGTAGTGCCACATAAAGGGTCAGGGTGCTGTCATTGCTGTAGTGCCACATAAAGGATCAGGGTGTTGTCATTACTGTAGTGCCACATAAAGGATCAGGGTGCTGTTATTACTGTAGTGCCACATAAAGGATCAGGGTGCTCTCATTGCTGTAGTGCCACATAAAGGATCAGGGTGCTCTCATTGCTGCCACATAAAGGATCAGGGTGCTATCATTGCTGCCACATAAAGGATCAGGGTGCTATCATTGCTGCCACATAAAGGATCAGGGTGCTGTCATTGCTGCCACATAAAGGATCAGGGTGCTGTTATTGCTGTAGTGCCACATAAAGGATCAGAGTGCTGTCATTGCTGTAGTGCCACATAAGGATCAGGGTGATGTCAGTGCTGTAGTGCCACATAAAGGATTGGGGTGCTGTCATTGCTGCCACATAAAGGATCAGGGTGCTGTCATTTCTGCCACATAAAGGATCAGGGTGCTGTCATTGCTGTAGTGCCACATAAAGGATCAGGGTGCTGTCATTGCTGCCACATAAAGGATCAGGGTGCTGTCATTGCTGTAGTGCCACATAAAGGATCAGGGTGCCATCTTTGCACTAGCATCCATGATTCTGCCATACTTAAGTGAGATGTTCAGCTTGGAATATTACTTTGTAAAGGTAAACCTGTTAGCCATTTCAGCGTACATGTCTCTAGACCCTTCTCAAGCATTCCTGCAGACTAAGATCACCTCTATGGCTCTGCTTGACAGGGGCACAGGAAAATAATTTTCTTGGGTGGCGAAAGTCAGAGTACCTTTTTGGCTAGGCTTTTGTAGGCCATAGGGCCGACAGCTTAGTACCTACCTATGAACTTATTAAACACATCTTGAAGTGAGTCCTTTATTTGAGACCAACCAGAGAGGCTACCAGTCCTCCATGTGACTTAGTGTGTATTGTAGAAGTTGACACAGCCTTGTTTTGAAACTGCTGCCTCAGCATCCCTCCCCCCAAATGTTTAACATAGAAAACTACTTTGTTACTGGCCATCACCTCTGCTTGTAAAATTTGAGAACTGTAGGCACTTGTGCAGAGACCCCTTTTTAATTTTCTGTAAAGTCAGAGTTAGTTTGAACCAGTCCCACTTTTATACCAAAAGTAATAACTGCCTGAGCAGCCTTGTGGCACAAGAGACTAAAGACTTGCTGCATGCCAGATGACCTCTGTTCTGTTAGCAGCGTGGACACTGCAGGGAATGCAGAAAGATGATGGGAGTAAGTGGCCATTGTTTGCTTGCCCATCATTGGTGGAGATAAGGATAGTCTGTGTTTGCTGCTGTAAGCACTGTACGAGACTGGCCAGCTGAGTGTACATTTGTAGAAGTGCACTTACACCTCCCAAGGGCAGCAATTACTGTACTGGGAAGGTTGCTGCAAAATGACAGAGAGCACACTCCCCAGTACCAGTGTGAAGATGGAGCGCACTCCCCAGTACCAGTGTGAAGACGGAGCGCACTCCCCAGTACCAGTGTGAAGACAGAGCGCACTCCCCAGTACCAGTGTGAAGACGGAGCGCACTCCCCAGTACCAGTGTGAAGACGGAGCGCACTCCCCAGTACCAGTGTGAAGACGGAGCGCACTCCCCAGTACCAGTGTGAAGACGGAGCGCACTGCCCAGTGCCAGTGTGAAGACGGAGCGCACTGCCCAGTACCAGTGTGAAGACGGAGCACACTCCCCAGTAACAGTGAGGCTGCTGCACCAGCATGCTTGATCTCCTCACTGGCCATGTACATGGGTCAGATTGAGCCCAGGGGAGGCTAAGATGGGTTTGATAGACCAGATAAATGAGGAGAGGAACTCTTGGCAGCTGATGGTCACCTGTGGGGGATTGGAGTGGTGACTGGATTCTTTCTCAACCAAACTATCCTGCTCCCTGTTTTCCCTAATCCTCAGAAAAAGGGGGAAGACTAGTCTTCATTCCTTAGATGTGAAAAAACAACTGAAATACTGCCTAGATACAACCCATAACATCCTATCTTCAGATTCATTCTGTGTTCCTTTGCATCTTGGAAGGAGGAAACACTACTTTCTAAGTACACAGTTTCTAAGTGTCTCTCGTGTAATCTTGTTCTGTTATTTTCATCATAGAAATATGTTGAAATGGACCATGAGAGCCCAGAAA
Source organism: Protopterus annectens (assembly GCF_019279795.1). Taxonomy (NCBI): domain Eukaryota; kingdom Metazoa; phylum Chordata; order Ceratodontiformes; family Protopteridae; genus Protopterus; species Protopterus annectens. The sequence goes on from NC_056744.1 coordinate 1,801,993,659, forward strand.
AGGTCGTATATCTTCCCAAATTGGAGTGGTGAGGGCACAGAGTTCTAGGTCGCTGGACTGTTCATTAGGCATTCTGCCACTGAATTCCCTGTGATAGTGCTACAACAGTGATCTTCTCCAACATCTACTATTATTGCTTCTCCTGTGGCATAGCAGAATAAAGCTCTGAGTATGACCCAGTTCAGTTTATAGCTTGGGCGTCTGATGGAGCTGGCAGAGCTGGCAAGGAGGATGGGGTGTTCCTATCCTGGGAGGGAGGAGCAAGCCAGCGTCTCTTTAGTGGAGTTGTGGTGGGGGTCAAGGCTCAGAGAGGCGTACTTGTCAGGTGGGGGGGGATGCATAGTGCACAACACTTTTGGGCCCAAGGACACAATTGACCATAGTTCCCCAGCTTAGCCAGCCATAGAATAAATGCAAGGCATATATGGGAAGGGGATATAGGGCTATCAAAAAACACCAGAGCCTTGGATGATGGCAACAGTCCCCACACTCACCCCATACCTGCACTGTGGACTGATTTATTGGGGAGGGGTGGACTTGAAGCTGAGGGGTACGGATAAATTCTTACACAGTGGTGCTTTGTATTATCTTGCATTTGTCCGTATCTAGATTAATACTGAAAAAAGTTCATGATGGAACATTTAACTTTTGGGTTATTCCATCCAATAACAAATTAGTCTTTGCTTGAATGTTGACTGTAACTTTTCTGTTTTGTACCACACTTGGAAATCTTCATACTTGGGTGTTTCTTCTTTCTAGGCTAAACTGACATGCCCATGCTGTAACACCCGCAAGAAGGATGCAGTTCTCACAAAATGTTTCCACGTATTTTGCTTTGAGTGTGTGAAGACACGATATGACACTCGCCAGCGAAAATGTCCAAAGTGCAATGCTGCATTTGGTGCCAATGATTTCCATAGGATCTACATCAGCTGAGGTTAAATGGGACAGAGCAGGATGAAAACTTACCCTCCATCTGGGAAGGAAACAGACTGTGGCTTAAGGAGTGAAAGAAGTCAATGTCATTTTCTTTGTTCCAGACTTTAATATGACCATTTTATTTTGAAACTCCAAAGTGAAATTACTTTCTAAAACTAAACAGGAGCACAGTTCTGGATGTGCAATATTTTGTACCATTATGGTGTGATACTTTGCAGTGGTCCAAATACAAAAACTTGTAGAGTGAGTTTCTGTTTGGGTTCAGAACTCTGAAATGTTAGCATGTTAGAATGCTGAGTTTTAATTAGTTGGGGGGATTGACGAGTTGGAGCCCCTTATCCCTTTTCTCCCTCATTTCTGACAGTTACCACTAGCTGATGAGTTAAATCTGTACAGAGCAGCAAAGTGTCTATTGTTTAGAGATATATTTTGTACAGTTTGAGTAACTTTCGTTGTTTTAATTGTTCTTTTAATTTAATTATTTTAATTTGTGGGGCACTGGTATTTAGCTTTTATTTTCCCCTGGCATTTTTGTTACAGATTTTACTTTGTGGGCCTGCATATCAGAGCTACATGTTCATCTATTAAAAACAGTTACTGAAGTTGCTGAATAAGACAGTCTGTGTGGGTTGGTTAGGAGTTAAAAGAATGTAGACCCCCCAATTGCTGTCAAATGTAAACGGTGAAATCAACAAGTTTGAAGTTTTATTTGCTTAGACATATAACTGATTTTCTTCCTTCTGGGGAAAATGGATAAATCTAGGAAGCAATGGTAGAATATGATTTGAAAGTACAGGACATGAAGATGTGCTAAAAAGAAAAACAAATGTGGTGTGTTTGTAATATTGTACAAGCTGTGTAGAAGAGGCCACATGTTTTGCCAGCCAATGAGAATACAATGCTTCCCTTGAGTTCCAGTGAAGCCGTATGCTGTAATATTAGGAGGAGGCTCCCTTAATTTCCTTTGGAATGTTGGATCTCCTGAAATCTTTGTGCCTATAAAGTGTCCCTCACAAAACAGTTGCACTGTGATTGAAAGTATCAGTGTGTTTTCCGACTGGAATGTTTCCATTTTACTTTTGTGAGCCAAGCTTTTGTTCTTGACTGCCTTCTTAACAGTGTGTGCTTATGTTTGATGTTCATACAAGAAGTCTAAGTAATTTTAATGGCACCATAGGTTTAAATTAATGTATTGTCAACAAAAAATGTTAAATGTGAAAAAAATGACAATGTTTCAGAAATGTTCATATTTTTATTTTCAATAATTTCTATTTGTAGTCCCCTTTGGCAGGTTGGGAATTGAGATTGAGGAGAGGGGTGCAGAGAACTCATTCTAGAATAATGGCACTTCTCATGAGCTGTATTAATACCAGCAGGTGCCTGCTGTGCCGATGTCCGAAGTGAGTGGCAGTACTGGAAACTGCAGAGTAGCCCATGTGAGGGCCATGGTCAGTGAGAGGATGAAGGGTAGTGTCACTTAGCTCATGATGTGGCATTAGATTGCTGTCAGGCTGTGCAACTCGTAAGGTAAGCACACGAATAGAAATGTCCCAGTGCCACTGGCAACACGGTTATCATCATTTCTGGGGGAAAGTCAGAGTCGGTCCCTTTGTCCATCTTTGGTGTTGCCACTTCTGTCTTAAAACAACTTGTGTAACACAGTCTGCTGTTAAGTTACTTGGCATTCCATGTAAATAATAAAAGTCCTTTACTTTTGTGTATGTTTTTAAGCTTAATTTTTAATGACCGACTTTGCAGTGAATATACTGAGAAAGTTTTGGTGCTTCTACCTGACCGGAAGCCACATTGTTTAAGGCAGAGAAGTGTGGTGTTCTTGTAAATAAGAGAAGTGTTGGGTACATACCTCTCAACCATACTAAATTCCTCTGTATTTACCAGTTTTAGGGCAAAATAATGGATTGCCATGAATTTTCGAGTGGCCTCCCTCAATTCCTGAATTTTTATAATTTTAAGTTGACTGATGTCATCACCCATCGCCAGCGTATCCTACAAGGGTGTGTGTGATGACATGAGCAGCTTCATGACTCAGTGCCTGACTGCTTGTCTGAGACTGGGTGAGCACGAGTTTCAGTTCAAACCATTATCACCAGTAAGTCAGGACATCTTGTGTAAAGAGCAATTTTTCTCCAAATAGTTCAGTTGCAGCATTATTTATTGTTATGCAAGCAGACAGAAGCATTGACTAGTAGTATATAGTCTGTCACCTCAGGAACGGGAAGACTTTTTTTCCCCCAGTGTAGTTTGTTTGTACCCCCACTCAAAACAGAGATGAGGTTTGTAGTGGGCCCAGCCCACATTTGGTAGTAACAGGAACCAGTTGCATGGGGAAGGGGCTGCAGAACATTGTCCAGTATTGCACGTAAATAAAGTAGTATGTAAAATACTTGAGGGATGGTGGCTGCCACCTGTGATATGGTATGGACCTGAAGTTCTCCTTGCGGCACAACTTTCTGTCCCTGGGAGGCTTGGAGCTTTTTTGATGTTGGCCCAGAGTCCAGACTCTGGAGTGCTGCTACAGTGCTACGTCTGGGAGGAACTCCATCTTTCAAGGTAAGGGACCACTGCTTTCTTCCCTAAAAGAGGGCAAGAAAAGCATTTCTTTGTATTCCTACTTATTTTAAGGTTAACAACGCGTCTCGGCAGAGGGTGGGGATCATGGGATATGACAAGTCAAGTATTTATGTATACTACACAAACATGAGCAATGAATTCACTTGATAGGTGATGGAGTTAAGGTGCTGAGATGGAAACCTGGAAGGTGGAGGGATGCACACTTTGGCACAGATGGGAAAAAAGACATCAGAGCAGAAATCAAGTTACTCCATCTGAAGAGAAGGGCAAGATATTCCAACTATTTGACTCTGATTTTGTATTTTCATAGGGCTATGCACAGTCTACTTGTGTATGTTTTCACTTGAGCAAGGATTTTTCCATTTTTGCTGTGGGTGTGTTCAAACCAGTCCTGGTCACCAAATACTATTGTATGTTCATCTAGCAAGACAGATGTGTACATCTTGTGCTAATATTGCATAGTAGGCAGAACAAACATACCGTCATTTGATCTTTGGAACTGTAGGCTCGGTTCTGTTAACTGCTGCTGAATATGAGGGAAGAAGAGGAGGGGTCTTTTCCTTCTGTTTCCATCATACGCCGTTGCTGTTTTACACTTTTTTTGTACGTTTATCATTGTGCACTTGCTTACAATGAATACTAATTATTGCCTTACAGCGGTTTCCAGCAGTCAGTTTTGCCTTGTTTTTTTTTTTTGTAACAATTTAGCCCATGTCTGCTTTCACATTGTAGATATATTTTAATTGCATTGGGATAGAGATACGTCTTCCATATCTCTGTCTGACAGAGCAAGAAATCTGGACAAAGCCAACAGTAATGGTGGGGCAAAGTCCCAAAATAGGGAAAGCTTTTAAGTACATTACCCCTGTAAACTCCTATAGCTGCTAGTGTAACAACTTTTACATTATTATGTATTTTCTGAGGGATATGACGTCTGAAATTTAAATGTCTACCATTATTTATTAATTACCCACTTCAGTCTTCTTGGTATCCCAGATGTCCATTGGAGTGGGTGGGGTTACATAATTATGTATGCAAAGTTTGTTAATCGGTGCCCTGATTTTTGGCCAGTTGTACCTACTATTCATGAGCCTTTGTCTAGATTTTTGATGTTTCCAGGTTGAGAGGTATGGTTGGGTACATACAGTCTTAAGTAATTGCCCAGGGGCAAGTAGGATGGAGATGGGGAGGAAGTGGAAGGCTTGGGGTGCTTTGATAGTGATTTAGTACTAAGTGTCTACAATAATTTTGGAATTGAGTTTGTGGTGAGGTAGAAGTTGTAAATATTTAGCAGAAGGTGAGTCATGGCTTCACTTTAGCTGTATTTTGAAACATGGACATAAGATTCCTGACCCATTAGGAACATCTAGTGGGGTTTACTCAAGAAGAGGTTCAAGGTATTTTGATTTGTGTTCAGGAGTAGGAGGGTGGAGGGGAAAAGTGGTCTTGAGGGTGACTGGAGGAGAACGAAGCAAGGATAGAAAGTAAAGATGGGGGTTGCCAAATGCATGTAGGAAGTCAGAAGTGGAGAGGTTCCTTGAGTGCATTGTATTGTGTTGCATTTTGGGAATAATTGTTGCCTGGGTTTTTATGGGCAGGGAGAAGGTTAACTTCCTGCCAGAAGTCTTTTGAGTGTAAAACAGAGAGTTGTTTAGATCTTCGTGTTTCACTGTTGCAGTCATTACATTTGGGTTATCTGCCTGCAGGTAATCCTCAGCCGGCCTGAATGTCAAAGTCTTGGATTCCTGCGTCGGATGCTGTCTCTTCTTCCATGACGTCAGGTCGTCAGGGGTATAAAACATGCAGCCGATGCCATTACATCAGTCTTTCTTGTCGCGTGGTGCCCGAAGCAGAAGCAGTTCATAAGTGCCGGTCGGCTGACTCCTGAAATTTCCGTTTTCGAGTTTCAGTACTGAAGTCTTCAAAAAAGCTAAGTACCCTGTTGGGGATTGTTTTTCTTGCTCTTAAACCGAGGTCAGTAAAAGTTAATTTTCTTACCTGTGGAAAGCAAATACCTCATAAAGACTTTAATTCGTACGGCATTCCTTGCTTAGGCCCAGACCACGATGCCCCTCGCTGTCAGTTTTGTTCTTTATTCAACCCCCAAACTATTCTTCGTCTGTCTATTTTTGCAGCAAATTGTTTTGGTACTCGGTTTAACTATCCAGAAATGTCATCGGTAAGCCATCCGACTACCGATATTCCGAAAAAAAACGTAAAGATAAAGACAGAGACAGACCGCATGGGTCCAGAACTGCCGACAACACTTCCGCTAAGCTAGTCGCTAGTTCGCCGGTACTCAGTGAGGCACTTTCACAGCCCCTGATACCTGCTACTTCAGATTTGCAGGCCTCTGCTGAGACCCATTTGGAGTCCGGTATGCCTCGAGATGCTTCTTCAACTATGGAACCCGTGAATGTCTCCACCCTGGATGGGTCCAGAGCCAATGTTCAGGCACCGGCTTCTGAGGGTGCATTCAGGCCTACAGACTTGCATTTCAAACAAACACCATATTCTTCTTCAAGGCCTAAAACCCGACCCACGCCTAGAAAACTGACGTACAAACCGCATGGTCAGGCCCATATGCCTAAAAAACAAATGATAAGAATGGCTGAAGACCTTATTACCTTAATTAGGGGAAGCCAGCCTTCCCCCTCCAAGAGACCTAGAACTGATTTTCCTTCTGATTCTTCTGATCAGGATTCTGAAATTTCTGTTTCTTGTGATTACCAGGATTTGCCCTTATCTACCTATGAGGATTCTGATGCAGAGGATTCCATTCCCTGTGCTTCACCTCCATAAGAATTTTCTTTTGGTGAAACCTTGCACACTCTTAGGGAGCATTTCTGCTGGGAAAGCCAGGATTACTATGACTTCAAAAAGAGACTTAGGGAATTCTTACTCCTCCCTCAGCACAGGCCTTTAGCTATCCCTCCTGTCCTGGACATTAATGTCTTTTTGGAATCTAGCCTGGCCCCAGACACTTTACCTCCAGCTCCCAGAAAACCTGACAGTTATTAGAGTACCTGACTCTCATCGAGAATCCTACTGTGGACCCAGAGACCATTTCCCAAGGACCTAAAGGCATTACGGCTACTACTGCCAAAAACCCTACCCCCCTCTGATAGAGATTCCAGGGCCTTGGACAGATAGGGTAAGAAAGTGTACACTTCTGCTACTTTGGCCATTAGGGCCTTAAACTGCCAGATTCATATGTTAAAGTATCAGCAGCATATTATGGGACTGCTTAAACAGAAAATTGTCGATTCCTGACTGTGCTGCACATAAAGAATGACAGGATTTAATGCATTCTGTTGAACAAGTTGGTAAACATACTTTGCAATATGGTTTTATACTCTTTAGAAGCATCTTACAGGGCTGCTGTCACTGGGTCTATACTTAGAAGGCATGCTTGGCTTAAGGAGCAAAACTTGCTAGATCATGTTAAAGCTAAATTACTGGATGCTCCCTTACACCAAGACCGCCTGTTTGGCAACAAAGCAGAAGTCCTTAAAAAGATGGAGGAAAAAGCTAAATTTATGCAAACTGTTAAAGATTTCCTGCAAGTACAGCTTCCCAGATTTAGTAGGCATTGGCCTTTTAAGAACTGGTCCTTTCCAGTCTCTTCCAGGCCCTCTCAGTCCAAACCCAGGAACAGCAGACCACCTAGGCTACAGTCTCAAGGCACACACAGGATTAAGCAGTGGGGGGGCTTCCACTTCCAAAGCTGGAAGTAGTAAGACACCCCCCCTATGGAAAAGTGTCACAATGTCTTAACCTTAAACCTTCCAAGCCCTGCTCCCTTAGGGGGAAATATTGCCTTTATGCAAAAAATGGGAACTCATTACCCAGGGCAATGGGTTTTAAATATAGTCTTCCAAGGATACAGATTCCACTTCCACACCTTACCAACCCCAAATGGTTGGCAAGACCTACCCTCAAATCAGTGGGAAACGGCTCAACAGCAGGTTCTCTTTCTTCTAAGTATCAGGGCTATTCAGCCTGTCCCAGCAGAAGAAAGGGGACAAAGTGTTTACTCAAGACTCTTCCTGGTACCCATAAAAGACCGCTCCTGGAGTCCTATCCTGGACCTCTCTATTCTAAACACCTTTTTTGGTAATCCCAAAATTCAAAATGCTAACACTTCAACAGCTGCTTCCTATGCTAGGCAAAGATGCCCGGTTGGCAACCTTAGACTTAAAGGAAGCTTACCTGCACATTCCAATAAGGGAATCTTGCAGGAAATACCTATGCTTCAGAGCAGGCTCCATGCACTATCAGTTGTCTGCACTTCCCTTTGGCTTATCTACTGCACCCAGGGTATTCATAAAGTGTCTAGCTCCAGCCATTGCATTTTGCAGGCAGAGAAATATTCAAATATACCTATACCTGGACGATTGTCTAATTCAGGCAGAAAGCCAGGACATGCTATTAAAACATCTGGCGTTTGTAAAGAAACTTCTAACCTCGCTGGGGTACACCATAAACGAAAAGAAATCTCATCTAGTACCCTGCCAACAAATTGCATTCCTGGGAGCAAGCTTGAACACAACTTCCCAGATGGCTTACCTCACGCCAGAGAAACAAGTTTATTTGACAGCTTACTTCAGACTACTGGCCACAAAGACCCAGCTATCTGGAAGGAAAATCCTGCACCTTGCAGCCTGGCTAATTCCTTGAGTTCTTCAAGACTGCATATAAGGAAACTACAAAGGTACCTAAAAAGCCTATGGTGTCAACATTCTCAGGACCTGGAGACAATGATTCCTATCATTCCTTGTGTAAAGACAGAGTTCCTTTGGTGGGCAGAGGCCTGCCACCTAAACAAGGGGCTCCCTTTCAGTCTACCCCCGCCACCCAAACCCTGACTACAGATGCATCAGACTTTGCATGGGGGGGGGGTCGCTTAGGGCGGTGCATTCAGGGCAAATGGAACCAGTCAGATGCACCTGCATATCAACCAAAAATAAATGTTAGTTGTACAGAATTCCCTGACAGCCTTCAAAGACCATATCCTTCCTGGACAATTATTGGTAAAGACAGACAACACTGTTATGTGGTGCATAAACAAGCAGGGGGGAACCCACTCGTACCCTCTCTGCAGACTAGCCATGGCTCTGTGGAATACAACCCTGAGTTACCAAGTGCACCTACGAGCTCAATTCCTGCCAAGCAAGCTAAATTCAATGGCAGACGACCTAAGCAGAAATCTCATGGACCCACACAAATGGAAACTGGAACCAAACATATTCAACCTCTTGAGAAAAAAAATGGGAGACTCCAAAGATAGACCTGTTTGCCTCCCCTCAGAACTACCAATTGGAAAAATTCTGCACAAGGACTCCCCACAGTCAAGCTTGGAAAGTGGATGCCTTGTCCTTTACCTGGGAAAGCCTCTCAGTTTATGCCTTTCCCCCTCTGCCTCTCTTCTCAAAGTTTCTGCTAAAGATCAAACAGGACAAACCAAAGACAATACTGATTGCACCAGACTGGCCTTGCCAGCACTGGTACCCTCTCTTGCGCAGTATGATACTGCTGGATCCATGGCACCCACCTCAGACACCTTCCCTGCTGTCCCAGAAGGCTGGCCAGATTCTGCACCCTCAGCTTCAAACCCTGAACCTTGCAGCCTGGCTAATTCCTTGAGCTCTTCAATAGCATCCCTCAGTAAGCAGGTGCTAGATGTCATTCTGGAAGCAAGGTGACCTAGTACTAGAAAATCCTATGCTGAAAAGTGGAAAAGATGCTGTTCCTAGAGCCAGACTCTAGGAATGTGCCCTACGGTCCCCAGCTTACCTCATAGCCTTCAGTACTTAACAGAAATGCTCCACAAGGGCCTATCCTTCTCGTCTATCAAAATTCATGCCTCTGCCATTCCAGCACATTATAATACTGAACCACGAACCACCCCTCTTCTCTCACCCACTGCTAAAGCAATTCCTCAGAGGGGCTAAAATTTAAGACCCCCCCTAGGCGAGTCCCTACTCCAGCCTGGGATCTTAACTTTGTATTGGAAAAGCTCACTCTCCCTCCATTTGAACCAGCTGCTACTGCAGAGTTGAAATTCCTTTTTTGGAAAACAGCCTTCACTTCACCTAGAAGAGTGTCTGAATTACAGGCCCTTATGGCAGTGGAGCCCTTCATTATCTTCCATGCAGACAGGGTTTCCCTCAGGACCAATCCTTCCTTTATGTCCAAGGTGGTGTCTAGTGTGGCCCTAAATCAGTTCATTCATTTCCCTAATCCACAAAACAAAGAAGAACAAATACTGCACTCTTTGGACGTGCACAGACAACTTAAGATTTTATTTGGACAGGGCTAAGTCTCTCAGAAAATCTGAACAGCTGCTAGTTGGCTTTGCTGCTGGGGCAGAGGGGAAGGCCATTTCAAAGCAAACCATTTCTAAATGGATAGCCCATTGCATTCATTTCTGCTATAAGCACCATGGAAAACCTACCCCAAAGGGGATAAGATCACATTCCACCAGGGCTGCATCTATCTCTATAGTCTTTCTCAGAGGAGTCCCTACCAGGGACATCCTAGAAGCTGCTACCTGGAGCTCTGTGTATACCTTCACCAAGCATTACCCCATGCCCATTTTTTTCTAAATCCAGAGCTGGTTTTGCCACTGCAGTCTTGCAGGTCTTAATAGCTGGCCCTAATGCTGTTTAACTTCCTCCTCCCTCCCTTAGCTTTGGGAATCAACCCAAATGTAATGACTGCAACAGTGAAACATGAAGAGCATAGTACAGTTGTGTACACTTACCATAAATGTAGATGTTCGAGTGTATTCACTGTTGCAGTCCTGGTTACCCTCCCTCCAGCCCCCTGACTTCTCTTGGCTCTACCTTTGCTTCTTGTTTTAAGCTTTCCGGTGTATTTGCTTTTTGATGGAGATATAACAAATCATATAATTGCTTCCCATTGTGGGGGCACCTGACATCTGGGGCAAGAAAAACTGATGTAATGGCGTCGGCTGCATGTTTTATACCCCTGATGACCTGTCGTCATGGAAGAAGCGACAGCATCCGACGCAGGACCCAAGACTTTGATATTCAGGCAGATAACCCAAATGTAATAACTGCAACAGTGAATACACTCGAACATGTACATTTGTGGTAAGTGTACACAACTGTACTTTTTGTGGAGATTGACCTTGTGCCTTATAGATTGTTTCTGTTGTTTTGGTTGGATTTCATCATCATAATTTTAGTTGTTTCTGTTATTTTGAGAGAGAGACATTTTTCTGTTAAGAATTCTTGTAATACTTGGGAGGAATTTGTCCTGTAATATTAGGAGGATGTGACTGAGGGTTTCTGCAGCTTCCCAGAGAGGAGGGGTGGTGTGACCAGTGTAAGTGAACAGGTGGGTTTGAAGTTGGATGTATTTAGTAGGTGATTTAAGTATGAAGGAGGTACTAAAGATTACAGGGCAGCAGTTGGGTAGTGATGGGACTGGAGGAAATATTGGTGGGCTGGTTTGCAATAAGGTGGTGCTGTGAATGTAGGTTTGGGTGGGTGGGCTGTCCTGTTGGATCAGGTCTGGCTTGCTAGAAGTGTATCATTACTGGATTGTCTCAAGACGTTCAGGTTGGAGTCACCAAGTATAACTAGATTTTTGTATTTTAGGGAGCTGGAGATTAATTTGTATTAGGGTTTGGAATTTTTTGAATGAAGAGGGTGCAGGTAAATAAACTACTGCTAGTAGGATGTGGTTATTGTGGGTGCTGCTGTGTTTGTGAATCATTATTAGGAGCTGCGAGTGTCTGCCTAGTTAAGTGAAGCCAGAAACAGTCCTATTGCTTAACATAGTGAAAAGAATGCCCCTTTTTATCATTAAGCAATGTCAAAAAGCATAAAATTGCACACTGCTGCAAAATCAGCTGAGGCTGTTAGTGTACCAGGGAACTTTTAGATATGAACCTGAAAAAATCAAGGTACTTAACCTAAAAGCTGGAAGTGGCTGCATAAAGTTAGCCGAATTAAATAGCAATCATAGTAGTCGCCAGGGGGCCAGCTGTATAGTTAGGAAGAACCCATGGAGAGCAACCCTGAAAAGGCACCACTGGACTGCGTACAAAAAGTGCAATTAAATCGGTCTAGGGACTTTGAATTGCTATGTAGAGTAATCGGTACAATGAATTGTTCCTCTCAGACAGAGCAGGTAGGTTTGCTTGAAATTCTGTCTTGGCTGCAGCAAGGTGCCACAAAACCTGTTTTACAGATTGCATGCTCTTTGTTGCTGAGAATTTCAGAAAATGTGGATCAAAGGTAGATGTTAGAGCTGTGGGCAAATGGGCTGCTCATAAGTTTACAGCAGGTTGAAGCAGACTGGTCATGCATTCAGAAGGAAAAAAAGAATAGAAAGTTATCATGGCTCAGAAGACATTTCTGACAAGTAGTTGATTGGGGGCAGTGATTATTAAGTTATGATAGTTAAACAGAGGAGGAGAACTCACAGCTGTTAGTAAGTGAGTAATAGTAATGGGAAAATGGTACCAGAAGAGAAAACATGGTGGGAGAAGCCTTACATAAAACACAAAGAATAACAAAGCTTGCTGCATGTCTATGTGATCACAGTTTCCTTCTAAAAGTAACACACTGTGTAATCATATGAAGTACACCAATGTATTCAGTAACTGGGAATAGAGCCCTTTAACCAAGTTGCAGTGAAAAACTACTTACAGTTTTTAAGGCTAAATAATGCCAAACTTGTATGTGTCCTTTAAGGGTCTGGGCAGGGGACTTGAATACAGATGCAGTAAAGAGAGTACTAGCACTTGGTACACAGCGGTGAGAATCCTTTGTTGTGGGGGGTGTTTTATAAGATCATAAGAATGTTTAACTGTCCTGTTGTGCATAACAAAAGCTGAAAAGAAGGGGAAGAATTGTTTCAAGGCAGTGAGTGGAGCAGCAGCAGCTAATTAGTGCACACATCGTCAGGCCAGTTCTGCAAACGACAGCTCGGGTAAAGTGAACCAGAAAGAGTCCTGATACTTAATGTAGTCATTAAGTAAAAATAATACCCCTTTTTATCATTAGTGTTACAACCACATACTGGAAAATATTTGGAAATCACCAGTACTTTGTAAAATCGGCTGTTTCAGAGACTGTAGCAGGGAGCTGTATGTGAACCTTTGCACATTGAGATACTTCACTCCAACCTCAAACCTGGAGGGGACTGCAGAAGGTGAGCTGAGTAAAGTGGCAGCCATAGTAGCTGCCAACAACTATATGTGTAATTAAGAGCCTATTTAAATGGAGTTAGAGAAGAAAATGCAGTTGTGCCTTTGACACAATCCCCCACTCAGACATCATCAAAAAGATAACACAATTTGGCATAAATTCCTATCTCATCAGATGTGTGGACAACTGGCTCACCGATAGGATCCACAAGGTCAAAATAGGTGCCTCCACCTCCAACAGCAGATCTGTCAGTAGTGGTGTTCCCCAGGGATCTGTCCTGTGACCCCCTACTGTTTGGCATCTACTTCTCAGAGGTCCAGGCAAAGACAAAAGGCCTGTGGCTGACCAAGTTTGCAGATGACTGTAAGTTCGGTGCTGTCATTGACTCCCCAAATGATGTTGACATACTGCAAGAGGGATGTTCTTCATCCCACATTGCTGCAGTCCTAACACCAGGGTAGTCCGCTGTCCCAGGTGTTAGGACTGCAGCAATGTGGATCTTCGAACATCTACATTTATGGTAGGTACAAAACTGTACTTTTCGCAGCAACAAATGATTGGTGCCAAAGTCATGGCCTTAAGTCAAACACAAAAAAAGTATTGTCATACTATTCAGCAAAAAGATGGCCCCTACCGATTACCACATCAACAGCAGTCCCCTAAGCACACAACCTGTGGTGTGAGACCTTTGGTACTCAGGTTGACAACAATCTCACATTTGAACATTATGTAGCAACAGTGGTCAGAAAAGACTTTTACTTGGTTCATCTCATAAGTAAAGGGATTGCATCCAGAAAAAAAGGCAGTTATGTCTCAGTACTCCTCTCTCATTAGGCCAATAAGTGAGTATAATGCCCCGTTTGATATGCATCTCTCCAAATGCCTGCACCAGCTGGAAAGGACACAGAAATACCTCACAAAGAGAATCCATGGCCTCCAACATCTGTCCTGTGCGGACAGGCTTTAATCAGTATCACTCTACTCGGTATCATACAGATTGCTCAGAGGTGATCTGTGTCTCGCCTACAAGACAATATCAGACCCTGCCCTACTAGAGATGCTCCATATCTGTAAGTTTAACTCCACGCATTACCTGCCCAGAAGGCCAAAATCTAATATGCGGCATCAACAAAACCTGCTGGAGAGACAGGTTTGTCTTCCAGCAGCTGCCTCGTCTCTGGAATATACTTCCAAAACATGTTAAACAGAGTACTACCTCGCTGACCCTCTTCAAGTGCAGCCTTGATGAGTGGATGGGGAAACCACAAATTTGTCCTGGGGGTTCCACCTGAGTCCCTCATTGACAGGGGTGACAGATGCTGACTGAGGTTTCTTTTTTGGGGATAAACTCTTGGCTAGGCTTGTAAGGGCCCCAGGGCCATTAGCCTAGTAACCTCCTATGATCCTATGTGGAGAAACCCTGAAAGGACACCACCACACTACCTACAAGAAATGTAAGGTAATTTGTACAGGGACCATGACATGCTACATAGCATAAACAGTACTGTGAGCTTCTCCTGTCCCATAAAGCATATTGGATTGCCTGTAATTCCAAGGCTACAATGTCATGCTACAAAAATTCTTTTACAACTGAACTATTCTTTCTTGCAGGTAATTTCAGAAAAGTTATATGCATTTATGCATTTTTAAACATTTTGTATTAAATCGTCACATTTTAATCTGTAATAGGTTGGTACTAGGCTATCGGCCCTAGGGTCTATACAAGCCTAGCCATAACAATTCCCTTGCTATTTCTTCCCATGATATTTACTTCCCTGGACCCCTGTCTATAGGTTTACAAATGACCAAAAAGAAAAATAAATTTCCATGCTTATTGTCATGTGTTAAACATGTTTTCTTTCTAACATTTTTCATTTATTTACTCAAAAATCACATATTTTACTCAAAGCCTTTCCTTAAACTTCACTCTTCCTTCTGAACATTATTCTGCATTTAGAGAATGGGTGACCTGTACATCACAGCCCTGATTACAGAATGAGCGTTTTCAGGCAGGATGTTAATATAAAGGTAATGTCCAATGGAAAACAAGTCTGCCAATTTATAGCATCAAGTTAAGCTGTCGTAAAGCTCGATTTAAAAAAAAAAATGCCACAGTTATTTATGGTAGCAAATCAAAGCACTGTTTAGCGATCATAAAATGAACATGATGAACTTAAAAAAGAAAGAATAAAAGTGTATGCGCTTTTTCATGCTTGAGTCAATAAAGAGAGCGATGACTGCAGCAAGACAGCCTGATGATGTCCTTCATGGATGCATCTGCAGTCATAACAACTGGGTTGTCCTGTCGTCAGGCAGCCCTTCGGTCGGCCGGATTCCAAAGTCCGGGTCCGGCTTCGGCTGATGTCGCACTTCACCCGACGTCATCTCTGCTGGTCTTCGGGTATAAAGGCATCAGCCGACGCCATTTTCCTCAGTCTTTCTTGCGGCGTGCCCGAAGCAGAAGCTGTTCGCAAGTGACGGTCGGACAGATCCAGACATTACTTCTACGAATACTACCAAAGACTTCTAAAAGCTAAGTACCCCGTTGGGGACTCTTTCTTGCCTCAGCCGATGTCAGAAAAAGTCAATAACTGTTTAACTTGTGGGAAGCAAATACCTCATAAAGATTTCCACTCTTACTGTTTGCCTTGTTTAGGCCCAGACCACGGCGTAGCAGCCTGTTCGGCCTGTGCTTCATTCAACCGACGAACGCTTAGGCATCGGTCGGAGTTTGCTGAACAGTTTTCGGCTCAGATTTTGCGTACATTATGCCGTCGGATCCTCCGACTACCCAAATTGTTAAAAAACGCAAAGAAAAAGACCGACACTCGCGGTCCGCGGTTTCGGCCGAAACCATGGTTAACCAAACCGCGGGTGTCTCCGTTTCGGCGAAACCGAGAAAACTGATCAAAGTACAGCGAATCAATGACTACTACTGAGGTTCCTGCTACTTTACTTGAATCGGCCTCAGAAATTTTACCTACAACAGTGGTTACTAGTGACTTAACAGACACCATCCCTTTGGATGTCTCTACCCCAGCACGTGGTGCTGCTAGGCCTCCTGCAGCCATGTCTATTAAGGCTTTTGCCAGGGCTAAAGCAGCCAAATCTACTAAATCAGTGCCTGTTAAACCCCCCTCAACCAGGCCCACTTCTAGTTCACAAATGCTTACACTGGCAGAAGATTTAATATCCTTAATTAGGGGATCTCAATCTCACCCAGACAGGGCCTCTCAGCCCCCAGAAAAGAGACCTAGAGCAGAGCCCCCCGAGCCTGTGTCCTCTGATGATTCTGCGGATGACTCAGATATTACAGACCAGCCAGAGGCTCCTTTCTCCAATTATGAAGACTCAGATGCTGAAGAATCCATTCCAGCTGCTTCTCCACCAGAAGAATTCTCCTTTGGGGAAACCTTACATGCCATGCGAGAACAATTCCAATGGCAGGAACAGGATTTCTCAGATTCCAGAAAAAGACTTAGGACTTTTCTGCACCTACCACAACACAGGCCCTTAGCTATACCTCCTGTCCTCCCTGTTGTGGACGATGCATTTAATGATGTCTGCACTGCACCAGATTCCTTACCTCCAGCCCCTGCCAAACCAGATAGATTTTACAGGGTGCCAGACACTCATCATCACCTATACAAGGCCCCACTTGCAGACCCGAAACTATATCCCAGGGGCCTAAGGCAGTAGCCTCGACCACAGCAAAAAATCCTATTCCTTCTGAAAGGGAAGCCAGGTCTTTAGACAGATGGGGCAAAAAAGTTTACACCTCTGCTACTCTCTCAGCTAGAGCTTTAAACTGTCAGTTTCACATGATACAATACCAAGAGTTTATGCTTGATCAGTTAACTAAAAGTTATCCTCTGATGACTCGATAGATAAGAAATATGTATTAGAAATGGTAAATAACATACAACAGGTTAGTAACCATTCCTTAAAATGTGGCTATGATGCACTGGAGGCTTCATTTAGATCAGCCATGACTGGCACAGTGATAAGAAGACATTCATGGCTGAAGGAACAGGTCTTACCGGATCATGTTAAAGCTAAGTTATTAGATGCTCCTATGGATAAGGCCAGTTTGTTTGGTACACCTGCCCAGCAGGTAATGAAGAAAATGGAAGAAAAGGCAAAATCTGTACAAACGGTTAAAGATTTCTTGCAGGTTCAGCCCCCAAGGTTTAGCAGGAACTGGCCTGCCAAAAATTGGTCCTTTCCTGACTCCACAAGATCCCAAAGGAGCAGGAATAGACGTTCCAGAGGCAGAAATCAATCCAGAGGGGTGCCTACAGAGGATGACAGTGGCAAGGTAATAACAGAGGCACAGACACAGCCACTACCACTACAACTACACAATCACAGTGACTTGATTCTAACTCCGCCTACCAGGGAACAAATAGCAGCACCATTAGGCGGAAAATTAACCTTATTTTCGAAGAACTGGCACTATATCACAAAAGACAAGTGGATTTTGCAAACCATAGACCAAGGTTACCGGTTCCACTTCCACACTTTACCAGTCAAAAGAGGAATGCCAAACCTGCCTCCAAATCAAAAAACAGAAGCTCTACAGCAGATAATGCAATTAACAAAGATGAGAGCTGTGGAAAGAGTACCAATAACAGAACAAGGCAAAGGATTCTACTCCAGACTATTCCTAGTTCCAAGAAAGGAAAAAGTTGGAGACCTATTCTCGACCTGTCCACCTTAAACACATACATCATTGTCCCAAAATTCAAAATGCTGACCCTACAGCAACTTCTTCCCATGCTGGGCAAGGAGTGTTGGCTGGTAACTCTAGATCTCAAGGAGGCATACCTGCACGTCCCCATTCGACCAATTTGCAGAAGATACCTCAGATTTCTTGCAGGATCAGAGCACTATCAATTCTCAGCATTGCCCTTTGGCTTATCTACTGTGCCCAGAGTATTCACAAAATGCCTGGCATCAGTAATCGCCCACTGCAGACTACAGGAATCCAAATTTATCCATACCTGGACGACTGCCTGCTACAAGGGGACAACAAAAGCAAGCTGACAACAGATTTACAAAGGGTCATTTACTTGCTACAAGCACTGGGATACACAGTCAATTTACAAAAGTCAAGGCTGATACCATCCCAAACAAGGACATTCTTGGGCGCGGAATTGGACACAGTAAAACAAATGGCATTCCTAACTGCAGAAAAACAAAACGAACTCCCTCTTTACTTCTTGGCACTAACAAAACAGAACAAGCTAACAGCAAGAAAAGTTCTGCAGGCCTTGGGCTTCATGGCATCATGCATAATCTTGGTTCCACATGCCAGACTGCATATGAGAAAACTACAGTGGTACCTAAAGAATTTATGGTCCCAACACAGGCACAGCCTAGAAGCAGAAATTCCACTAATCCCATGCCTAAAACAGGAGTTCCTATGGTGGGCTCAAGCATGCCAGTCAAACCCAGGCCTACCCTTTCACAACTATCAAGCAAGCCAAACCATCACAACAGACGCCTCAGACCTAGGATGGGGGGCTCACATGCTGGACAAATGCATACAAGGATTGTGGACGCAGGACCAGCTTCACCTGCACATCAACCTAAAAGAAATGCTGGCAGTAAAACTGGCAATCCAAAAATTCAGACCATTTCTCAAAGAAGGCCATTTGATGATAAGGACAGACAACACCACAGTCATGTGGTACATCAACAAACAGGGAGGCACTCATTCATACCCCTATGCAGAATGACTTTGGACCTTTGGAACCTGGCACTCAGCTACAACATCCAGTTACAGGCAATATTTGTAACCGGAAAGGAGAATACTCTAGCAGACATGTTAAGCAGAACCACCTCGGATGCTCACGAATGGATGCTACACCCGGACATCTTCAAGACCATCTCAAAGAAATGGGGAATGCCACAGATAGATCTATTCGCTTCCCTCTCAATCACCAGCTCAAAAATTCTGCACAAGGACATTCCATCCACTTGCATGGAAAGTGGATTCGCTCCTTCAGCTGGAAAGGTCTGACAGCATATGCATTCCCACCTCTTCCTTGATACACAAGGTATTACTAAAAATCAAGGAGGAACGTCCAAGGATAATCCTGATAGCTCGAACTGGCCAAGACAACACTGGTACCCATTGCTGAGGAGCATGTCTCGACAAAATGTGGTCAATACCCCTGATGCCTTTGATGTTAACTCAGAACAACTACAGCATCATGCATCCAAACCTAAAACGTTGCAACTGACTGCATGGAACATCACATAGCAGCAACTAATCCAGATCTTTCCCAAAGGGTTAAAGACATTATCCTTGAAGCCCGCAGACCTTCAACAAGAAGGAACTATGCAGGAAAATGGAAAAGGTTTGTCATTTGGAGTGCTGAAAGAGGAAAAGATGTGTCGAATATAGATATTGCTAACATTCTGGAGTACTTGGCAGAGCTTCTACATACAGGCCTGTCCTATTCCTCCATCAAGATACATGCATCAGCTATTTCAGCAGAATACAGCTTTGATCCACCTGTCTTTTCACATCCTCTACTCAGGCAGTTCCTCAGAGGGATCAAGAATGTAAAACCTCCTAGGAAACCACCATTGCCAGCTTGGGATTTGAACTTTGTGCTAGAAAAGTTGACACTGCACCTTTTGAACCAGCAGCAACAGCAGACCTACAGCATCTATCATGGAAAACTGCTTTCCTACTGGCAATAACCTCAGCAAGGAGGGTTTCTGAACTTCAGGCCCTAATGGCAGTACAACCCTTCCTAATCTTCCACCAAGGTAGAGTGTCCATGAGGACTAATCCTACATTTATGCCTAAGGTGGTATCCAGAGTGTCTTTAAACCAGGCAATCCACCTACCTACCTTCTTCCCCAACCCACAAAACAGAGGGAAAGAATGCTGCATACCTTGGATGTACATAGACAGCTACGCTACTACCTGGACAGAACAAAAGTAACAGAAAACTGACCAGCTTTTTGTAGCCTATGCAACAGGAAGGGAAGGAAAAGCAATTTCCAAACAGACAATCTCCAAATGGATAGGAAATTGCATACGATTCTGTTACTCCTTCCATGGAAAACCAATTCCACAGAACATAAGGCCTCATTCTACAAGGGCAACAGCCACTACCACAGCCTTCTTACGAGGAGTGGCAACCAAGGACATTATTGAGGCGGCTACTTGGACCTCCGTGCATACATTTGCCAAGCATTATAATTTACCTCTGTATTCCAGATCCCAAGCAGGGTTTGCCACTGCTGTACTGCAAGGGATCCTAACCACACCATAATCTATTGGTCCTCCTCCCCTAGTTGGCTATGGTATTCTACCCAGTTGTTATGACTGCAGATGCATCCATGAAGGACATAGTACAGTTTTGTACCTACCATAAATGTAGATGTCCGAACTGGATAGCATCTGCAGTCAGGATTACCCTCCTCCTTCCCTCTGTGGTACTCCTAGGGTATTTACCCTCCTAATAGCTAGCTGGTGGGGGAGTCTCTTATGGTGTATTTGTTTGTATATATGTACATACATGCTTATTTTTGTGTTTGCCTTCTATCTCTTTGGAAACATTGGCATTTACCCAAAATTTAGCCTTCCAAGAGGGCAACTGGCATCTGGGGCAAGAAACACTGAGGAAAATGGCGTCGGCTGATGCCTTTATACCCGAAGACCAGCAGAGATGACGCCGGGTGAAGTGCGACATCAGCGAAGCCGGACCCGACTTTGGAACTGCCGACCAAGGGCTGCCTGACGACAGGACAACCCAGTTGTTATGACTGCAGATGCTATCCAGTTCGGACATCTACATTTATGGTAGGTACAAAACTGTACTTTCATCGTGTTACACTGCTGCAGTCATTACACTTGTGTTATCCTGCCGTCAGGCGGTTCCCCAGTCGGCCTGAGTTCCAAAGTCTTGGTCCGGCGTCGGTTGCTGTTGCCTCCTCCCTGATGTCAGTGCGACAGGGGTATATAAGATGCAGCCAACGCCATTTTCTCCGGTCTTTCTTGCTGGGCGGTGCCCGAAGCAAAAGCAGTTCGCAAGTGCCGGACAGCCGTCTCCTGAGATTTTCATTCCGAATCCAGAACCAAAGTCTTCTACAAAGCTAAGTACCCCATTGGGGAAACTTTTTCTTGCCTTAGACCGATGTCAGTAAAAGTTAATAACTGTATTTCTTCTGGGAAGCAAATACCTCATAAGGATTTCCATTCCTATTGTATCCCATGCCTAGGCCCTGACCACAGCGTCACTGGTTGTCGGTTTTGTGCTAGGTTTAACAAGCGCACTATTAAACGTCTGATTTTGCCCGACATTATTTTGGTGGTAAATTCAATTATACCATGCCATCGGAACTTCCGACGACCGGAATACACAAAAAGCGCAAAGACAAGGATAGGCATTCAAGGCCCAAATCTGACGACGAAGCCTCTTCTAGGCCAGTCGCCGGTTCTCCGTTTTTCAGTGAGGCACCTTTGCAGCCCCTGATGACCACTTCTGTAGAACCTCAAGCCGCCTCTGACTCCCACGTGGAGATGGCTGGGCCTTCGGATGCACAAGTTCTTCAGCCTACCGAGACTAACCTTTCACAGGGATCCAGAGTAGCTGAGCAACCCACAGCTACAGAGGGTGTCTTCAGACCTACTCAGTTAAGCATTAAACCCTCAGCTAAGTCTAAGCCTTCTTTAAAGTCAAAGAAACAAATACAGCATTCTCCAGGACAGGCCTCCATGCCTATGAAATAAATGCTCAAAATGTCCGAAGACCTAATCACTCTGATCAGGGGGTCCCATCCCCCTCCTGATAAAAGGCCTAGACAGGATGCAGACTATGACTCATCCGACCAGGTGTCCATCTCTTCTGATTCATCCTCAGACCTGGGATACCCTTTACCCCCTTATGAGGATTCTGATGCTGAGGAATCAATTCCATCAGCCTCACTGCCTGAGGACTACTCCTTTGGGGAAAACCCTACATATCATGAGGGAGCATTTCTACTGGGAAGGCCAGGATTATTCAGAATCCAAGAAAAGGCTCAGAGACTTCCTTTTATTACCTCAACACAGACCCCTTGCTTTTCCGCCAGTGTTAGATATTGTGGATGATCTGTATACTGAATCCAGCTTAAATCCTGATTCCTTACCTCCAGCCCTTGTTAAACCTGACAGATACTACAGAGTCCCTCACTCACATAAATTTCTGTATAAAAGCCCTGTAGCTGACCCGGAAACTATTTCTCAGGGACCCAAAGGAGTTAAGGCCTCATCAGCCAAGAATCCAGTTCCCTCTGACAGAGATTCCAGAGCATTAGACAGATGGGGAAAGAAGGTATATACGTCTGCAACTTTAGCAATGAGAGCCTTAAATTGCCAGTTTCACATGCCAAAATATCAGCAATTTTTACTGTCTCCGTTAAAACAAAAAATGCTTCCAGAATCAGATCCTCCTAATTTTAAAGAAATGCAGGATTTATTGCATGCAGCTGAACAAGTGGGAAAGCATATTTTGCAATGTGGTTTTGATTCTCTAGAGGCCTCCTGCAGAGCAGCAGTTACAGGCTCTGTTATTAGAAGGCATGCTTGGTTAAAAGAACATACATTACCAGATCATGTTAAAGCAAAATTATTGGATGCACCTTTGCAGCAGGATGTGTTATTTGGAGTTGAGGCAGAAGAGGTATTAAAGAAAATGGAGGATAAGGCAAAATCTATGCAAACGGTGAAGGATTTCTTACAGGTTCAGCCTCCTAGATTTAACAGAAACTGGCCAACTAAGAATTGGTCCTTTCCAATTACAGAGAGGCCTCAAAGGGGAAGATACAGACATCCAAGAGGTAGAGGTCAAACACAAGGTACTTGCAGGCCTCGACAATGGGTTGTATCAGACCAGAAAGAAGGGGAAGACAGGCCCCAACCATATAAAAAACAAGCTCCAATGACTTCCCACTACAGCTGCCAAACAAATCCTTCTTGGCAGCCCCCTTGGGAGGAAAACTGGCACTCTTCTACCACAACGATCACCAAAGACAGATGGGTTCTCAACATTGTATTTCAAGGTTACAGGTTCCACTTTCACACTCTGCCAAGGTTAAAAGGAATGCCAAACCTGCCACTAAATCAATGGGCAAAGGCTCAAAAACAAATTACAGCACTCATGGATATGAGAGCTATTCAAAAGGTACCATCACAGGAGCAAGGACAAGGATTTTACTCAAGACTCAAGCCTGGAGGCCCATTCTGGATCTTTCATCTTTAAACACTTACCTGGATGTTCCGAAATTCAAAATGTTGACATTACAGCAGCTTCTTCCCATGCTGGGCAAGAAAGCTTGGTTCGCATACCTGCATGTCCCTATCAGACAAAACTGCAGAAGATACCGCAGATTCGTAGTGGGTTCAATGCACTACCAATTCTCTGCACTGCCCTTTAGCTTACCTACTGCGCCCAGGGTCTTCACAAAGTGCCTGGCACCAGTAATTGCATTTTTGCAGGCAGAAAGGAATTCAAATTTATCCGTACCTGGACGACTGCCTGATTCAAGCAGAGAGCAAGGACATTCTTCTAGAGCATCTGGCGTTTGTAAAAAAGTTATTAAGTTGCCTGGGGTACACAGTAAACGAAAAGAAATCAAAACTAGTGCCCTCACAAGATGGCCCAGATGGCTTATCTCACGCCAGACAAACAAGGACAACTGACTCAATATTTCAATTGATGGCAACTAAGACCCAACTCCCTGCAAGAAAAATTCTGCAGGCCTTGGGTTACATGGCATCCTGCATACTACTAATTTCATATGCCAGACTGCATATGAGGAAACATGGTACCTAAAGAATGTATGGTCTCAACACTGTCAAAGTTCAGAAACAGTTATACCACTAATCCCTTGCCTTCAACAGGAGTTTCAATGGTGGGCTCAAGCTTGTCACCTCAACAAGGGACAGCCTTTTACACAACCCACAGCCAGGCAAACACTGACAACAGATGCATCGGATTACGCCTGGGGAGAACACATGGCAGGCAAATGTATTAAGGGCACGTGGCCTGCAGAACAAAGGCATCTTCACATCGATCAAAAAGAGATGCTAGCTGTACAAAATGCGCTTATAGCTTTCAAGGACCTGCTGCATCCAGGACAACTACTACTAAAGACAGACAACACCACAGTTATGTGGTACATAAGCAAGGGGCACTCACTCCTACCCCCTGTGCAGACAAGCTATGACCTTGTGGAACGCTGCTATAAACCTTCAATTTCACCTGCAAGCACAATTCCTGCCAGGAGACAAAAACACACTGGCAGACGACTTAAGCAGAAACATCATGGATCCCCACGAATGGGAGTCGAATCCACAAATATTCAGAATGATAACACAGAAATGTTGGAGCCCGGACATAGATCTGTTTGCATCCCCAATAAACTGCCAGCTACAAAAATTCTGCACAAGGAGTTACCATCCACAAGCATGGAAAGTGGATGCCCTCTCATTCAGCTGGGAGAACCTACAAGTACACACTTTCCCACTACTACCTCTCCTGCCAAAGGTACTCATAAAAGCCAGGCAGGAAGAGCCAAAGATGATCCTGATTGCACCAGACTGGCCACGCCAGCACTGGTACCCAATCTTAAGGAGTTTAGAACAAGAACCACCCTGGATTTTGCCTCAAATCCCACATCTGCTGACTCAGCACAACAAACAAATACTACACAGCCAGCTAAAGACCTTAAACCTAGCTGCATGGAAGATTCCTTACTCAAGCAAGCAATGCCTCTCTCCAAAGCTGTTATGGATGTCATTCTGGAGGCCAGAAGACCTAGTACCAGGAAAGCCTATTCGGATAAATGGAAGAGATTCTGTGCCTGGAACCAAGCTCACAGCCTTGACCCTCTTGTCCCAAACATTCCTCAGATACTGCAATACTTAACTGAGATGCTGGACAAAGGACTCTTCTTCTCATCCATCAAGATCCACACCTCTGCCTTCTCTGCTCATTACAACATGGATCCACCAATTTTCTCTAATTCTCTGTTAAAAGAGTAACCTCAGAGGGGCTAAAAACATAAGACCACCCCATAGAGCACCTACTCCAACTTGGGACCTCAACTCTGTTTTGGAGAAGCTAACTTTACCTCCATTTGAGCCAGCCAACGCAGCAGAATTAAAATTTATCTCTTGGAAAACTGCTCTGCTCCTGGCAATAACATCAGCACAAAGAGTATCAGAATTACAGGCACTAATGGCAGTGGAACCTTTCCTCATTTTCCACCAGGACAGGGTGTCTTTAAGAACTAACCCTACTTTTATGCCAAAGGTGGTATCCAGTGTGGCTCTAAACCAAACTATTCACCTGCCAACTTTTTATCCTAAACCACAGAATAAAGGGGAGAGACTACTGCACTCTTTGGACATTCACAGGCAGTTACGCTTCTACTTGGACAAAACCAAAGCTTTCAGAAAATCTGAGCAATTATTGGTAGCATATGCTGCAGGAGCACAGGGAAAAGCCATTTCAAAACAGACTGTTTCAAAATGGATAGGACATTGTATACTTTTCTGCTACACATACCATGGAAAACCTGTTCCTAGCAGCATTAGATCTCACTCCGCCAGGGCAACAGCCACTTCAACTGCCTACCTCAGGGGAGTACCTACCAAGGATATTTTGGAAGCAGCAACTTGGAGTTCTGTACATACCTTCACCCAGCATTACCATCTGCCTCTATACTCTAAATCCAGAGTTGGCTTCACCATTGCAGTGCTGCAGGGCCTTATAGCCACCTCTAATGCCTTATAGAACCAGCCACCCTTCCTCAGCTTTGGGATTCTACCCAAGTGTAATGACTGCAGCAGTGTAACACGATGAACATAGTACAGATGTTCATCGTGTTACACTGCTGCAGTCATCACACTTGGGTTATCCTGCCGTCAGGCGGTCCCACGGTCGGCCGGAATCCCAAAGTCCTGGTCCGGCATCGGTTGTCATCGCTTCTCATCTCTTCTTTCCTGACGTCAGTGCGACAGGGGTATAAAAGAGGCAGCCGACGCAATTTTCTTCAGTCTTTCTTGCCACGCGGTGCCCGAAGCAGAAGCAGTTCGCAAGTGCCGGTCGGCCAGCTCCTGAGATTTTCAAACCTAATTTCGGCCCAAAGTCTTCTATAAAGCTAAGTACCCCATTGGGGAAACTTTTCTTGCCTCAGACCGATGTCAGACAAAGTTAATAGTTGTATTTCTTGTGGGAAGCAAATGCCTCATAAGGATTTTCATTCTTACTTTATTCCTTGCTTAGGCCCAGACCACAACGTCATTGGTTGTCGGTTTTGTGCTAGATTCAACAAACGCACAATTAAACGTTGGGCAGATTTAAGCCCGACATCTTTTCGGTAGAAAATGTAACTATAACATGTCGTCAGAACAACCGACATCAGTAATGTTTAAAAAACGCAAGGAAAAGGATAGGCAGCCAAGACCAGATATCGTGGCCTCAGCAAGGCTTGCTACCGGCTCTCCGGTTTTCAGCGAGGCGCCTATGCAGCCCCTGACTACCGCTGAGTCAGAAATACAGACGGCCTCCCAGACCGAATCAGCTGGGCCTCAGGAGCCGATTCCTTTACAACCAACCGACGCCAACCCTGATTGTGGTCCGGAGATTGGGGACAGGCCTTCGGTTTCTGAAGGTGTTTTCAGACCGACAACTCTTACTATTAAGTCTTATGCTAAACTTAAAGCTCCCTTAAAAGTTAGAAAACCGGGTCCACAGACCCCTGCACAGGCCTCTATGCCTAAGAAACAGATGCTTAAGATGGCTGAGGATTTGATCTCCCTTATCAGGGGTTCCCAACCCCCTCCTGACAAAAGGCCTAGATTGGAGGAAGATTATCCTTCCTCTGACCAAGCATCCATTTCATCAGCTTACTCAGAGGACCAGGATTATTCCTTCCCTCCTTATGAAGACTCTGATGCTGAAGATTCCATTCCCTCAGCTTCCCCCCCTGAAGACTACTCCTTTGGGGAAACTTTACACACCATAAGGGAACACTTCCACTGGGAAGGCCAAAATTTTTCTGACTCAAAGAAAAGGCTCCATGAGTTTCTTCTTCTACCACAGCATAGACCCCTTGCAATCCCTCCAGTTTTAGACATTTTGGATGATGTTTTCACTGAATCTAGTCTAAACCCAGACTCTTTACCTCCTGCACCAGCTAAACCAGACAGGTATTACCGAGTTCCTGACTCTCATAAATTTTTATATAAAAGCCCTGTTGCAGACCCCAAAACCATCTCCCAGGGTCCCAAAGGGATTAAGGCCTCTACTGCTAGGAATCCACTACCTTCTGAAAGAGATTCCAGAGCATTAGATAGATGGGGGAAGAAAGTGTATACATCCGCCACTTTAGCTATGAGGGCTTTAAACTGCCAATTTCACATGCTAAAATACCAACAGTACTTGATTACGCAGTTAAAACAGAAAATG
Organism: Protopterus annectens; assembly: GCF_019279795.1. NCBI lineage: Eukaryota > Metazoa > Chordata > Ceratodontiformes > Protopteridae > Protopterus > Protopterus annectens. The sequence goes on from NC_056744.1 coordinate 1,802,020,855, forward strand.
ACCCCTCAGACAGACCAACCTGATTACAAAGAGGTGCAGGATTTGTTGCATGCCGCAGAACAGGTGGGAAAGCATACCTTGCAGTGTGGTTTTGATTCTTTGGAAGCCTCATGTAGAGCAGCTGTCACAGGGTCTGTAATACGCAGGCATGCTTGGCTAAAAGAGTAAGCATTACCAGAGCATGTTAAAGCAAAATTATTGGATGCTCCATTGCAGAAAGATGTGTTATTTGGTGTCAAAGCAGAGGAAGTTTTAAAGAAAATGGAAGAAAAGGCAAAATCAATGCAGACAGTTAAAGAATTTTTACAGGTACAACCTCGTTTCAGCAGAAACTGGCCAACAAAAAACTGGTCCTTTCCTGCATCAGACAGACACCAAAGGGGTAAGTACAGACACCCAAGGGGCAGAGGTCAACCACAAAGCTCTTTCAGGTCTAGACAATGGCCTACAGCAACCTAGACAGGTGGAGACAAAAGATCTCAACCCTTCAGGAAACAAACACAATGACTTCCTTCTTCATCTGCCAAGCATAAGAGCCCTGGCAGCACCCTTGGGAGGGAAACTGGCTCTTTTTCCACAGAATTGGCGCATCATTACAAAGGACAAATGGGTTCTGGATATTATTACCTGAGGCTACAGATTCCACTTTCACACCTTACCAAGGATGAGAGGCATGCCAAATCTACCTCCAAACCAATGGGCAGAGGCACAATCACAAATTACAGCTCTCATGGATATGAAAGCAAATCAAAAGGTACCTACAAAGGAGCAAGGTCAAGGTTTTTACTCAAGACTATTTCTAGTACCAAGAAAGGACAAAGCCTGGAGACCCATTTTAGACCTCTCCATTCTAAACACATACCTGGAGGTACCCAAATTCAAAATGCTCACACTTCAGCATCTTCTTCCCATGCTGGGCAAGGAGTCTTGGCTGGTAACGTTGGACCTCAAAGAGGCATACCTGCATGTCCCTATCAGGCAAAATTAAAGAAGATAGCTCAGATTTCTGGCAGGTGCAACGCATTATCAATTCTCTGCATTGCCCTTTGGCTTATCTACTGCACCCAGAGTATTCACAAAATGCCTGGCATCAGTAATTGCATATTGCAGACAAAGAGGAATCCAAATTTACCCATATCTGGACGACTGCCTTATTCAAGCGGACAACAAGGATATTCTATTACAGCATCTGGCGTTTGTAACAGAACTTCTAAGTTGCCTAGGGTATACAGTAAACAAAAAGAAATCAAAGCTAATACCCTCGCAAGAGATAATATTCCTGGGTGCCAACTTAAATACAACGGCCTAGATGGCTTACCTCACGCCAGACAAACAAAAACTGACTCAATACTTCAAAAATTTGGCAACCTTTACCCAGCTCACTGCAAGGAAAATCCTGCAGGCATTGGGTTTCATAGCATCCTGCATTCTGCTAATCCCATATGCAAAGCTGCATATTGAGGAAATTACAATGGTACCTGAAAAGTGTATGGACTCAACACAGTCACAGCCTGGAAACAACCATTCCTCTCATTCCCTGCCTTCAAAAAGAGTTCCTATGGTGGGCTCAAGCATGTCATCAAAACAAGAGTCTCCCTTTTGTCTTGCCTCCAGCAAACCAGACAATAACAGATTCTTCAGACTACGCCTGGGGAGCACACATGGCAGGACAGTGCATTCAGGGCAAATGGCCTGCAAATCAAATGCACCTGCACATCAACCAAAAGGAGATGCTAGCTGTGCAAAATGCCCTGACAGCTTTCAAGGACCTCTTGCATCCAGGACAACTACTAATAAGGACAGACAACACCACAGTTATGTGGTACATAAACAAACAGGGAGGAACTCACTCCTACCCCTTATGCAGACAGGCAGTAAACTTGTGGAACACAGCATTGACTTACCGAGTACAACTACAAGCACAATTCCTGCCAGGAAAGGAAAACCTGTTGGCAGACGAATTAAGCAGAAATATTGCAGATCCTCACGAGTGGAGACTAGCTTCACAAGTATTTTCAATGATAACTCAAAGTTGGGGACGCCCAGACATAGATCTTTTTGCCTCCCCCCACAATTACCAAGTACAAAAATTTTGCACAAGGATGTATCATTCACTAGCCTGGAAAGTGGATGCCCTATCATTCAGTTGGAGAAAATTAACAGTTTATGCCTTCCCACCACTACCTCTTTTGCCCAAGGTGTTACTGAAAGTCAGATCAGAGAGACCACAAATGATCCTCATTGCCCCGGACTGGCCACGCCAGCACTGGTACCCACTACTAAGGACCATGGCTCGCGGCCCTCTGTGGATCTTACCTCAATTTCAACAGTTACTGACTCAGCAAAACTTTCAAATCCTTCAGAGTCAGCTCAGGACTTTAAATTTGGCTGCATGGAGAATACCTTGAATTATCAAGCAACACTTCTCTCAAAGGAGGTACTGAATGTCATTTTGGAGGCCAGGAGGCCCAGCACCAGAAAAACTTACTCAGACAAATGGAAAAGATTTTGTGCATGGAACCAGGCTAAAAGCCAAAACCCTTGGATACCAAACATTCCACAGATTCCGGAATACTTAACTGAGATGTTACACAAAGGCCTTTCCTTCTCGTCCATTAAGATCCATGCTTCAGCCATTTCGGCTCAGTATAATGCGGATCCTCCCATATTCTCACATCCTTTACTGAGGCAGTTCCTCAGAGGGGCTAAGAATGTAAGACTGCCCAGAAGACCCCCTACTCCAACTTGGGACCTCAACTTTGTTTTAGAAAAATTAACACTACCTCCTTTCGAACCAGCCTTCTCAGCAGATCTACAATACTTGTCATGGAAAACAGCCCTGCTGCTGGCTATCACCTCAGCATGCAGGGTCTCAGAACTACAGGCCCTTATGGCAGTGAAACCCTTCCTCATTTTCCATCAGGACAGAGTCTCTTTACGAACTATAACCCTACCTTTATGCCCAAAGTAGTATCCAGTGTGGCCCTGAATCAGACCATTCATTTACCCACCTTTTATCCAAACCCCCAGAATAAAGGAGAAAGACACCTTCACTCTTTGGACATTCATAAACAGCTGCGTTACTATTTGGATAAGACAAAGACCTTCAGAAAAACTGATAAACTCTTTGTATCCTATGCTGCAGGTTCACAAGGGAAGGCTATTTCAAAACAGACCATCTCCAAATGGATAGCACATTGTATCCGCTTTTGCTACATGCACCATGGCAAGGCAGTGCCTGTAAATGTTAGGACCCATTCCACCAGGGCTACAGCAACTTCAGCAGCTTTTCTCAGGGGGGTCCCAACCAAGGAAATTTTGGAGGCAGCTACTTGGAGTTCAGTGCACACCTTTAATAAGCACTACCACCTACGATTATACATCAGAGCTGGTTTTACCACTGCAGTTCTGCAGGGCATCCTAGCTCGCCTAACACAATTTAGTACCAGCCACCCACACATAGCTTTGGAATTCAACCCAAGTGTGATGACTGCAGCAGTGTAACACGATGAACATAGTACAGTTTTGTACCTACCATAAATGTAGATGTTCGAGTGTTGACACTGCTGCAGTCCAGGTTACCCACCCACCTTCCCCTCTTCATAACAGGGTTTTTACTGGCACCTCCATGCACATACAATCTATTACAGGTGTTCCTATATGGTGTATTTGCTTACAGCTTGTTCTATTGTTTCCCTACTGATGTATTTTTGCATAGGATTGTTTATTGCCTTCCTATTTGGGGGCACCTGACATCTGGGGCAAGAAAAACTGCTGCCTCTTTTATACCCGTCACACTGACGTCGGGGAAGAAGCGATGACAACCAATGCCAGACCAGGACTTTGGGATTCTGGCCGACCGCAGGACCGCCTGACAGCAGGATAACCCAAGTGTGATGACTGCAGCAGTGTCAACACTCGAACATCTACATTTATGGTAGGTACAAAACTGTCCTTTTTGTACCTACCATAAATGTAGATGTTCGAGTGTATACACTGCTGCAGTCCAGGTTACCCTCCCTCCTTCCCCTCTTACTGGCTGGTGCATCCTATGTCTTCTACCCTTACTACCTATGGGGAGTATTTGCTGGTAGCTGTAAGTTGTTTTTGCTTTCTTATGTATGTTTTATTAGCAATTGGAATTGCCTGCCTATTTAGGGGCACCTGACATCTGGGGCAAGAAAAACTGGAGAAAATGGCGTCGGCTGCATCTTGTATACCCCTGTTGCACTGACGTCAGGGAAGAGGCGACAGCAACTGATGCCGGACCAAGACTTTGAAACTCAGGCTGATCATGGAACCGCCTGACGCAGGATAACCCAAGTGTAATGACTGCAGCAGTGTATACACTCGAACATCTACATTTATGATAGGTACAAAACTGTACTTTGTCACTGGTTGCTTAAAAATAAAACTTAATTAAACACTTAATCTTTGGCATTACTGACGGACATTGATCCACAGTGATTTAACAGATAAATCAATGGTTTGGGCAGTGCTGTGCAGCAAAATCTGGGACATTAAAGGGGTGGAGGGGGTGCTAGGCGTTTTTTTTTTAATAACAAGATAACATCTGTGGATGTGTTCACTTCAACAAAAGTTGGATGTTAAATGCAGTGTGTGTGGGGGGGGGAGCATGTGTCTGTCTTTCTGTGTATATGTGCATGTCTGTATGTTTCTGTATATATGTTTTGTGGGTCTGTCTGTGCTTCTGAATGTGTTTGTTTGTATATATGTTTAGACATTAAATACTTACATAACTTGTATTTTAGATGGAAAATACTTCCTCCAACAATTACATGTACAACATCAAGTATGAAACGTTAGGCAGAGGAACTATTACATTTAAAAAAAAGTATTAAAAAAATGCAAAACAGTTTAACAGCCCATTCTCTAGACACAACATCTTCCAGTGTGTGTGGGTTATTGTGAAAGTAATGCCCTTCCAGTGGTGAGAGGGCCCTTCACCTGTGGCATCAGGTCTCAGAACACCCTTGGATGTGCATTATTTCCACAATAACTACTCAACCCTCATTAGGCCAGCCATTAAATATTTATTTTATTATTATTTTATTTTACATTTGTTTACTGGGAAAGTCCACTGGGTATGGATCCCATTTTCAGTGGCAGCCCAGGAGAAAAGTTCCACAATGATTAGTACAACAAATATATTAAATATAATACACATGTTAATAAAGTACAATACAGAGTCAAAAGTTAATAAGGTACAGTTTCAAGGTCAAGAAAGGAGCAAAAGTAAATATACTTTTAAGGAGCACACTGTGTCACAATATATGGAGCACACTGTGTCACAATGTTGAGCACAGTGTCACAATATAAGATGACATGTATCACAATAAAACAGACCAGCTGCAAGGATATTTTCTTCAGTCATTTGGTTACATTCATCAATGAACAGTACAGTAAAACACACACTGATTGAGTAAGAGTGTAGAAAGGATTTGTTGCAAGTTTTCATAAAAAGTTAAAGTATGATATGATCTAATTAAGTGAAGCTACCCAGGGTCAGAACAATTGCATAACCAAGAATTGTGTAAATGGAACTGGAGGAGTTTTTGAAATTATTTTTTCAGTGGTCCTAATATCTATGGGGATAGTATTCCATGCTTTTGTAACAGAAATGGAAGACAGAATCCCCAGTTGCTTTTGCGTATGTCAGCCAGTGCGATGGATCTTAATAGGCATTTATTAGAGTAGATATTAAATAGACCTTGAAGAGCAGGAATTATGTCAGAATAATATAACATTTGGTGTGCTATTGTAAGCTGGTTATATGTGAGCAGGTTGGGTAATTCTAGCCAGGATAGTTGCTTGATTGCTATGCAGTTATGTGTCCTGAATTGTGAGTAAGCAGCAAACCTAGCTATTTTATTGTAGCAGGTGTTTAGTTTGTTAAAGTCTGCTTTGTTTAGGTTAATGAGTATGGGGGAAGAATAGAGGAGTGTGGATTGTAGGTGGGTTCTTGTGATGGTGGCTTTACTGTCATTGGTGAAGTACTTTATGCATCTATACAGGGTTCTGAGTTTTTATTGACTTTCTTTATTATCTGCAATGTGCATATTGCATTTCATGTTGTGATCTGTGATAACCCCTAGAAGTTTGGTGTGTTGGACATGTGTGATGGGGTGTATTGTGAATGTTGGTAAGGGGTCTAAGGCCTCAGTGGGATAGAATATCATTAGTTGTGTTTTATTAGGGTTAAGTATTAGTTGAGAATTGGCTAACCAGGTTTCAACCGTGGTAAAGGACTCTTGTGTCAATTCCTAGAGTTGAGGGAGTGATGGGGCAGAGCAGATTAGAGGGAGCCGCATGCACTGGACTAGTGTGGCATGCTGGGTAGCTTTGTGAAGTCTGTTGGTGAATATGTTGAAAAGAAGAGGTCCAAGAATGGATCCTTGGGGGGACCCGTAGGGTGACTGGTAAGAGGGAAGAGGAGGAGTTTTGCCATTTTACTGCCTGTTGGTGGTTGGTTAGATAGTCTTGAAACAACGCTAGTGTGCTGTGGCTGAGATTAAGATCTGAGAGCAGAAAGGAGTTTGGGATGGGAGACGGTATCAAAGGCCTTGGAGAGATCTAGGAATAGAGTGGATACTAGGTTACCATTGTTTTGATGTTGGTTTACTGTGTTGGTAAAGCTAATAAGGGCTGTAATAGTACTGTAATTGGGGCAGAATCTGTGTTGGGTGTTGGTTAGTAGTTTATTAGTGAGGAGATTATTTGGGAATGTATAAATGCCCCCTTTGGCATTTATTTGTCCAAAGAAATGGAACAACTGGAACACCCACAGAAGTATCTTACTAAAAGGAATACAAGGGCATACAAGGCATCCTCCGATCCATTACTGATGGATTTACTGTTAATTAGAAAGTCCAGTGACATTAGAAATACTCTGTTGAGCAAGATAAACCTCTTTTAGGTAACTATACTCACCTATCCAGCCTGTGTGGGTAATTCTTCACCTGGCTGTTCAAAGCTATTATATACACTTTTTTCTTTCAACTCCCACCTTACTTTATTGGACCAAAAGGAGCAACTATACTCACCTATCCAGCCTGTGTGGGTAATTCTTCACCTGGGTAATCAAACTCCACTGGACCAAAAGCTCAGGATATATTTTGTATGTCTCTTAGTATTTGTGTCCTATGTTATTTTGCATATTTTAATCTTATACACCCTTAAGGTATACTAGATTAACTGTCAGTTTTTGCCAGCAGCCATATCCCCCTCCCCTCTAGTTTCATCCACTGAAGTACTCTCCACCTGCACCTCTGCAGCCCCCTATCTACTTTGCTTTTCTTTATAAACCTTCCTTCTCAAATACCATTTTTTTCTATCGTCCTTTTCTGTTCTCATTACTGCAGAAAACTACCAGCTCCGGCCACTAGATGGCAGTCTCTACTCTCCACTGATTCTTTTCACCCTTTCTCTTCTTACCTCCTACCTTAACCCTTTTTAAGACTGTTGCACTCTTCTCCTTTGAATTCTCTCTTTTTCTCCCTTGGTCTCTCTTCTTATTGTTTTACTTACCCTGTTACCTTCCCTAGTTTTCCCTCTACAATTTTACCTTCTCTTCCTCCTGCATTTCACACTCTATGCTTCACCATTGACTTAGCCCTTTTACCTGTCTTCTATTAGAAGTACCTGGTCTTCTCTCTAACTTTTCCTTTTGCTTATACCTTTCTGACCTCACTTACCTCCATTTCTGATTGTTTCCCTCCTTTTCTTCAGTTGTGGCCTCTGTCACTTCACCATGCGGCTCACTCCGCTCCGCTCCCTACCCCCAATTCCCACCCACCCCCAGGGGTCCTACATTTAACTTGCCTCTAGACACACCTCTTACTTCTTACACCCAATCACACTCAGCCTCACAAATTGAGTACCACCCTAAAATTAGCCACACCTACTTACCTTCTATAACCTGCCCCACCTCTCTTTCACTAACACACCTGAAATAACACAACCCCTACCACCTCCCCTTAACTCCCACAGTACTTCCACCTACAACATACCACCAAACCACATTCAAACCTAAAACTATTTTATCATGACTACAGCTATCTTCCAGTCACAACTGAAATTACCTATCTCCTTCTTACTATTATTCCTCCTCATCACTACTTACTTCCTAACCTCCTATGAACACTCCATAACTGTTTCCCTCTCACTTCCATCAAAACATACCAGTACAACTGCTACATCCCCAACTCCATCCTTCTTACACACATCCACACAATCCATCTACCTACTTGCCAAATACCATAGGCTATTACACTGCAAACTACTGAAAACTAAAACAAAGAAAATATTCAACACCCTCCTAAAAAATAAAGTTGAAAACTATTTTACACTACTCCATCTACTACTAGATGGTGACATACATCCCAACCCAGGCCCTCAAGCTACTACTACCAAAACTCACAAAACTCATATCAAACCCTTCTCTCTTTCATCCACTACACCCTCTAACTTATTATCCTTGGCCCATCTCAATATACGTAGCATCTGTAACAAACTTAGTCAACTCCATGCCCTATTAGATGTACACAAATTTGACATTCTATGCTTATCAGAAACTTGGCTAAAACCTTCAATTAAAGACATTGAAATCAATTCCCACCTGATATAACATTGTTAGACTTGACCGCACCTCCAGGAAGGGAGGTGGAGTAGCTATTGATATAAAACAAACCTAAAGCTTACTCTTCTTGACCTTACCCTTACACAAACAAATAATGCTGAAATAATCTGCTCCAAAATTCAAATTAACACTACTAAAGCAATAAACATCATCTGTGCATACCTCCCCCCTGGAAATAACATCCCCACTTTAGAACAACTTCTTGAACAACTCTCTAATAACCTCCCCCAAGAAACACTAGTCCTTGGGGACTTTAACATTGATTGGAACTCTTGTAACAATGCTAACCCTACTTCCCATATAAACCTTTATGGTTTCAAACAACTAATTGATAGTCCCACTAGAATAAATAATAAGAGCAAAAAAGAAACCTAGACTGGATTCTTACAAACTCCCCCCTACAAACCTACCAAACTGGCATCCTTCCTGATGACCTTAGCGATCACTCCCTCACCTATGTCGTTAGAGCTAAAACTAATCTAAACTTACCTACCTCTCATAGAACACTATATTCAAAAAAACAATTTAATCCTGAACAGTTTCAAACAGAACTTTCACATTACAACTGGACCCCTCTAAAACACCTCTCACTTAACAATGCCGCTGGAACATTTCAACTCAGCATTCCTTGCAATCTTAAATCAACATGCCCCAAGTCATACCATTAGAACAAAGATCAAAACAGCACCCTGGCTAACCTCTAATACTAAACAAAAAATTAAACTGAGAAATAAATCTTGGAAAAAATGGCGTTCCTTAAGAAACCCAACAGATCATGAAACCTTTAGAGAGCTCAGAAACAATACCAAAAAAGCCATCCTCTCCGATAAAAAGAATTATTACTTTGAACTTCAGAAATCCACCAAAAAAGAACCAAAAAAGTTCTGGTCTACTATCAATAATCTACTTACCCCAGGCAAAGTAGTTACACCCAACCCACAGGATTTAGACCCTGATAATCCCTCTTTAATAGCTAATAACTTCAATACTTTCTTTACTACTTCCATACAAAGTCTAGCTAACCACTTATCTCCTGATGCTTCGCAACTGCTCTTAAGTAACATAAATAATTCCCTTCTTCCCCTCCAACTTCAACCCATACCCACCTCATACATTCAATCTCTTACAAAAACTTAAACCCACTACCCCCTCAGCAGATAAACTTCCTGCTGAATTCCTTCAAGTAGCAGCTAAATCTATTGCCTACCCTGTTTCTATCCTAATAAATAGATCCATAAAAGAAAGTACTTTTCCATCAGTTTGGAAGATATATCACACATCATACCTTACACAAAGGAGGTAAATCCACTGACCTTCTAACTTCTCTATAGCACTATTATTCCACTAGCTAAAATCATGGAAAAATGTATACAAACAACTACTTAACCATCTCCTTCAAAACAACCTACTAGCTAACACACAACATGGATTTAGACCATCACATAGTACTACTACTGCACTACTTTCCTTTACTAACACACCAACTGTAACCTGAACAACAACAAACTAACTCTTCTCTTTTTCTAGACCTGTCAAAAGCCTTCACATGGTCAACCATACACTTCTTCTACACATATTAAAATCCCTTGCCTTAGATTTCTCTTCCTTAACCTGGTTCTCATCCTATCTTGAAAACCGCAACAAGCAGTACTATGGAAAAATTCTCATCTGCTCTACTACCCATCTCTTTAGGAGTACCTCAAGGATCTATACTAGGCCCACTCTTATTCTCTATCTTTATTAATGACCTCCAATCATCTATCCAATACACTACCTCTATACAATATGCAGATGATTCCACCATTATTTGCACAGCCTCCACCAATCTGAACTCCAGTCACTGACACAATCTACCTTTTCTACCGTCGAACAGTGGTTCTCAAAAGATGTCTTCTCCTCAACCCCAAGAAAACAAAACTTTACTATTCTCACCTACCCACAAATCTTCTCAACTAAACTTTGCTATTACTGTAAGTGATAATTCCTCATCTCCCCTGACTTCTACTACCAACTGCTTGGTGTCACTATTGATAATAATCTTAGCTATGATTATCACATCAGTAACACTATAAAAGCAGTTAATAAAAAAGATCGGTTCACTGTACAGAATTAAACCCTTCCTACACCAGAAGTTAATGGACCACCTTAGCGCAATCACATCTTATCTCTACCCTACTGTATGCTTCCTCCACTTACACTAACCTCTAAAAGCAACCTTAGGAAACTGTCTACATCCTACCACAATATAGCCTGTTTTGCCACAGCATCTCAGTATAGAACACACCACTGTATAAACTTAAAACAGTTACACTGGTTGGAACTTCCTAATAAACTTATCTATCGACAACTATTATTAACACATAACATTCTATATCAACCATCAAAGACACCTGCTCTTAGTAACCTCTTGACCCCTATAATAACTTGAAACAGCTGCTCCAAAAAGCTACAAGTCAACACAACTAGGGATCACAAATTCTGCAGGTAACTGCCTTTTCTCCAACCTAGTAGGCAAAATATGGAATAACTTCACACATTACCTCTTGGCTCCTTAAGCATCTTTTAAAAACAACTTTTACATCTGAACAACTTCTGGCTTTGTTCTTGTACCAATCCAGACTAATCTACTTTTATTCATTTTACTATCATAATTCCTTACTAAAACAATCTTTCTCTGTGATCACAAATGACATAATGACTGTACACTGTACTGTTACTACTGTTCTCAAAAAAAAAAAAAGTACAAACTTTGTCTTTTATAACTATGTATATACATTTTAAAAATATGTAATTATTCTATTCTCACATAATTGTAATGTAAACAATTAATGCCTTTCTCAATAATGTAGATAGTACTATGTGTTTTTATTACTTTATCTAAACTATGTATACATTGTTGCTCACTGTCTGAGTCTCAGACATTTATTGTAATTGTTTAATCTCTATAACCTTGTTTTAATCTGTGGAGTTTTTCTCCCGGCCTCCACTGAAAATGGAAATTATCCAGCTGACTAGCCCGTCAACAAATGTAAAATAAATAAATAAATAAAATTTTGCAACATCAACAGAATGGTTTGAGGGATAGTTATATCTTGCAGAGGATACTGCCAGTGTGGAGCAGACTCCCCACATAAAACAAAGTTCATCCCTGTCCATATTAAATGAAACTTATTATGATAGGAAATGAAAATTTACCCCAGGACTGCCCCATACTACTAATGGACAGCAGTAGCTCCTGAATGCTTTATCCCATACATGGTCCCCTCAAATTACCTCTAGTATGATCCCAGTTATTCACATTACGGTAATATATAATTATCAACAAAGGGTTGGTAAGGCCAATATCTTACCAAATGGGATAGATCATTTTGAGTGCAAAAGGGAAACTGGCTAGGTTTAAAATGGCCTACAAGGGCACCTAGCATAGTACATACCCATGAACCTATACTACCACACACCTTCTGGCATTATTACTTGCATATTGTTCCCATGAATGCCATTTATTTCTGTGAAATTTGCACCTCCCCTTTTCTAAAGATTCCACCTCCATTTCTTTTATCTCCTTTACAGTATACAGAACCTTCTTATGTTGGAAATGCATTTTGCTTTCCATTTTGTACTATTTGCTTTTCTGGCTGCCAGTAATATTAAACTTTGTAAGGCCTTACTATGTCTAGGCAAGTCGTCTGTATCCCAGCTCAAAAGACTGATTTCCTTAGTTACATTCCTTTATTCCTCAACATTTCTGTTAAGGTACTGCCCAGGGAATTTGTAAAATCTTTCTACTTCTTACATTCCCAGAAACATACCATCAGTTATCCCCTGTTCCTCATCACACTTTCAGCATTTGCTGCTTGCCTGAAGAAAAATCCTGAAGTCTGCTTAGGTATAAAAAATACCTGTGCAAACACTCCATTCAAAAACCAAACCTTCTGGAATTTGGGACTGAGGATAGCTGCACACTGATCAGCAGGTCAAGTTAGAGCTCTCCCAGTGTGAAAACAGAAACTTTGGAAAAAGAGCACAGTTAGGAAAAAAAATTATTTGGGCAAAATTCACTTATTGGTTAGTTGCCAGTGTCTGGATGTTAACAGTTAAGAAATCTGGTAAAACAAAGTAAACAAGAAAAGGAGAAGAAAACTCTGATAGTACAAAGAGTCTTGCAACAGTTTACTGTTTGTGTGAACAACATTCTGTCAGCTGCAGTGTGTCAAAAATCAGAATGACGAACGCATTAAACATTTGTGCACCAGTTAGTTGACTCCACTTATGCAAATGCACTACTGCATTCCCACAGTGTAAGTTGACTATTCTTGCATGGAGACGCGTGTACAGTGGGGAGTGGAAATTCATCCACATCCCCACCTGCAGTGCTGCATCTTGGAGTTAGAATATGTAAGTAGAGGGTGTGGGGGTGCTGCTTCCCCATATAGGGGATGCATGGGGGCTTGCCCCTGCAAAAATGTGATTTGTCATGATAGGTGTTTGATTTTACATCAGTTCCTATATGCTCTATCACGCAGGTGAAAGGGTTCGACAACAATGTCGTAGTCAAATGCTTTGAGCATTTGGTTCCGGACATTGTCAACGTTAGATCTGGAAAGCAGGAGAATCTTCATTTGTCAGCAACCTGTGGGTATGGATCCGGATATCGATCCAAACCGCATGGTTTATCCAGCTATGGATCCGAGCCTCCTGTGCTCCCTCCCTTCACCCATAACTCTGCTTCCCTACATGACCTCAGATCTAGTTTCCTGTTACATGATGATGTAGGGCTGGTCTTCTGAGCTTCCAAAGCTAAGCTTCGATATTTTCTTGTTAAAGGGTGTTTAAAATTGTTTTAAACTTAAATTTGTGTGAAAGATATAGGTTCCCCTTCTATTTTATAATTTTTGTTAATTTAATTTATTTTTACCCTCACACGCGAGGCCGGGCGTAGTTGGTGTGTGTGTGTGTGTGTGTGTGTGTGTGTGTGTGTGTTTCTTTTGGGGCCTTTGTGTGAGTGTTTTAGTTTACTTTACTATTTAAAAAAAATAGTAATGTCTGAGGCCCCAAAGGCTGTGGTGTTAGTGCACCGAGTGTGGCCATAAGCTTTCCCCTGCTGATGGCCCAACACTAGTATGCTCGATGCCTTGGGGTTGAACACTCTACTTCAGGGTGTTCAATCTGTGCAGGGTTCAACCCCCAGGGCATTGAAGGCTGAGTGGAGGTCGGTTGTTAGTCTTGGCGGGACTCTTGCCCCCAGACTCGGGCTTTTGGCCCCCACCCCTTGGTGGTCACTGCTCGCAGTCTCCTGCCTTGCCTGCCCTCCCTCCACCTCGGGATCTAAACTCCCGCCTAAAGGGTCGGAAGAGAGGGAAGCCAGGTGGTGGGACCCGAGAGAGAAGCACCACAGGGGCAGCTGGGCCGGTGGACCTCCTTGCTCGCCCCGCACTGCTAAGCTGGCCCGGCCTCTTGGCTGCTGGAGCCTCTCCCTCCTGTAGCTCCGGTCCCTGTGCTTTTCACTGGAGCCTGAGGATGAGGGAGACTCTAACCTCCGGGCCGAGGCTATCGGTGGCTTGGTCAGTCATAGGCCTACCGGTAGCCTCGTCGAGGTGTACTTACAGCCTCGGGATGCTGATCTGGACTCGATGATGCCAAGGTTCATTCTAGGCCCAGATGCAGATGGGAGTGCTCCTGCCTGCTGGCCGACCCCATTTTTTAAGCTCCATTGCTCCTTCTCCCGACCTGCTACCCGGGTTCGAGCGCCGAGCCGGGGTGGGTCGGCACCGACAGTACTGGGTACTTCGGATCCGGACTCCCTGCTCCTCGAAGTCTGCTCGGGGATCCGGACCTCTCGAGCCTTGGCCCGAAGCTTTTGGTTCTGAGGGACAGGCAGTGGTGCCTTCGCACGGGGTCCTTGTCGGAGCACACTGGTCCCTCGGATCTGAGGGGGTTTCAAGGCCAGTCTGATCCACTCATCGGATCTGAGGGGGAGCCAACTTTGATCCTATTACAGGCTGGCTCCCTCGGCTTTTGGATGAAGTGGAGAGAGCTCTGTTGAGGGCATCCGTGACCCCTCGCCCTTGCTTCCGGGCTCTGTCCCCGCACTCCATCTGCTCTAAATGGGCCAGGCTTCCCATCACCCAGCGCCACTGGACACAGCCTCCACTTCACTGCCTCCCCAAGCAGTTCCTGCGGTGTTCTGACATTGCTGGCGAGGGCTCCTCGACAGCCCCCCCAAGGAAGCACCTCAGCAAGCATTCGGGCAGGCAAGAGGAGGCACATAGACTCCCCCGTAAGTCTTTGACTGAAGACACTGACTTGGAGGAAGGGGAAGTGCTCCCCATGATCACTTCCTGAGGATGTCTCCTTCTGGAGACATCATGGAAATGTTAATAATTAGAGGTGGGTGGTTCTGCCCCAAAGTCTTCCTCGGACGCAAGCTCGCGTTCTTGGAGGCATTTGAAGCGGGCCCATCTATTCTCTTGGGTGTCCCTCTGCCGACCCCCTGGTGGACGCGATTACCACCAGGGCGTGGAAGGGGAACCGACACCGTGGAGCCAACTCCTAAGAGGCCCGGGACAGGATCCTTTGCCCCTGCTGACCGTGCCCACTGGGAGTAAGGGACTCCCAGATGCCATGTTGCTGGGTAGCAGCCACTAAGAGGGGAACTCCACCCAGGAGAGTTCCTCAGGTCCATCCTCCCGAGCAAGGAGTCTCGGATGATGGACCATTTGTGGAAGCCGGTCGTTTAGTTCAGCGACCTCTCTCGTGAGGGCGCCAACTATTTGGCAATATCGCCATCAGGATGCAGCGCATCTTATCAAGGAATATGCTGCATCCCCCAGAGTCCATGTCGGAGGAGGGACAAACTTATGCACTCCACCCGTATGGCCACTCTTCAAGCCTACAGTGACTAACACTCTATGCGTTACTTTCCCACACTACCGAGGGAGCCGCTTAGAGCAAGTGCGGAGCGGCCTAGTCACAAGACGGGCAGGCCTGGCTCCGGGCCGACTGCGTATTTTACAGAGCCCTTCATAGGCGCTCTTTTCGCGAACGCCTTTGACGTGTTCTGCCCTTTTTTGGCAAGACGCGGTTCGCTATACCTTGGTTCAGAGCGAGATAGACAGGAAGACGCTTGTCTGCCTGCCTGAGTCCGCTTCTCTCAGTGCCCCAGAGGTCCTACTTCCAGGAACCAAAAGGGCCAGAAGAAGATGTGGTTCAAGCATTATAATTTACCTCTGTATTCCAGATCCCAAGCAGGGTTTGCCACTGCTGTACTGCAAGGGATCCTAACCACACCATAATCTATTGGTCCTCCTCCCCTAGTTGGCTGTGGTATTCTACCCAGTTGTTATGACTGCGGATGCATCCATGAAGGACATAGTAAAGTTTTGTACCTACCATAAATGTAGATGTCCGAACCTGGATAGCATCTGCAGTCAGGATTACCCTCCCTCCTTCCCCTCTGTGGTACTCCTAGGGTATTTACCCTCCTAATAGCTAGCTGGTGGGGGGAGTCTCTTATGGTGTATTTGTTTGTATATATGTACATACATGCTTATTTTTTGTGTTTGCCTTCTATCTCTTTGGAAACATTGGCATTTACCCAAAATTTAGCCTTCCAAGAGGGCAACTGGCATCTGGGGCAAGAAACACTGAGAAAATGGCGCCGGCTGATGCCTTTATACCCGAAGACCAGCAGAGATGACGCCGGGTGAAGTGCGACATCAGCAAGCCGGACCCGACTTTGGAATCCGACTGCCGATCAAGGGCGGTATTGCCTGACGACAGGACAACCCAGTTGTTATGACTGCAGATGCTATCCAGTTCGGACATCTACATTTATGGTAGGTACAAAACTGTACTTTCATCGTGTTACACTGCTGCAGTCATTACACTTGTGTTATCCTGCCGTCAGGCAGTTCCCCAGTCGGCCTGAGTTCCAAAGTCTTGGTCCGGCGTCGGTTGCTGTTGCCTCCTCCCTGATGTCAGTTTGACAGGGGTATATAAGATGCAGCCGACGCCATTTTCTCCGGTCTTTCTTGCCGGGCGGTGCCCGAAGCAAAAGCAGTTCGCAAGTGCCGGACAGCTGTCTCCTGAGATTTTCATTCCGAATCCAGAACCAAAGTCTTCTACAAAGCTAAGTACCCCATTGGGGAAACTTTTTCTTGCCTTAGACCGATGTCAGTAAAAGTTAATAACTGTATTTCTTCTGGGAAGCAAATACCTCATAAGGATTTCCATTCCTATTGTATCCCATGCCTAGGCCCTGACCACGACGTCACTGGTTGTCGGTTTTGTGCTAGGTTTAACAAGCGCACTATTAAACGTCTGATTTTGCCCGACATTATTTTGGTGGTAAATTCAATTATACCATGCCATCGGAACTTCCGACGACCGGAATACACAAAAAGCACAAAGACAAGGATAGGCATTCAAGGCCCAAATCTGACGACGAAGCCTCTTCTAGGCCAGTCGCCGGTTCTCCGTTTTTCAGTGAGGCACCTTTGCAGCCCCTGATGACCACTTCTGTAGAACCTCAAGCCGCCTCTGACTCCCACGTGGAGATGGCTGGGCCTTCGGATGCACAAGTTCTTCAGCCTACCGAGACTAACCTTTCAGAGGGATCCAGAGTAGCTGAGCAACCCACAGCTACAGAGGGTGTCTTCAGACCTACTCAGTTAAGCATTAAACCCTCAGCTAAGTCTAAGCCTTCTTTAAAGTCAAAGAAACAAATACAGCATTCTCCAGGACAGGCCTCCATGCCTATGAAATAAATGCTCAAAATGGCCGAACACCTAATCACTCTGATCAGGGGGTCCCATCCCCCTCCTGATAAAAGGCCTAGACAGGATGCAGACTATGACTCA